>NC_046677.1:12490088-12794647 GCF_003369915.1 Drosophila miranda | reverse complement strand
GCTGCACAGAGCAGAGCTGACGAGAGCCGTAAATTGCGTCTGCCCAAAGCTTAAGCCAAAAAGTAAATGTTCCTTTATTTACTTTCATTTAAACGAATTCAGAGTCGTCAGGAGAGTTCTTCCTTTTCACACTAGACCACAAAATAAAGAGAATTTGCATAACAAAAGGCAGTTCCAGCTGCTGCACCATGCAAATATTGCTAAGTCAATTCTTAATTTTCAATTAAAATCCAATTTATCAAATGACAAAGCGTCCAAAAAAGGTTCTTTGTTCTTCACCCTTTTTGCTGTTAATGAATTATAACTTGAGCGATAACGAGACGAATCTGATTGAGTTCAACTTGGGGAATATGTATATGTAGTCGTATTCGGTGTAATTCAGCAGCGAAACCCTGATACGCAATCGTTGAAGGCAAGTAAATCGTTTATTAAATACTTATATTATATTAACTAATATACATTAACAACTAAAGTGTATTCAACGAAAGTAATTCCAAAGCAAGCGGTGTTCCTGTTAAGTATCCTCAGGTCTTAAATTGTTTCGTCGTTCTCAAGAACGCATGGGTGTCGACAAAGCACAATACCTCTTTTCTGTTCTCGTAGAGTCCCTGGCTGTCTAATCTTCTGGCCAACAACTTAAGCGCTGGATATCCAGCAATATGCAAGCTCAACAGAAAATCGGATATCACCGCATATATTTCTTCTTCTAGTTCGTTGAGAGAATCGCAAGTTTTCTGACAGGATAAACGAAAATCGTGCAAACGGTTCGGCAAAATGGAGCCGACATAACTGTCATCACTTGCATAATCCATATAAATGTGAAACAGCCTGTAGAACTTCTGTTGGCGTCCTTCTAAGTCGAGGATGAGACTGAAGACTTTCTCCAAGTATACTCTGGACCTTTTTACAGTTTTCGTTTGAAAAGAGCCGAACTTGACCGCGTCCAGATAGATAACATTGGCCTCGAGCATTTCGTCTATGCTCCTGACCTTCTGAAGAGCCAGCTTGAGCTCGGCAAAAGCCTCGTCTAACACTTGGTGTAGAAGGAAGCTCTTCAAAACATCCATCAAGTCGAACAGAATGTCGATCAATTTATCGAAGTGGCACTGGACATGTTCCAAGCCCTTATTGTCCAGGAGGATATGTTTTCGAAAGTGCCAGTTTTGCCTCATAATCCTTTCGCAGAGTACATAGTAAGCATGATGGAACTTCCATAGACCGGGAAAGACCGACTCGTACTGCTTAACACTGTCCCCCAGTAATGCTTTCCAGTGGATAGGCAGCTTCCAATGCAGGACAAAACGGGACCAACACTTCGAACCTTCTGAATTGGCTTCCCCTACATATAGATCAGAAACTCGAATGGATAACATATTGCTCATCATAAAGTTCAATTGCTTGGTGTCGTAGAACTTTGCCTCCCCTTCCAGTACAGGTTCAAGTAATTCTATTAACTGCCTCACAAAGTGCATATCTCTTAGCAACAAGTATTTGTGTAGGTTTTGGAAAAGGTCCAGTGGAACTGGTGCATAGTCGTAAAGACATCTCATAACCTTACCACACACATCCGAGTGCAGCTCCGAAACGAGCTGAAAAAGTGGCTCCTGGTCTCTGTTCTGATAGAACTGCTGAAAGACGTCAAGCAGTCTGTAGTGTAGCTCTGTCGCTGATAAGAAAGTTTCTATGTTTGAGAACAGATATATTCTGGAGAACATATGGTGTCTACCTATGCTGATCATCAGCATGGATAGCTGACTATCGAAAAACATTGAGAAGGCTTCTGCCAGCTGAAAACGTTCCTGCCAAAATCGATCTGTGCTTAATGCTAAATTTTGAACAATAAAAAACTCGTCACAGCCCGATTCTGGGAGTTGACCCTTCCGCAACCAGCGGTTGAGCTTGATAAGTAGGTGGTTGCTTACTATCATCAACCAATTTTGCACTGTAGCCTCTGCCATATCCACTGTTTGAGCCAACTGATTGTAAAGCGATAGGACACAAGATTTGCTGTTCTGTACATTGACAATTAGGTTCAGAAGCACCTGAAACCTCTGCTGAAAGCCTCGAGTGCCCAAGAACAGACGAAGTAGACTTCCGCGGCTATTCACCTGTTGATTACAGAATTCATGGAATGAGTACAGATCCCCACGAATACATTCCGCCAGAGCTTGGTCACTTTTTGTTAGGCCCTGTTGGGCCAGCTCTTGCACCTTTAGCTTCAAGGATCGATACAAGGATCCGACATGGCCTAGGGCCAAAAGCAAATAGCACTCGCTGATGCTGTGCTGGTAATGCGGCGACCGAATCGGCAGTCGCGAATTCAAGGCGGACAATCTAAGATGGGCCGACTCAGAGCCGAGCAAACCATCGAGTGCGTCCCGATAGCGATCTTCATCCGTCAGCTCTTGGCCACCACGGTCTCTCAGCTGCCAGGCATCTCTCTCTGCACTGGTAAGTATCTCTGTCAGCTGACACTTTCCCACTATCGTCAACCAATCTGAGTAGGTGATGTCCTTGGGGAGTTCTTTCTTGATACTTCGCAGGTATATCTTTAGACGTGATAGAATTGAGGACATCTGTTCAGAAAGTACATTATCCTCATGTTCTGTTTTCTCATAGAACTGGTCCAACTGCTCAAATAAATTGGGAGCATTCAGATCCGTTGAGGGCCATTGATAGGTGGGATTTGACTTGAATAGTTTTAGAATATAACGTGGCGCCGCTATTATGTGGCGCTGATGTTGTAAATTCGAAGTGAATTCTGAAGATGCTTTTTGTTCCACGACGATTGTCGTGTTTTCCGAATAATCATGTAGTTCTTCGAAGTCCGTTTCAGATTTATGTCTTGGTGGAACTGCAGGAACTTTTGTATTGTCATTGTGTACTGTCAATCTGGACAAGGAATTACGTTCTTTCGTCAGAATGTATATTTTCCTCAATCCTGACGAAATATCTTCAAGATCATCGCTTAAAGAAAACAAATCTTCAGTCGTGTCTTGGAGGCATTTCTGGATCTGATCTGTGCTGGTTCTTCGAACAACTTTACCCATTATTGTCATATTTTGAATGAATTCCGATGCTAAAACTTTTGTTTGTTTCAGATGTTCCCACGATAAGTCCTCGTTTTTCTCCTGAAATTTACGAACAATCTCCTGCACTCCATTGGTTTTCTGATCAACAGGATCTATCGGAACAGACACTGCAACATTCACATGTGCACCCACAGATTCCTCTATTGGAGCATTCACATTAACATCAATAGGCAGAGAAATTCGTGTATCTATAAGAATATCCGAGGGCAAATCAACAGGCATTTCCTTTTGCAAATTCACAGGTAGCTCAAACGAAGCTTCAACGGGATCATTCCCATTAAAATTCACAGCATAATCCAAAGCATCATCCGTTCTACCAAAAACAGTATCTGCAACATCAGCATGTGAATCGAATTTTTCATTGCTGTGGACATTAACATTAGATTCCTGATCGGTCGCAGCATCAAGACGTGCCGTAATCTTTTCAATGTTGATGTGTAAGCGATCTATGCACTTTAAGCGGAAACTTAAAGATTCCTCAAAACCCATATCTTTTTTTCGATCCTCACCGAATAACTCGCAACATAGCTCGATGTATTTCATACGCTCTCGCTCGTCCGTATCTATGCTAACCAACTCCTTATAGAGATGCATAAAGATATGCTGCTCAGCCTCGTGTAGAAACTTTCCTTCAGCATCTGATTGCTCCTGCAGATCCTCGTAACGCAAGCGGATATCATTGAGCAGCACTCCTTCAATTGAATCATTGGTTGAGGTGTTCCTCTTAGAACTCTTGGCTAAGACTTGAAATATCTGGTGTACATTAGGGCGATAGTTTCCAAGGGTAACGCCCAACTCATAGATTCCCATAAAAATATCGTATTCTTCGATATCTGCAGATATCTTGCGTGATGATTGCTTCTTATCCATCTCGGGCTGAATGATATTTAGAGACATCTAGAACAATAATATTCATAAATCTTGAAAACGTCAAATACTGAAATGATACAATTTGAATATAACTACTTTCTCAGTGCTATAATCTAAGAAATGGGATTTCATTCTACTTTATCTATTGCCATGTTTCAGTGTTGCTCACTCCCATCGCACTATTCACAATAATTAACCCATAAATCTGTCACAAGATTGTCGACAAGTGGAAAAACTAAACCCTGCCATTCAGCAAAAATTGCGATGCCTTTGCACCTTTTGCATGCGGCAGCGTCAGTGGCGGTGGCAGCCGCCGCAACCTTTTGCAACTCCCTGCCAACTTTTCATTCATTATATGGCTCTCAACGCGCACGCGAATCTGGAATGGCTGAACGGGGCGGAGTGGGCGGAGAGGTGGGCTGCTGGAAATGTATGACGCTACTTTTAACCTCAGACCGTAAAAAGTTTTGCTGCAGCAAAGGGAAACTATGCAAAGATAAGTGAAAAAGATTATATATGCATTGTACTAAAATTTACCGCCAACATGAATGAGGGAGTCGAGAGGTCGGCTCGGGCTGAGTTTGAGAAAAAGAACAACCAAATTTTGTTACGGCAAAATGGCACAAAATTTACGTGCAGACAAGTCAAACGAAACGGAGCGGAACAGGAAGCGGAAACAGCCATTTAAAAAGAAGCCGCACAAGACAACCGCCAAAGAAGCAGAGAGAGGCAATTTTATCAAAAAGAACTCCGGTTTTGGCAGCAGGCCTTTCAGACCAGCCTGAATAGTCAACGAGAGAGGCAACAGGCTTTCGGGTCAAACGGAGAACATTTATTCTGCATTTCCGTGAGGGAAAAATTGGTTGCAGGATTCCGGCAGTCACCGACTGAATAAAGTGATTTTCTTGTGAAATGTGAAAACTGTGGCATAGCGATTATTAGTGCGGATTCGGAATGCGGATTAACTTCATCACAAAGTCCTTAATTATTATTAAGTTGAACGTATTTTTTGGGCAGCAATCATGATGAATGAATCATGGTTTTTTTCTTACTAAGATAAAGGTGATATAGTACTTCCCGATTTGAGTTCCGGGCAATGCTAAAACATTCTGATTTGCTAGAACAGTCGGCCGCTAATTTAGTGATCAGGATTATGGAACCAATAAGCTTCTTCCTGACGACGATCATGATTGGCTGGCCAAAGATATCACAAAGTGATTTTTTCGCCCCAAAACATTGTCTCCTTTTTGTCCATCTCAATATTACCCCCTATCAGACCTCTGAAACTTCATCGAACAGTGTACAAAAGACTTGCCCCGACTGTGAGCTATAACTACGGACCCACTCATGTTGTAGTTACCGATTCATGTGCATGTTGAGCAAACGACTTCACTGAACAATGCAAATAATTGTCAAACTTATCCCGACACAAAGGGAGTCGACCAAAGTCGACTGGCAAAGAAGAGGCAAAAAAGCTAAAGCCAAACCCTTGCAATGAAAGGAAGCATATGATTTTTATAGCACTGCCAGCAGGCATTGTTCAGAGTTGTTGGAAATCAGGGAAGAATGGGGGAAAAATCCAGGAGATATTGAGCGGGGAATGAGCAAAGAGCTATGGGGGGGCTGCTGATTGTCTCAGGGCTGCATAGCTCGACGACTGGGGCGTTGGAGGCCGGGAGAAAGGCATTCAAACGTGCTAAGCGGCGCTTTAATCGCGCACAAATACGAAAAGTGCAGGACAAATCGACAAGTGCCGCTAGGAGGAGCCGCCAGGAACGAGCGACCGAGGAAAAGAAAGGTGCACATTGTTGGCCCTCGCCCCCTGTCATTGGCTTTTCACATTTCAATGAACGCGACTTCTGCCTGAGCTCGGAGTTGTAGTCACCTCCCATCTTCCCTCCCATCGAACAATGAAAGTCAATAAATTTGATTTGACATTTCCTTGAGGGACGCCCCCAGAATCAGTGCTTCCCCCACCAAAGTTTTTGCGCTGATTTTGCACATTTCCGCGTTTGTTTGTCGCCAAGTCTCAATTGTAATTTTATTATTATGCCTGACACAATGTCACACATTCTGTTTTTTAATGATCTGGGCGTTCTTTGAGCCATGTTCTTGTCAATTGAAATGGCGGTATGAGTGTGAACAGCAAAGTGCAATGCCTTGTCTAGGGATTTATATTAGGTGGAGGGACAGAATAAGAAGTGAGTTTATTTTTCATAAGATTCTTGCTGATTGATGCAGTACATTTCCACTAGCATAACACATTAAACTTTTGCCATAGATTTTACTAATCAAACCCAAATCCAGCCAATGCTAATAACTCATTTAACTTGGCTACATTATGTGCACACAGCCCCCGCCGTTCTTATCCAAAGACTCCCAGGGTACATTAGAGCCCTACAGCAGCCGCTGCTAATATCGAACTCCGAACCACATAAAATTAATCATTGATTCTTGGCCCCGGCCTCTGCCTCGGCCTCGGCCCGTGTGTGGCTGGCGTGTGCTCGAAATTTATGCATTGCAGCAAGTTTCCCGTAATTGAGACTGGAAACTGCAATTGCTGCATAACGTGGCCAGGAAATTAATTTGCAGTCAGTACTAACTTTTGATTACCAAACATCTCCGGAGAATGCAGCGGTGGGCGCAGGGGATTGGAGAGCTGGGGCCACTAGTTGGTTTAGCCGGAGCGAGTACTCGTATTTACTGAGCGCTTGTTGAGTGCGCTTTAAGAATCAAAATGCCGGCTTAGATCCGTAATACTAATTAAAGTACAAAGGCAGAGACACTTGCGGCAATTAGACGATGGTGGCGAGTAGATAGCTTGAGAGCCGGAGAGACAAAGGGAGGACTAAGGACCTGACAATTACATGCCACATTTTAAGCGTAATTTTATTACCGACATCGAGAGCCAGCTCATATCGTACTCGTATGTTTATGTCATAAGCTGCTACTTACTCGTAAGTGGAGCGTTCCCTCCTGTCCTGTACTCTCCACAAGCACGCACACTCAGAGATGCTCAGACGCTCGGATAGTGCTTTGGCATAATCCTTTTCGGGGGCGTTCTCGCATTTAGACATTTGCACAGGACATACAAAATTTAAAACGTTCTCCGACTGTGGGTTGTAATTACATTGTAATTGCAACATCCTGTCAGCTCTCGTATGCTCCTTGCTGCAACGAATTGCAGCAAATTTAATGCTTATTACATTTTGGTATTTAATATGAAAATGAAATGATCATTTTATCGGATACGGGCAGAGAATACTGACTATGCGAGGAAGCTTGCACATTCTCGTAAGGCAGAGAGCTTATGAAAATATTTGATTTACAGAGCCACGTATGGTCTTACTAAAGATGAAGGAAATTTTAAGCTGCAGGTCAGTACGTTATTTCCCCTATATTATATTTCATGACACGATCGGTTCAAGTCATCCAGTAAGAGCTTTCAAGTTGAGATAAATAACATGACATAACCCTTAAGAGCATAGTGGCATCGACGTTTCTGACTCGATTTCTGTTTGAATTAAAGCAACAATATCATATGGGATTAGGCTGATTGCAAGACCTCAGGGCTAAGTGCGTTGCATAAATTTAAATGGCAATTTCCACTGGACTGTAGATCCAAGCAATCCGAATTCGATTCAAACACAAAATGTGGATTTTGCTTTGTTTTGTGGCTGCTTGAGTTATTATGACATTGTGGGGGCTTCAAATGCGTGAACATGTGAGAACTGTGTGCTCATTTGTGGTTAATTGAATGCATAAATTTCAGTGTTCAGGATTTGCGGCATAATGTGGATTTAATTGGCATTAGAATGGCAAAGAATGTCCGGAACAGGGCAAACCAATTATTAAAATCTAAGCGCAAGTGTCATCGGACATTGGGCCATCCCATGCCACATGCCACCCATTTTAGATTAAAATTCCCCCAGCAATGGCAACTCTTTCATTTCCTTTCCACGCAACAAATTAAAAAATTGTGCAACAATTGAAAGCACTCAAAAAGCAGCCAACAGAGGAAGGAAAAAGAGCAGACAAATTGTCAAGAAAGTACAGCGATGTTCATGCCACTTACAAAACGTTGCAATAGAAGGAGCCAAGACAACGGCCAAAGTGCGACAAGAAATTAGAAAAGGAATGGAACTGATGCTAAAAAAACTGGAAGCAAAATGCCAAGCAGCACAACGGGATGAGCAGGCTGTCCCAGCTG
Source organism: Drosophila miranda (assembly GCF_003369915.1). Taxonomy (NCBI): domain Eukaryota; kingdom Metazoa; phylum Arthropoda; class Insecta; order Diptera; family Drosophilidae; genus Drosophila; species Drosophila miranda. Next base: position 12,786,475 of record NC_046677.1, on the reverse strand, counting down.
AATCGTGGGTCCAAGGACTAACTCTAGATGCCAGTGTGAGCAGTGAAGAACGGTTCGGTGTTGGTATCGGTGTCGGTGTCGGTGTCCGTGTCTGTGGCACGTGCAACACTTGCCACAGTAATTGATAGCACGCTAGACTGATTCGTAGTGCAATTCAAGGCAACTTTTTCCTTTTTGCATCGCTGCACGACAAATTTATTTTTGTATTTTTATAATACTAGTTTCCACTGCTGTTTGTCGGAGATGTTGGAAAGCGCAGTTTCCATTTAAGAATGCATTCAACTTGCATTGCATTCAGCAATGCGGGAATGCCTGAGAATCTACAATGGGAAAATCGCTGGGAAATGTGAACATAATGGGACGAATGTCGAATGTCGATACAAATGTCGTCTGTCTAAGGGAAAGACTGATTCTTGAATTGGAAGCTGTGAGACGGTCTCCATATAGCTCATCCCTGACCACACCATTTTATTTTAATATGAGCCACAGCACACACCCGTAAATTGAGCAACTCTGATCTTTTTATTTCAAGCTATTTTTGAAACAAACAAAAATACCAATCCCGGGCAAATCTCATGCTAGTCAGAAACAAATGGTTGAGTATTATTGTCCGATACCCATCCAAAATTGTGTTATAAAAAGCAATTTGTTAACGCCATAAAAACCCGACCCGCTCATTCCTTTTGTATCCATTCCGTCTTTTTTTTATTATAGTCGATGACCAATTTGAAAAGCAATATGTGGGGGGACTGGGACTGGGACTGGGACTGGGACTAGGCCAGCGGTTAGGGCCCTCCAATCATCAGGCACCCAACCAGTGAACTCTTTCGGACTGCTCTTCGGACTGTCCCTCAGTCCTTCGATGGCTCGAATTTACAGCTGCCATTTATTTTTGGCCAGCACTTGCGCCACATGTCGCACGGCATGGTGTGGTGTGGCGGCATTGGGAGTGTCATGGCTCCGCTCTGCTCTGCTCTGGCTTTGTTTTTCTTTTACGAGTGGGAGTGCATTTGTTGTTCATTTCATTTAAATTACCCTGTGGCTGACCTCCTTGTCACAACATGTCGGTGGCGTCATATTGAAACAGTTTTGTATCCACAATCTACAATCGAATGCTCATTGTCCATTTCACCCCCCGCCCCACGCTACCGTGTGTTTTTCCGCTTTTGTTGGGTTGTTTTCGTATAGGGGTTATTGTGGTTTTTTAATCAAGTTGTATGTGAACAAATTTTGGTTAACCGATTGTTGCAAGGGTGAGTGGTACGGGTGTACGGGTGGGGGTGGGTAGCTAACAAAATGGGGAATACCATGCAAAGAATTCATTGCGAATGCAATTGAAAATATTGAGTGCACAGGATATGCGATTCAGTGTGTTTGAAACCAGTTAAGAGTTGGAATTTTAAACAGAGTACAGAGCGGTGTTTATAAAAGAATGGTATCCAATTTATTTAGCTCAGCACAGAAATTTATATTAAAAGTTAGGGTGTTCTTTAGTACAGTGCTCCAGGGTCTCCATCAACCTTATGGTGAGATTCTGGTATATATATATGTATATATACATATATACAATAAGTTCTGGGTCTTTGAAGGGCAACCGGTGTTGTATTAAATTTCTATGCATTACCAGCATCTAATAAATATATGCTTTTAAATATCTATGTAACGGCACTAAAAAATTATTGCATGGCTTTTGGGGAAACACACTCAACTGTGTAGAAAGGCATGAGCATAATACATTTTACGACTTTGTTATATGTCCGCAAAAGTATGTTAGATTTTTTTATTTGTCTGGCTGGCTGTGCGCCGTAATACTTTGTGCCGCTTTCTGGCTCCCCGAAGAAAATGGAAGACGTACGAGGTTTTATTATATTTAAATTACACAAAGCATTAAATATAATTCACTCACTACGCTCCATTTACTAAGGCTATAGCCAAGGCACACACAGACACATGAAGACATTACTGTCTGCGCACACAAGTACGAGCACTCGTGTGCAACAACAAAATGCCGCTGAAAATCGCTGTAATACTTTTTCATCAATTATATGATGCGCAAAAATATATATGCTGAGATTTACAATATCAAACATGGGACACACACACACACACACACAAAGCCTCCTTCTCGTACGTACAAGCACACCCATGGACCCACAGAAATATGTATGCCGACATGCTCTAGATGGCAAACGCGTCATACTTTACTACTTACTAAATCCATTACAAAGTATTTACGTAGAAAATTGCTTTATATCTCTGCATATCTCTCCGTCGACGTCATCGTCGTTGTCCTCCGCACACACGGGTGTGTGTGTGTGTGTGTGTGTAACGCACGAGTATGTGTGAATATCTATGCTACTACAGCAAGAAAAAATTTAAGTACGTGGGAATAATAGTAAAGGAAACAAGTAAGAACGCCAGAGTTCACATCCCGACCATAACATACCCGGTACTCGAGAACAAAAACTAACTAGTTACGCATCGTTTGATTATATCTTTAAAATAACTATGCCAATGCAAGCTTTGATGTATATTTCTTGATAATGGTGTATTGAATGTACTAGATGATACACTTGTATAAATTCATATAGTAATCTATGCGGTCTGTAGCACTACCAGCATGTTGCATTCAGGTGCACGAATCCAAAATACTCTACTCTGCACTCTTCGAGTAATGGGAACAGAAACCTTTTTAGTGGTGTTGTACTCCCTTGAAGCAACTCCTAAGGTAGTCCGTGTCTCTTTCCTGCAGCTCAGTTGCCCCAGCCACAGCTCGATCTGCCCCACCAGCAGCCAGCAGCTTGGGGCAGCAGCAACAACCACAGCAGCAGGCAAAAAGGCTGTGTGCAGCAATTTATGTGATTTTTTCGTAAATGTCAGTGGCAAATAAGAAAATATTAAAATAGATTTGTGCACTCTGAACGCCAAGACAATGGCAGATGAAGCACTACACTGGAAAATTTAAATATGGAAAGTGTAAATTGAGAGATTTAATATATAAGTTTTCTGCTTGATTCATTCTTCTGGATATATATATACCCGTTAGGCTCTCATTCGTTGTTACTTCTTACTGGATTTGGTGCCTTTTCAGATCAGATCAACCCAAGAAATTCCATCAACGTACGCAGTAAATATTTCTCCCAGTCTAGTCGCACAAGGAGCTATCAGCGTACTGATGATTTCCATTGCCAAGATGTTGACGGTAAATCACAGCCGGCTTTCCTCTGCCCTACTCCCGTGCCTCAACATAAAGCATACAGAAGTCGTAAAAAAATGAGAGAGAAAAGTATGCCAAAAGCCGGAGCTGGAAGCTGGCAGCGGATTGTCTGAGTGTCCCATTCTTATGAATGTATGCGTGTGTGTAATTCATAGCGGATTTGCTTGTGGGGAAAATTATTCATGCGCAGTTGATGATGCATACAACAATGGAGCTGATCGTAATCAGGGTCTCGTCATCGCCAGCCTCATCCTCATCACCAGCAGCAGTCGGGTCGGAATAGGGTAGGGCAAAACCATAATGATATCTCTACATATGTGCTCAACGGCTAACATAAGATCTAGCTTTGAGTTGTATCTTCTAGATTAAGGCTTTTTGAAATTATATTGCGATCTCATCTTACGAAAATGCATCAAAGGGAAGCTATGTTGTGTACTGGCACTGGCATCGGTAGTGCTTTCCTCTCTGCTTTCAAAAAGTCAGAAAGTTTGCCTTTCCGATTCAGTCTTCTCAAAGCTAGATTTCCTTTTTTGTTAGAACTATAACTAACTTACTAAATGCGAGCTATTTCATTGCTCCAACTGCACTTTAAAGTATACATTTTTCGATTTTCTTACTCATGTCATTGCACATTTCATCCGTGCCCGTGTTAGGCCTTGCCATTTCCCACATCTCCCAGGGTTGTGTGCGCTGTCTATTATAAATAACAAATCCCTAAATACGCCACTCAAAATTCAATTAAAACTCAGTGCCGACAGACTTAGTCAATCCCTCACGTTCCAGAGCTACAAATCCATGGGGGAGACAAAGTCGGTGTTGGTAGTCGTGCTGGCCGAGAGAGAGTAAGCTAAAAATCTTTCTCTATTTGCCAGCCAGCAGACACAACAGTTCATAAAGGGCAACATGAATGAATTGGTTTGGCTATAGAGTATTCATCTATTATAATTATGGGGAGAAACCATTTTTTTTTCCTTTCTCAAAGTAGATTACACATTTTTTGGGATCATCCATATCTGTAGCATACATATATATATGTACATATCTATAATATCAATACAATACTATGCTCGGGAATTACAGATTATTTTTTTTACAAGACTGAACCGTTCGTCGGACTGCAAGGGTATGTAAACTTCGGTATGCCGAGGCTAGCCATCTGGAGGACGGAACCTCTCCCATTCTTGTGTAATAAAGATCGTCCTTTATCAACTGTGTGTCGTCAATGCCACTTTACGTTAATTCTCAGAATCGCGTTTGCCTCCTTATCGCCAGCAGACAGCAGCAGAGCTTGTTGGCAATACGACAAAGTAAAAAATGGGACCCCCAAAGAAATCGGTTTATTCAGAGAAACGGACGCTTAAAGTTTTACCATTTTTAACACCGACAATGGCAAATTTGCAAGCTGCAGTGTTTATGGGAAGAAGAAGGGACGCCTCGGACAAGTTTTGGGGATGCCATTTCGTTTCGGGCCAGTTGCACATGTCTACAACGGCGTACAAATGTCATTAGGGGCGGCAGCCAGCAAAGAAAATGGTTTGTTGCCTACTTCTATCCCATGCCTTCGAATAGAGATGGCAGCATGACTGAGTCAGCGCGTATTAAAAAATTTCTATCTACTTTCTAACGATTTTTGATCAATATATCTACATATAAGTCATAAAATTATGATTTTGAACACCCACATATACATATGTAAGTCGATTACCTGGCAATGCATTTTTAATGATACAATTATTGACAGTCAAGAAGACGAAAGTCAAGTTCAACCGAAGTTTATGGAGCGTTGCAAGACGGCAGAAAACCCTCCCACTGGGAAGGAAAGAGAAAAGAGAGAGGTGTGTAGCTTTTAGAAGCTTCTAAAACCGCGCCTTTCGTTCAATTTAAGTCATGACACACTACACGGACGGAAAGATGGAAATCGCTTTATAGATTCAGGATAAATTGATTGATTTCAAATCGCTGCGATGATATTCTTAATGGACTCCGACATTTAAATTCCTTCGCCGATTTTCTGAAAAAAGTGTGGATGCTATCGTTAGGCTCATCGAGGTCACGCTGCCATCACCGTCGATGGGCATGGCCTGGCCAGACGGCGACGTTGTTTGAGCCATTTTGAGCAGCTGTTCCTCCTGCTGGTTTTTTGTGTGCCTGTTAAGTATGCAGTTTTTTCCCCCATAGGTCCCCTAGTGCTCGGACCTCAGGTCCTCTGTGTGCGTGTTAAATGTGTGCGATTTGTCGTGGTGGCTCTTTAATGGCCACTGCCGCAAGAGTGCTAGTGCCCCGTTATGCTTATGGTTTTGCCTGGCGGCACGTGTGGGGCATGCAGATGGCCAATGCATGGGAAGATTTCCATGGCCCACAGCCAAGGAGGGGGCTCCTCTGTTCTCTGGCCCGACGAAGCAAAACTGAAATTGAACAAATTCCTGACAAATTGGAATTTGGTTTAGTTTTTTCCTTCGTTCTGCTTTCCTCTGTGCTTTCTCGGTCATTTCTTGTGCTCTGCCAGCGAAATTTGCTCACATTTCTCTTGTTTCTTTTCCCCCACTTTTTCCGCTTCTGCTTCCTGCTATTGTTTCTACAACATTTCCACGCAAGATTTCGTCTCAAATATGCGCTTGGCCATTATGATTATTTCACCTCCCCCAGCCCCACATTCCAGCCCTCCTCGCCGCCTTCCCTTGTTGAAAAATGACACTTTACAATACTTGTAATTTGTTTTTTCGTCTACGATGGTCCACTCATGAGAATAAGGTCTGAGGGCAGAATAGGATTTTTTGCTTTTTTTGCATTTCGCTGGTCCCACAACTATGTGGGCGCGTTTAGGGGCAGTGGGAAAGTGTGGTTTGTGCCAAATTGTGGGTGTCAATGTGATTTGTTGCTGGCGCTGATGATGTGGGCGTGTCTGCAAATTTGATGCCATTCTTTCAGATGTCGGGAAAGACAGGGGTTTCTTTTTTAGCGTACCGTTTATGAGTTGGTTTTGATGTTCCCCCAAAAGATGTCTGACTATTTATCGTGCAGAGGAATGGGACCTGCAATAGAAGAGATTAAATCATTCAGTTGTCTCATTCAACTTTGCCTAATGATGTCATAAAATTATATTACAAGTTTCAGATTTCTGGGGCAATATGAACCTTTGTTTTGCTTCATTCCCCAAATTTCATAATGAACGCATTTGCCACGCAAAAAAATAGCTCCAAGCCGCTTTATAAGTGTCATTAGAGTATCAATCGAGTTGACCGCTTGACCGCTGCTGGCCACAACCAAATCATGATCCTGAACGCTGAACCCGAAACACCTAAAACAACCCGCAAAACCAAATGTTTATTATTTTAGCATTCAAATTGAATGCATTATTTATAGATTTTGGATAATTACAAAAAGTCACATATTCGACTAATTTAATTTACATGAAATGATGAATATTTCCAACAAGCAGCCGAATTTTCGTGGTTAACCATAGGAAAACCTCCCCAAAGTTTAGGATTAGTCTGGGAGTGGATATGCTGACCCCTTATTAAATTATTAAAATTGAAAATTGCATTGCAGCTCAACAAATTTTTGTTATGAATTTTCAAATTCGAATTGATTAAATCCATACTCATTTGATAGTACAGCAATTTTGGGAGCCACTAATAAATGTAGATATTTTTTGCAAATCTCACATAATTACACAACGAAAATAAAAAAATGTCAACAGCTTGGAAGGTTTATTTATAGATGCAAGCATTTACAATGCCATCAAAACAAAACAAAATCGAAAATTATCCATTTTATATGCATAAAGCAATGTTAATTTCCTCATTTCGAGTACAGTCACGCCTGACCATTCCGAAGCTCTTATGGCAACTGTCATTGAGAGTCGTCTGTCTGTGTGCCTATCAATCGCTTTTTCTCAATCCCACATTTTTTATAATTAAAAACTGAATAGTTTTCTCTGGAGCAAGACACGGGCCACCGCTCAACTTTCTGAGCCGATCAATAAACCGTAATGAAATGAAATGGAAAATCACCAAAAGCGCAAAAAACAGAACAACTTCCCACAAATTGTGGGGCAGAGCGGAGAACCGGGAAGAACACGTTGGGACCGTTATTATGAACAGACAAGGGGCATTATTAAGTCACGTAGCGTTGTGTGTAGCTGACATTTTCTTCAATTATCGTACTTATAGTTTCCTTTCGCGTTCTGTTGACTACTTTTCCTACTTCTTGTCTTTTACCCGCTGGCCGCAGCTACAGTCCGTCTGGCGGTTAAATGAGTTGTGGCTTGGATACGTGGCCGGGTCAACTGGATGGAACTGATGTAACTTTAAGGGTGTTGCGGAACAAAGTTTTTCATATATACACATAATGATTGGAGGAGGTTTCATCAAGTTTTTTTCTGGTTGATCCATAAGAGTATACCTAATGGCATTTTTATCACGCTTCTACCCAGTTTCCCATACTTAAAACCTATTCTGCGAGCGGAAAGTCCCCCACAAAATGTGGTCATCGCCCGCTCAAATCTACCAGCTCCAATAATAGCTTGAAATTTAGACTTTTGCTTTAATGAACAATTTTTCAGCAGTTCAATAGTGGATGGACTATGGAAAAAGTCGAAATTCTGCAGCCATAAATTTACAAAAGCCAATTTTCAGATGGACCTGCAAGGTGACTTTTTTGTTCACCAACAAATTCTGGCGAGCTGTCCCGCATAGTGATCCTTTATCCATTCGCAAAAATAAGTGCGCTGCGCTTAAAGATTTAGGCTGATGGGTTTTCGGGACAAGTTGGAGCTCACTTAGAGCTGTCTTAGGAAATCAGACAAAACTATAATCAACATTTATTTTAACAAATATATGGTAGCTCAAGAGAATGTATCTATATTTAGCTATGGGCAGGAATCATCACGAAATTAGATGTTTTACAGTACTTCCAAAGTAGTTTCTACACCTCTCGTACTAGAATTTGTTTGTCAAAAAGATGCCCGTCTAAAGTAAGAGCTGTTCAGTATGGATGTATTGTCTATTGCTGTATTGATTCGGATGCTGAGGCTAATCAAATGTATATTTTTATTGACCGTGCTCACAATTTGAAAAGTGAATTCAAATTTAGTATTCAGTAATGACGGAGACAGGAACCAAGTTCAAGTTGACGAATTTAATGTCTTCCCAAGTGTGGGAGGCCATTAACAATTTAGGCTCGTGCGGGTTATAAAACTAATAAACAATCTACACCATAACGAGATGTCATTGATATTTTGGCCCAGTCCGTCAGTGCGCACCGAGCGCTCTTTGCGGGCAGATCGTCAGCGGATTATATGGAATCGAATTGGATTGTATTGGATTAAGCTAGAGAGAGAAAACTTAAACTTCGGCTTTTCAAAACCTATCAAAGCAAAATAAAAATAAAAACTTTTGGACTTTTTCGAATTTCAACCCGACAAAATGTTTCTGCTCACTCGCGTCGAGTACACGGCCGAGCAGATTTTCAAAATCAAGCAACTCAGGCAGCTGGTGGAAAGTAAGCATCCCCAATAAACAAAGACCATTCACGGAATATTTCTTTGCAAATCAATGGCAGGGTCCCGAGAGCTTCAGGTGGGAACAGACGACGTATTTCTGACAAAATTCCTGCACTACACACACTGGGATACAATCAAAGCCTACCAGGCGATCCATGCCTACTACGACTTCAAGCACAAGCATCCCAGCTGGGTGGCCCGACACCCGATTGAGCACTATCGCAAGATTTTCTACGGCACGCGCTGTCGATTTGTGATGCCCCATGCGGATAAGAATGGACGGGTCCTGGTAATATTCAAGACGGTGGACGCTTTTGAGCAGTTCCCAGACTATCTGCAGGGTCTCATAGAAATGGACGATCTCATCTTTGAGTCGCTTCTCATGCTGCCGCGTGTCCAGGAGAATGGCATAACAGTTATCTGCGATCTCCAAGGGTAAGTCCGTGAAGAACTAATTGCTTTCCTGATTGAATGTGCTTGACCATTCTGTGCCACTGCCTAGAACCACTCGGAATTTTCTGCGACAGTTTTCGCCAGCGTTTATGAAGGTGGTGAACGAGAAGAATGGAGTTCTGCCCTTTACCCAACGCATTGTCCACCTCGTACAGCGCGGCTTCCTCATGCATATCACCTCCACGCTGTTTATGCCATTCATGAACAAGGAATTCAAGGAAAGGGTCAGTTTGCTAGTCCCAAATGTTCGTACATGTTCGTACTATTACTCTGTTGACTTGCAGATCTTCACCCACGATGGAAAAAATCTTAGCAAGCTGCGGGATATGGTGGGCTACGACTGTCTGCCGGCGGAATACGGGGGTCCAGCTAGTAATGTTCTCGATTCAAATCTGATGTTCAATCATTTAAGTCAGAACGCAAGTTATCTGGAACAGCTGCAGCACTACGAAAAGAAAATAGTATAATTCACAGTATAAATCACAGTTGGGTTGAATTTCGAAAATGTCCAAAATAAAAAAAAGATAAATAGATAACAAAAAGGCCCTGTAGAGAAATGGTGATCATACGGATTCGTATGTTGACTATGATTAGATATGAATACTATTAATGAATTAAGTAAACAGTAGAAGCGTCTCCTATGCTCCAATCCTAAACGATGTCGAACCTCCTGGACGCGCAATTGAGGTTTATACACCCGCTATGGAGTTATCCGATCCGAGGTGATGGTGATATAATCCCAAGGCTAAGTGGTATCAATTTTGAATCATCAATTAGGCATGAGAAAGCTTACTGCAAGATGGAAACAGAGTATCGGGCTAGTGTCGCGGTACGTGTGATCCATTAAGCGAGTAGTTCCCGGAATTGAATTAATCTAAAAAAGCCAGCAGTTTCAAAAAATTGCAATGAAATAATGAGTAACTCGTTTAACCAGGCGATCTTGGCAAAGAATAAAACAAATATATATTTATTGGGTAAAACTAATTGGATATTCATTCAATAAAGATGCATGCATCTAAATTATTCAAGAAAAATCTATGGATTCGCTAGTTCTAGAGTCGTCCACCAAGGTAGTTTCTTAATATGCCACGTGGAAAATAACCCATACATCGAGTCTAGCTGGATAGTCGCTCACCCAGGTGCGAAAATTATTCACTAAGTTCACATTGTATATTTTATCGCAATTTCGAAAATTTAGAACTTTTAGGCGCGGAAGCTGCTTGAGGAGGTCCAGAAGTTGATCGCCTGTAATTGGCATGCATATGTGGAGGTAAACAATGTTCTTTAGCTTCAGTAAATTCGCCAAAGGGACGGTGTTGCAGGATACACAGAGTTCGTTGAGAGAAGAAAGATGGCAAAGATGCTGAACCTGACCCGTGGACAACACGCACAAATCCATTGAAACTTTTTCAGCCTGGACAACTGGCAGACCAGCTCATAAGGCACCGTTGAGTCACTGACCGCTTCGCCAGAATTTCAAAATTGTTCTTATTGAGGTTTTTAGTATGTCCGAATTAAAGACATCGCAATTGCATCATCATTTAGCAATCCGCGAAGCTCTTTACGTCGAATCTACGAGATAAATGCACATCCAGAGATTCCAGTTGATCAAGAACATGCTCTTTCGCTTCCGCTCTTCAAGCTTCAGTTTACGTAGAAACATAATTCATGTGATTCTTGATTCTTGAGATTGTAAACAGAATCCGTACACAGCCTGCTATGGTCTGCCGAAAGTTAATATTTTTAAATGTTATAAATTCGAGCAGGGGCTCCGCAAGAGCCATAGTTCGCCTTTCGAACTGGGATAATATTTGTACTCATAGCCAACCAAATGTTAACCAACGATCTGCAACGTCAATCTTTCTCGAGCCAATATGTCTGTACCGATTGTTGCATATCTCATGATGTTAAGGCAAGTCTTAACTGGTTTCCTACGTTGAGATAATTCATTACCACTATCCAGCAATCTTATTTTAAATCGAGAACAGTTGTACATAAGGTTCTCATTTGACTACCAAAAATACAAAAATAGGCTTGTGGGTTCTTTCTCGAAGCATCTTTGATGTGTAGTTTCCAGGCTATTCCAAGTAGTTCCGAGATCGATAGTTTAGCCATAGCTGTTGGGAATTGCCTATTTCAGTCTTAGTTTCTTAGTTAAATAGTTATTTCAATAAACTATATTTAGCTTGTTCGTACTAGACTTCAACCTAGTATTTATAAATACTATAGCAAAAAAATTATAACGGAATTAATTTAGATTTACATTTATACAGATTGAAGCAATTGTCAGGCTATACAGTAACTCCTACAAAGCTGAATGCTACAAGCAACCCGTTTTTGGTATGTTTTGGTATTTGGTGGTAAATACTTAATACTATTTAGTATATTAATACTATAAGTGCATACATTCAAATAATTTCTATTTGGCGCTCAAGTTTGGTGGGACTTTTTTGAGATTTTCTCTGGGATTTTTCCTCGTCACAATGTGTCCGTTTTCAGCTCAACAATATATCCCTACATTCCACAAGTGGAAATTGATAACAGCTCTGCAGAAAACGGAACTGAGCAGTTAGAAGAGCGGGAGGAGGAACCACCGGCACCGGCCACCAATTCGCACAACCATCGTCAACGCCACTGCGAATGACGTCGTGTCGAGAGAGACCCACGTTCAATTTCACTTCGTCGGACCCGCAGTTGAGCAAAGCAAATGACACCGACAGCGATGCCGAGTTGTGGAATACAATTTTGAAAGAAATAAATGCCAAGGACCCTTCGGAAAAAAAGAAAAAAGACAGGCAGCATAAAAGACTGCAACAGCAGCGGCTTCGGCGATCCACCCGGAAAACCAGAAATACTATACCGGAGTACAGGTGGGCCCCGTACAGGTCAACAACAAATAAGCCAGCACCGAAACCGGATAACCGTATGCTAGGGGAGTGTGTACTCCTTTCGGAGGACGGTGTATACACATACACCGCTCCGAAGGGGTGGATAGATCGCTCTGGCTACAAAGCAAAGCAGCAGTTCAAAAATAATTGCTAATTCTGCGGGAAGGAGGGATTTCAGAAAGTCGACAAGACGGAGCATGAAAACAAATGCCAACTAACAGAAAAGCCCTTCATCTGTCCTCAGAAGAGAGACGACGAAAACGCCGAAAACCAAAACCCAACAACAACGACGCAGCAGCGGCAGAAGAGTGACGACGAAAACGCCGAGAGCCGTAAGTCAGCAAGCAACGAATCAACGACAATCAAAAGAACGAAACGACGAGAACCGCAAGCCGACAGCATCGACGCAGCAGCGGCAGTAGAGAAACGACGAGAGCCGCAAGCCAACAGCAACGATGCGCCAGCAGCGGGAAAGAGAGGCGAAAGTCACCGGCGCAGCAACAGACGCCGAAAGAGAGTGAAAACAAGGGCGCCAGCCTTCTGCCGCAGCAAGAATAACGACCACGCTGACGCTGGATCGGCAGAGCCAGTAGAACGCCGGTTCTGAGCTGAAAAACGTGCAGAGAAGGAAGAAAAAGGTTGATCGTGCAGAGTTGAATGGACGCGTTCGCGGAGAAAAATATTAAGACCGAGTGGATGCAGAAAAATCGGAGTGGAACTGGAAAATTGTAATTAGTGGAAGAAAAGACGAGGGGGAACGTTGTGAGCTACTTTATACCCCTACTTTATACCCGGTACTCAGTCAGTATATACGTGAGCTTATGATCTACATATGTAAGTTATAAAATATATTTTATACGTAAACGCCGCTCACTCTAGCCAAAATATAATCTTGTGGACCTACGAGTCGACTTGAGCTGCTTTTAAAAGCATTTTTAAGCTCTATATTCCCCAAAAATTAAAAAAAAGGATTCCAATCCTTTATAAAAAATATATAGACTAGCATGAATACCTATATACACAGAAATGATTAATCATAAACATATTTCAGACAAACTTAATTAACAAAATAAAAAAGTTTTAACAAAAGTAAAGATTAAAATAATAATATAATTAAGAATACGGCTAAATAATACAAAATATTAAATATTAACACTAATGTCTGATTACCAAAAAAATCGAATTTTCTGCCTCTCTAACATTAACTAAAATTCCACTATGATAACTATAGATAGTCTCAAAGGTGCGCGCAGTGGCCCTGCTATCGGAAATGTTTGAAAACGCCCAGTCAATATGCGTATTGCAATTGGTTGTGGACGAGTCCAAATCTAACAATGACCTACAATTCTTTCTGAAAGGAATTCATAAATTGTCTTACAGCAGCCTGAAAGGGAACGAAGGCATAAATTAAAATTTCCTAACACTACGGAATTTCTATCTAAAAATGGATACCGTTGAAATAAGACCTCAAATTCTGCTTCGAACTTTCGCAACGGATACGTGGGGGTTCTGTAAATAACAACCGACAGATTTGTACTTAAACAAAGCCTTCTCGAACACTGGAGATGCTAAGTTCCCGGAATCCGCATAATATCGATTACTTTCAATAATACTACAATGATTCATAAGTTCATTCTTAACGAATATAAGAATGCCTCTTTTCGGTCTAGCTCCGCTGGCTACGGACTGGGAATCCGACCGCACTGCTGTGGAAAAGCCAGGAATATTATAAGCTTCATTTGAGTATGTGGAAGCCTCAACGAAGAACCAAATAGAAGATTTGAGCATTAGCTGATCAGAACAGACATCTCCATCTCTTTCTCGACAGGACAGTCCCGCTTGGGTCTCGAAGGAATGAGTGGTCCAACGATATAAAGTCTGTTCGCAGTGGTGGCCCTACTACAAGTTACATACAATGCGTCTCTTTGCATATTGGATGAAGTGTGAACGACCACTTTGCTGTATGTTGTTCCCTGACTCTTATGAATAGTTATAGCTTCTGCAGCTACAATCGGAAACTGTTTTCGGTCAATAGTAACTTGTTCGTTTTGATGGTATACTTTTTGTAGTTTTCTGAATTGGGGTCCAAGAAGATTCGTTACTATGGCTGCGCTTTGACCGTGCGTTAACTCCTACGCTTTCCTCGAGAAAATGTATCCAAAGAAGTTCGGGAGTATTGGATGAGATGAGATCTATCTGCATTAAAACACCAGTGGCTCTGTTAACAAGACCATCTGATGTATCTACATTGACTGTCATCATATATTTAGCCGTGGTTTTGAGAACCAATGAAGTGCACAAGCCTTGTGTATTCGAAGTTTTGAAACTCTTAACAGAGTCCAGATATTTTCTTTTGATTTCTGGGTTAAGATGCTCGGCTTTGATGGACTCTAAAGCTATTGAAGTATATTCTGCAGTCATAATCGATGATAGCTTCTCCTTATTGTACTTATCTGTCTCGCTATTGCTATAAAATAAGTGGATCACATCTCTTGGAACTTCACTGCCGAATATTTCGGTCCCTAAGCCACCGAATATCTTCTGACGTCATTACGGCCGATGCCATGTTATTTGGTGCGGTTGCAAAAGGTTGATCATCTCGCTGTCGCATTATCTCGTTAAGTTCGAAAAACTTGAAGCCATCCCAGAGAGTAGAGCCAACTAACGCACTGTATGGATTATGCGCTCCTGATGAGGATTTGAATATCCAACGATCACTTACTGGACATCACTGCCTTAGATCGCCAAACACGATAACAGAAATGCCACCAAAAGAACTCTCGGGCCTTGAAAATATTTGTTTTAGGCGCATATCCAAATATAAAAACATTTTTTCACCGACCAATTATAAGAATCATAAGAATCAATTATAAGAATTTTAAGATCAATAAATCTTGAACGCAAGGTATTTAACAAATCTGGACCCAATTGTTTAAAAGCATGGTTGGATTGATTGAGAGGTAAAGAAAACATTGAGTGAAGTGTGGCACCTCCAATACCAAATGCAGCTTTTCCTGTGGGAGCACACAGCAGAACTTTCACAGTTTCTGGGCTAGATCCTGGTCTACGATTAAACTCCTGGGAAATGGTCTGAAAAATTGTAGATATGGTTCTACTCTTGCCGACGCCTGCTCTGTCACCTACAAACTAATAAAAAACTGCCTTATTTCTCACATTATGCAGAACATGGGTGAGATAGATTTTTTGCTTTAAATTAAGCGATCTAATCAAATTAGCTAAAATATTAAGGGAAACAATAGGAGGCAGCTTAATTAATCGAATACTTCTATCTTGATCCGCTGTCTGGTCATTCAAGTTCAAAACATTTATCTGGGAACTTATTTCTGGAATTCTTCGTCCTCTTCATCATCTCTACATATTTTGGATAGTTCTTTTCCCGCTTTTAGAAAATTCATAATTTGCTGCAAAATCGGCTAAACACAGGCCGTCAAAATCAGTTGGTAATTCTTCATACCGCTCCAGCAATCCTTTGACGAACATGTTGTAACGAACCGTTCTGTTCCGTCTGATTCAGCTGGGCTGGCTCAGCGGTCGGTAGGCTCGCTGCAACAACATTTATATGTTGCCCCGACGACAAGTAAGAAGGCACGGGTTGGGTTTTGTACTGATAGGAAAATTACGCTTTATTGGTATCTTTGAGCTATCTTACGCTATTCTGACTCCGGTGCTGGTTCTACTGTTGGTTCTCCTCTGCGTTTCTGGTGAGCGCGACCCACTTTGGACCCCCCAAGGCGTCTCCAAGCGTGGCACCGCCGGCTCTAACGACTGGGGCCAGCGATTCTTGGCACGAAGCCCAAATCCGCCTCTCAGTCGGCGCCTGACGCGTTCGCTCTCACTCGACTCACTTGGCTTTTCGGTCCGAAGGTGTCTCGCTCCCTGTGGGATGCACTCCAAGCGTTGGTTCAAGGGATCGGGGCCTTTGGCTCTTGGCTGTATGCTCGAGTCCGCCTCTCGATCCTCACACAACGTGTTCGCTTTCCAAAGTTCTTCGCCTCCTGTTGGGTCTCACTTTTGTTGTTCACTATTCACTTCACGCACGATAGCTCTGCTCGCTGACTGTCCCTTTTCCTGGCCGCGGCCCCCCACTTATAGGCTCGCTTCTGCGTCGGCGCCGCCGACGCCGCCTGGCGCTAACGGCACTTTCCGCCATGCGGCGGCCGTACTTTTCCATCGGTGTTTCCTTCATTCTCCGCTCGCTTTACAACGGGACCTGGCTGATGGCGTGATCTCATGACCATATTTGGTCATGCGCTGGTCCACTGCCGGCCCGATCCCGTCATCACGCTGCTCTCTCTCCGGGGGTCCTCTCCTCTCATCGTGGATCTCCGGGAAAGCTCCCCTCGGGAATTCGCCGCATCTGGATATCCCCGGATAACGGCCGTTAGCCCTTAACCCTGTACCGCCCCCCTGCGTGTGGGAATACCTTTCCTCACACTTCCCCCTTTCTTTCATTGGCGGAAAACCCCGGTTTTCCGCGTCCCATGTTTGGGACGTTTCAAAAACCCCGCGCGATCGGCGCGCGCGCGCTTTGTTCTCGAACTGTGTGCCCCCTGGCGCCCTCCCTCGGCGGTGTTGCCGTATCTCCCCGATGTGAGCGATCGATTCGTTCCCACCTTATCGATAGTTCGTATCGGAGCTCTTGTGATCCGCTCGATCACTAACCATACAGTAAATGCCATCTCGCACGGCGGAGCGCACCTCCTATGTCACGTACGGTCCGGAGGCGGCTCCCTGCGGCCCGTGCCAGTGCTGCTGCTGTTGCTCCCCTTGGCCTGGTGCGTTGCCTGCTGCTTCCTCTTCCGGCCGGCGCCTATGATCAGCCGGCGGCCGACGCTGGAATAGCTCCTCCTCCTCTGGCTGTGGGGACTGCGGCCGTGGCTCCTCCTCGGTCTCGGCGTTTTCTGAGGGTGGTTGCCAGAGCTCCTCTTCTTCTTCCTCGGCGCGTCGTAGCCTCTGCTGCCAGTCTTCTTCGGGCGACAGGACTCGAGCCGCCTTCGGCGCTGGTGGGCACTCCGCCTCCTCCTCATCGCTGGAGATCACCGCCAGCCCGTCCGCCGCGCTCTCCGTCCGCTTCGCCATCGCCTCCTCCGTCTCCTTGCGCCGACGCGCCATCTCCCTCTGCTCCACAGCGCTGCTTCGGAGAGCACACTGCCACTGGTGCGCGAAGTCTCGCTTGTGGCGCTCCGCCTCCGCTTCTTGGGCCGCTTTTTCGGCCTCCTGCCCTGCCTTCAGCCTCTTGGCCAGCGCCAGGGCGTCCTCCCATACGCGCCGTTGCCTCAACTCCTCCTTTGCTGCTGCCAGCGCGATCCGACGGTGCCATTCCGTGAGGCGTCGTGCCTCTGAAGCCGCGTCGTTTGCCGCGACTTCGGCCTGCGTTGGCTGCGGCTCCTCGACCGCGTTTTCGGCCTGCGTCGGCAGCGGCTCCTCGGCTGCGTTTTCGGCCTGCGTCGGCAGCGGCTCGTCGCTTCCATTTTCGGCCTGCGTCGACGGCGGCTGTGCCTCCTGTGGGTTTGTTGGCCGCTGGTCCCCTTGCCGCGTTGTCGAGCCTTGTGCGTGCCGGCGACTCCTCCTTCTTGGACTGGCGCGTCGAGCGCGTGGACGATCGTTTCGCCTTCTCGGCCGGTCCCTTCGGGTGCGTGGACGACCGCTTCGATGGCCGCCCCTCTTCGCGCTTGCTGGAGTGGGGCTCCTTGCGCTTGCTGGTGCGGGGCTCCTCGCGCTTGCTGGCCTCCGCCCCTCGTCCCGCTGGCCGGCTCTTGCCCTTCGCCCCGCGTGCGCGTTTCCTCGACGGTGCCGGCTCCCAGCTCACCAACTCCAGGTCGCTCTGGATCGCTCCCATGGATCCCGCGGTGGACACCAGCGGTGAGGCCAACAGCTGCAGTTCCGGGGACCCATTCCTTTGCGCCCTTCTTTCCTCTCGCTCGACCCGGTACGCCTGCCGCCGACTTTGCGTATCGGCGGCATAATACCCGCGGCGCATCAACTTTCGCTGTTCCGTTATGTACCGAATCAAGTGCTGCTGCATCTTACCCTTTGCACGTGTTTTTATACCCGATACTCAAAATGAGTATTGGGGTATATTAGATTTGTGGTAAAAGTGGATGTGTGTAACGTCCAATATATATTCTTGATCAGCATCAATAGCCGAGTCGATTGAGCCCTGTCTGTCTGTCCGTCTGTCCGTCTGTCCGTCCGTCCATCCGTCCGTCTGTCCGTCCCCTTCAGCGCCTAGTGCTCAAAGACTATAAGAGCTAGAGCAACGATGTTTTGGATCCAGACTTCTGTGATATGTCACTGCTACAAGAATATTTCAAAACTTCGCCCCGCCCACTTCTGCCCCACAAAGTACGAAAATCTGTGGCATCCACAATTTTAAAGACACGAGAAAACCAAAAACGCAGAATCGTAGAGAATGACCATATCTGGGCAGTCCGTATCCGTTTCTCGCTGCCCTTTCTTAATTTACAGATGACTGGGGACACGAAATCCATTATTGTGTAGGGACCGTCATATTTCGGGGCCAGTTTTGCGGCAAACCCTTCGGTTGCTGAATAGATGGTGTTGCTTGGCCCACACCTTGTCTCCAATCATGGGTTTCCACGCTCTCCTCCTCAGGTTATAATACCTCGCCTGGTCCTGCGCCGCTTTTTCGAGATTCCGCCTCACCAGTTGGAATAATTCTCGCAACTTGGCCGCGTTCTCGTCCGGTGTGGGCGCGCCCTGCCCTGTACCGAGCACTTCTTCATCGTATAGGGCTTTTGGTAGCCTTGGCTCTCTCCCTTGGACAATAAACGCCGGCGAGTACGCCGGTGGACTCGGTCACCCCTGAACTTACGGCCAACATTATCTCTGACCATTTCTCAACCCAGTTCTTCTGGTCTCCTTCGGTAAACTGAGCTATCATAGTTTTCGCTGTCCGGTTAGTTCGCTCCGTCGGGTTCTCCTGCGGTGTGTACAGGGCCGTGAACTGATGCCGTACGCCCATCTGCTCCAAAAAATTGCACTCCACTATCCGTGATCACCACCTTCGACACGCCGAACCGGGACACGATGCGCTCTCGGAATGCCTTTGTTAGTGCTTCCGCAGTGGCCTTCCTCAAGGGGACCAATTCCGTCCATTTCGAGAAACGATCCACCATTACTAACAACATGGCATTCCCATGCTTTGACCTTTGAAGAGGGCCCACGAAGTCTGCACACACCGTCGCCCACGGCTCCTCTGGCACTTGTGTCAGCATTTTCCCGGCCGCATGCAGTTGACTCGGTTTGTAGCGTATGCAGGCTTCACACTTTCTCACATATGTCCTCACATCTCGGTGCATCCCCAGCCAGTAGTACCGGGCGGCTACTCTTGCCATCGTCTTTCTACCGCCCGCGTGCCACGCATCCGGCGAGTCATGGTTCTCTCTTATGACTCTTTCCCTTAGATCCTTTGGGACGCATAACTTCCACGATGCTACCTCTTCTTCTCCGGCTCGGTGCCGAATGTGTCGGTATATCCGGCCTGCTTCCTCCACGTAGTCAGCCCTCTGCCTCAGGTTCGGGTCCAATCTCAGTCTCCTCCTCGGTGGTTCTCAGGCATCGCTCCGCCAATGGCTGTCGGGACAGTGCGTCCGCCACTATGTTCAGCTGCCCTTTCCTATATGCCACTTCGAAGTCGTATTGTTGTAGCTCCAGTGCCCACCTGGCGATTGAGCTTTCTTTTGCCCCCAAAAACCACTCAACTGCCGTCGGAGTGTTTTGGTGCCCGTATACTTGGGCATATAAACTTTTGATCTCCTCGACGCCTCGGCGTCTTTGCATCCGCGAAGCCGATCCGGGCCGGTCTTGGGACACAAATACGGCGACGCGGCGTTCCTCTTTGGCAGTATCCTCTGCGCCAATGGCCGGTCCTATTCGGATGAAATTGCCTGACTAGTTTGCCAAATTATTTACCTTCTCAGTCTCACCTAGCTTGGGACTTTTCCAGTTTTTCTTCTCCCGATTGCTCGTTTTGACGCACAAAAAAATATGTTCTTTTCCGCTGATGTAGAAGACAAACACTCGGGTCGAGCGACAGAAAGGGAAGAGACCGAAGCCAAGCCCCTCATCAAGCTAGTACCCTCGGGCCTCCTCCAAGAACAGGGTGAAATGCCAGAGAAAGTTGAAAATCCAAGCTGTTAACTATATCACCCCTTCCATGTCCCTTGACGTGACCTGCCAGACCTAACCAATAGATGGTGTTTGGTCTGCCACGGCCATTACGGTGCCGACCTCTAGATGGAGCTGCGATCCAGCCAGGATCGCTTCCTTACAGTATATCGTTCGTTCTCTTTCGTAGATCAGACGCGTTTTTGTTTTGCGCTCCGCATATTTTCCCTTTGTTTTACATAAACAACCGGTGTTTTCATAAATAAACATCAAATACCTTCCTAATCCAACCTACTATCTAGAAATCATTCCCTTTTAGCGCAAAAACTTGACCTTTTAGGGTTTCCGCCCAACCTCCTGAGATGGATTTCTAGCTATCTTTTTTCCAGGTCTCTTCAAAAACTCCCTGTCTTTACCAGTAAAGGTTTCTTCGGGAGTACCACAGGGCAGCCATCTAGGCCCCTTACTCTTCACACTCTTTATTAATGACTTGCCTTCGGTATTAACATACTCTCGAGTACTTATGTATGCGGATGATGTTAGACTCTGTGTCTAGTTCTCTTAGAAACTTTCGTGCTAATCTTCCTCGAATATTAGTCTAACAGCTATCTTTCCTGCATGCTCGCGTAACGGCCTTCTGCTGGTTTCAGACGGGCCACTTGACGGTGCAGTAATTGCATCGCCTCTTGAAAGATGCAGTCAGTGCAAGTCAACGTCAACGAATACAGTATATTTACGGTATATTTTGAAAATGAGGCGGTATGTTTCGGTATATTTCTGAGGGTCGGACGGTATATTTGATCGATAAATCCGCGGTCACACTGCCTCTATTGTGAAATTGCGCCTTCTATTTCGAAGAATTTTTCTAATATTTGCAGATTTTACAAATATAAACCAAGATAATGGCCACTAACAAGGTAAAAATTAGCTGGAACCCCGTATATTCTCATATTACATTGCATTTGTCTCCTAGGAATGCCTGGTTATTGTGCTGGATATACGGACCTGCGCTGCCGAGGATTTTAAACTGAAGTCGGTGAAGTGCGTGGCCGATATACTCAAGGATAAGATTGTGTGCAGCAGCAAGGACTATGTCTCTTTTGTACTGGTAGGCAGCGCTAAAAACACGGACGACTGCCAAAATGTGATATACTTCAAGGAGGGGTCTGTACGGCTATGCAGCTGGCAACTGTTGCTGGACTTATTTACATTTGTAAATGAAACCGCCTGCGAGCAGGGCGAATGGCTGGACGGGATTAAGGTGGCCCTAGAAATGCAGGAAAATGCCCTGGCGTAAGATTGACTCCGTGCCTTTCTGCTTCCCAATAATCCATCCCTGATCTCTGATAGGCTGAAGCCCGCCAGACGTCGCATACTGCTTCTGTTTGACTTCAATTCAATGCCACAGAGCTATGAGAAGTTCAATTCAATCACAGACGAGCTGCTGAACTCTGGCATCGAATTAATTGTTGGGTGAGAACTCATTAGTTGTCCTCTCGACGTTTCGACCGTATCAACTCCCATCTTTGTGATAGCTCCCACAACATTGCTTACATAGACAACATGGAGAGCGGAGAACCCCAGGCTATATTCAATTTCTCGCGAAAGTGCACTGCCGAGGAGCTGGAGAACCAGAAGTATGCCCTGAATCTCGTCCCTCGCTGCAATGCCACGCTCTGCAGCTTCAAGGAGACTCTGCAAACGGTCTTCAGGGTGACCAACAGACGACCGTGGTCGTGGAACTCCACGTTGTGTATCGGCAGCAAGATCAGCATCAATGTGCAGGGCATGATTGCCATGAAGAATCAAACGCCCGTCAAGCTGGAGAGGGTCTGGGCCGTGTCCGATGAGGAAGTGTCGCGTGAGACGCACCATTTCCTGAAGGGCGCCGAGGTGACGCCCCTGCCCGAAGACCTTATGACCGGCTACATGCTGGGCGGTACAGCCGTCCCTTATGATGATACGCTGCTCGAGCCGAAAGCGCCGCATCCGCCTGGTCTGCACTTCTTTGGATTCATCAAGCGGGACTCGGTGCCGGATGAGTACTTCTCTGGGGATTCGCTCTACGTGGTGGCCCACCAGAAGGGGAGTACAGTCTCGGCCAACAAACTGGATGCCCTGGTGAGGGCTCTGGACAGCAGCAACCATGCGATGCTCTGCTGGAAGATCTACAGCCCGAAGTTGAACACTCCTAAAATGGTGATTCTGCTGCCGAAACTGCCGGATGACAGCCATCCGGCCATGCTCTACATGCTGGAGCTCTCCTACACGTCGCAGCACCATTTCTGGGACTTTCCTTCGCTGCGCACTGCCAAGTCGGAGTGTAGCGAAGAGCAGCTGGAGGCCATCGACAGGCTGATCGACAGCACCGACCTTGAATGCAACCTCAGCAACACTCATCAGCCGCGCCAGTGGCGTCAGAATGATCTTCTGCCATTTGATAGCCTGCCAAGCATCTTTGAGCAGAATGTGATGGATGTGCTGGAGCGGAGGGTGATCAAGGAAGGATCGCTACGTGATGATGATCAGCAGTTCAAGGAAATGCTGAAGGACAAGAACTTTGTCGACGTCTTCTGGAGTGTCCCCGAGGCGCTCGAAGAGAAATCCAAGCAAGCAGCGTCCACCGTGAAGAAGCTATTCCCACTGAAGCACAGCAGGGCCTGGCTGGAGAAGCTCCAGGCCAAGGAGCAGGCGGAGAATGCTCTCCCCGTCAAGGACGAGCCCCAAGAGAAGGAAATTCCAATGCCAGCGGACGGCGTGGGCTTGGTCGCATCCGCCCAAGACTTCACGCGCATCCTGGCGAGCATCCGCTCCATCAGCAATGTCACCCGGAGGGATGCCCAGTTCCAGACGCTGGCCGCCCAAGTCCGTGTGGTTATCTTCACTCTTCTCGAGCGGAAGAAGCTCAACCTGGAGCAGCTGGGCGAGCTCATTTCGCTGTACAGGCAGAGCTGTCTCGACTTCAATGCGTTCCTGGAGTACGATAAGTTTACAGAGGAGCTGAAGAAGATCGTCGTGGCGAAGAGACTGCAGGAGTTCTGGACGGACATCATGGATGGCAAGCAGCTTGGTCCCTTGGTGCTGGGCCAGCCCACACTAGACGATGAACTAAACCTTAAGGCTTATTACACCATCGATTGGCAGGGAGTTCCATGAGCAAAGAGTGGGCGCTTAAAATTATATTTCTATGTATGCACATATATAAACGCCTTTTGAGACACTGTCTTCGATTGGAGATTGTTTCTTGTTCGGTTTTCCAATTATATTTTTGGTTTAATTCATTTCAAATAACATTTACACTTTTGCAAACGCACACAGAATGGTGGGGAATGAGCAGATAATTATGTGCATATATGTATGTGTGTATCTCTGGGGTTAAATTTAGATTTTAAAATGAAAATTGATAAGCTTCTAGAGCGAAATGATTAGAGTACAAATAATTTAACAAGCTGTGAAATGCTTAAGGAACAATTGGGAATTTAGAAATAAACAATGCATATGCACGTGTGTGGTTGGTGATAAATATTTAAATACGAGTGCGTTTCGATTTCGTTTTTCAATAACACGTTGAGAGGAAAAAACTTTTGGCATGTCTGCACCCTTGGGCCAGCAAGCAGAGACGCCATACAGACAAGAAGTAATGCATTGCTTCTCGCTCTTCCATATTCTCCTTCCATTAGTCAATGTTCAGGGAGGACATTAGCTCCTCCACCCTGTGGCAATCAAGAAATAAATACAGATTAGCAGCTGTTTGAGGCAGGCACTCTGTGAAGGCTTCATATTAGATACGAATTTTTACACTTGCACGCACGTGATATCTAAATCCTGGAAGGCCACGCCCAGCCAGGCCACCACCAGGCAGTAGTGCTGGAAGAGCTGCAGCAGGAGCTCGCCCTCGTCGAGCATCTCCAGGCGCTCGATGCGCTGGCGCTCGGCCGAGGATATGCTCTCGTACACCTGCACCATGTCCCAGGCACGTGCTCCACTCCATCCGCAGTCCTTGAACCGATTGGTTTGCGTCTCCAGCGACAGACAGGACTCGACGCCGGCCAGACTGCAGCCGCGACTACGCAGATTGTTGAGCATTACATCGCCAAAGCGATCGTTCATATTGACCTGAGGAGAATCACTTTTGTTACACATGTAAGAAGAATCTAATCTGGATGTGCTCAAACCTGCTCGTAGTTGACAAAGACAGCGGCCTGGAACTTTTGTGCTATCCACTTGAGGAGATTGCGACAGTTCTGGGCCTCTATGTAGACCAGAACACACTCGGCCAGGAAGATGGTGGGTAGCGTGTAGTCCACCTCGGCCTGCTGCAGCTTATTATCGACCTCGTCGAGGTTGCGCAGATCGACGCCCATCAGATGATAGCTGGGGCCATGAAGATCGGTGGGACTGAGGCGCACCTCGCCGTCCTCATCGTGGATCTTTTCCAGCAGGGCCTTGTTGCGTTTGATTGTATAGCATTTGCGAGCCGTGACCGTGGGAAAGTCCAGCTCTATGAAGTTCTTCACCTGGTGCGCCGTGTCCCTCAGGCGAAAGTAGAGTGTGTCGAAGCCACAGCCCAGATTGATGATCTGGCAGTTTCCAGAGGTTTTCTGCAATGAACTCGGAGTGTTTAGTGCAAGGCCAACAGTCAGATCGGGGCGTGACCAGAATGGACAGTATAGACAGGACATGCGCAGCTCTTCTGGCCATGAGACGTGCAACAGGATGCGGACTGGCGGACTCGCCATGGCACTTGACCTTAACATACGCCAGACAGCTGGGCGCCGTGGCACACAGCCACACCACACCCCTGCGCATGTCACGTTATTTATAGCTGCAGTTAAGGCTTATGGTATGCTGCATGCAAGTGCAAGTGCAGTCAAACACTGACCTTCAGGAACTTCTCCACGCACATCTCGACGCCCTTGACGCGGGCAAAGTAGCCACGGTTTATCTCTGGAGCCTTCCGCTCTTGGTTCCGCACAAAGTACCCAATGTAGTCGTCCTTCCAGTAGCCCATGCGGACGGCGCATCGCTTGCAATCGCTGGCATCGTCGTTGGTCGCTATCACCGCCTCGTCGCACGGATGAAATTTGTGTGTGGTATTATTGCCAGCGGCTGTAACACCGCCCGTCGATGGCGGCTCCATTGCAATCCGGCTCTGGTAGACTTTTTTTGCAGTCAACACTTGTTTTGCTCCGTTTGCTTCAAATTTGTTTCAGTTCAGATTTTTTCGCTTCGAAAACAGCTGATGGTTTGAGGGCTGCCAAATGTATGCAATAGTCGATACCACGGCACCGATACTAAACGAAAAAAATACTCGATGACTGCAAAGCGATAAGTATCGTTATGTTGGCGCAATAATTTAATTCCATTGACACCCATTTCTAAACATTTGTACATTCTTGATGAACAGGAAACGTTGGTTTCCTACTTCCCAACACAAAATTATAACCGTTTCTCTGCAGATTTAATTTCGGTCCAATAGCCTGTAGTATCAAATTTAACCTTGTTATATGTAAGAAGATTCGTCAATAGAAATTTATTGCTGCCCCTGATCTTAGTGTCCCGTCCCTAAGTACTTTTTAAGCATAATTGACTTAAGCACTTCATTAATAATGAAAGGGTCAAAATTGTAAACAAAGCGTGTCCATCCTCAAGTGCTTTAATTGCTTCCCGCATCTCTGACATCGGAAGCATCGCCGCCGCCGCCGTCGTCGTCTTCTGTTATAATTACAATTAGCAGCAGCTACGCCCAACAGCAGACCGACCGCATCTTCCATTCAATAAGTTGGGGTCAAAATGTGAACTGATCTTTAATTGTCTGCCCGGCTCGGGCCTCAGCACATGAATCACTATGCAACGTCACTGATTCAAAAATGCTAGTATAATAGAAATTTATTAGAAATTATGCAAAAATCTCTCATCACAGGAAACGACACTCAATTGCCTCAATAAGGAGACTTGTAACTAAATTTTAGAAAACAATTTGAACAGAATGAATCAACTGATTAGCAAGGCAGCAGCTAGCCAGTTGCTCAATGAGCCACAGATTTAGGCGTTTTCCCACCCAATTGTTGTGGAGACATGTCATTTCATCTTTTTATGAAGGAATATTATGTAAATAAATTATTTGTCCTATGCAAGAATTCAAATTCCAAATTGCTTCGCCAAATTGTAATGGCGACTTCGACCCATAGCCAAAGTAGGCCAATGAATGTTTAAAAATATGATAGGATAAAATAAAGTAAAAGTACAGTTTGGCCATGACTTAATTTATAGTTTTTCATTAATATAAAAAAATTAGTTAACTCAAATTCAAATTTATCGGCTCTTAACATTCTAGTGGAAGTGGGCGCATGGTATGCTTATGTCAGGTAGGGTGGGCATAGGTATATTTTGACGACTAAATTGAGCTGCAAGTATATTTACGGTGTATATTTCATCAATTTAATTTTTAATATAATATAAATATAAAAAATATATTTATACATATAAAGGAACATAGAGTATAGAAACTTGCGTTTAAATTCTTATCAATCATTCACTTTCGAACAATTTCTCTCTCGTGCTTAGTCGATAGTATCGATAGCGGTATTCGGTCATACCACCGCAACTTTTGAGCTGTGCGGTTGTGTAGCGCGGGAAAATTTTTCAAATTTAAAAAAAGTTTACGACAAAACCCAAAGAAAAGTCAACTGCTGAGTGCTCGTGGGTGCAGGTTTGTTGCGTGGATTCATTCGAATTTTGAATGGGAGAGCGGTCGGTTGAATGGTTGCAAGCCCAAGCTGCGCGCGTTCCGTAGTACCTCAGTCGCACTCAGGTGTGTCGTTCGTGTGAGTCAACCGATTTGTTGGTAACAACAAGTTCAAGCGTGTCTGTGTGTGTATGTGTATGTGAGAGTGTTAACAAAGCCGCAACGTCAGAGTTTGTGTGTGTGTTTGTGAGAGAGTGAGACTGCTTCTTGGCCCGTTTTGACGGCATTACGTTCGGCTGGCTACCTGGACTACGAGTATATCTCTGACTCAAAACGGTCATTTCGGCTGCGAGCGGCGGCCTGCGTTACGTTTTTTTCTTGTTTCTTGCTAGCTGAAGTTTTTGAGCACTACTTTTTGATTTGATTTCCCCCCGCCGTTCGGGGCGTTGGCTATGAAAGTTTTCGTGGTTTTTTGCTTGTGTGTGAAACATTTGAATGGAAATGCTTGAAAATTGCGATTAGATAGTGAAAACACTCGCATTGCGGACCAGCCAGCAACAAGTTTCCACGGCAACGTCATCAATTGGAGCATAACTGTAAGAGAAGTGAGATTAAGGTAGCGCACAACCACAACCAAAACACCAACAATATCAATATCAATATCAGTGGGCCAACACACACACACACACGGTGATAGACACAGATGCAGACATCTCGTACTCGTACTTCTAGATACGCATACACGTACACCTGCGCTTCACTTTCAGCGTTATCGGTGCGTTCCACGGGTTTTGTTTGCTTTGGGGATTGCGAAAAAGGCAAAACTACTGCAAATGATTCACCCAGCAACGAAGAACGAATAACGAATCACCGAACAACCGAACAACCGAGCAGAGCTGCAATAACAACCACCCCTCCCTCGCTATGGGAACAGAACAACAAGTCGGTTGCTTACGACATGAAATCCGATATGAAAACTCCCGCAAGTCTCATTTGAAACCAAAACTCGGCACTTTGGGCACTTTTCTGCAGGCGTTTGCACTTCCGTACATTTAATAAGAATCTTCTTTCCACATTGGACATTGGGGTTGAGTAACCGAGCCGCTGCGCTCCGTAACTTGAGGCATCTTACGAGTGTTGCACCAGGTTAATGCACTGCACGCACACACACACACACACACGCATACACATTGAAAGTGGCATGCATCTGTGTGAGTCCTTGTGCCAGTTTACATGCAACGGAGGGGCATCGACATCGCCTGCCACGGCATGTGGCACGGCATTGCCAATCAAGTGCCACCAACAAAATTCTATTCGAATTTAACCGTTTTGGGACAGCCAGGTGTCTCGGTTCGTTCTCCCACTTTTCGTTTTGGGTTGCAGACAGGAAGTACAGTGAGTCGAGAAAGTGTTTAAAGTGTACCATTCCATTGTTTCGTTTCTTGTGTGTTTTAATATATTTGTATTGCTTGGCAAGTCCAAATGAAAATCAAATCAAGTTGTTCCTCAAAATAGTTACGACTTAAAAGCACTTTCCTGACATTCTACCGAAACCACATATTTCAATGGAAAAAAACCACAATCTTGATCAATAAACAATTATTTCATAAAAATCGACAATTTGGTCGAAAAGATATCACTATATACAGATTTTACTTTTGAGCGGCACTGTTTATCCCTTGGGTTCCCCTCAGTAGCCGGTGGATATGGTTGCTATGCTAGAGGATCGTGGCTTTGTATCTGTTCTGCTATCTCTGAATATATCTGTTTATCTATTATCGAGATATCTTCTGGGAAAAAAAGGTCTTTACTGGTTAGGGAAGATTTTTTAATGAATAATCCTTATGACTTCCACTTTTATCATACAAATATTTGATTGAATTCCCAATCATTCTCCACACAATCGGCGACAATCCGATTATGCTCTGCGATGCCCTGTCCCCTCTCCATTCGACTTAAGCCAATTTGAAGCAATGACCTTTCGCCTTCACTCCATAACAATTAACCCATTGACGCCATTTCCAGCGCCCCAGACAATGCACGTAATCGCCAGTGCAATGGGTCGGTCGGCTCCATCGAAGCTCGAAGCTCGAAACTCCCATACCGCACATTCCCCATTGCTGTCCGGAGTTGGAGAGCTCCAATTTGAAATCGCGTCTTATGCTGTAACTTATTTTTAGCGCATTTTTCTATCCACCTTTGAAACGGGTTTGTCGGTCTCTCGGTCTCTCGGTTTTCTTCTAACATCGGAGCGTGGAGCTTGGAGACGGCGATGGAGCCAAGCAAACGACGTAATGCAAAACCAGTTTGTTCACTCTTACTCCGCGCCGATATTTGTTTTTCGTTAGATTTGTTTATATTCTCATAGTCCCCGCAAATGTATTATTGTATCGAAATCGAATAATATACATTATGTATCGAGTATAATATAGTATTATGTATCGAGAACGAATAATATACATAACTTTGAAATTGTTTATTTCAGTCCACCATGATGCACAAGCTGAAATATCGCGATAAATCGAAGTGGCTCACAGCCATTCTCTTTCTGGTTGTGGCCTCCCTGGGCCCACTGGTTGGGGGACAGACGAGAGATCCCAGATTCTATTCGCGCCCCGGCGTCGACTATCATTGGCCCAATCCAGGGGACCCGGATTACAGGCGAGTCAGCCCATTGGTTCATCCTAATTATTGACTCACTTATGGTGAATATTTGCAGAACTTACACCTTCAACGATCGACGCTATGGCCATTACCAGCCGAACGGATTTGGTGCCAACTATCCAGGAAGGAATCCCCCCGGCCAGTATCCGCAGGGCATGCCGAATGAGGATCGTTTTCGCTTTGATCCGGTAAGCTGTCGGCTGATATATTTTCGTAAATTACGATGTCTTGGTGCTCACCTACCCATCCAAAACTCAAATAGAGCACACTCGCGCTTAATCAATTAATTTGTTGACAAAAAACGAATTGACCCCATAAGACAGAACAGAACTGAAACGATCCATAAACGAACAATGAGAACTCATTGAGAGACGGAGTACGGTACGCGCCCAATCCACGGATGACTGTCCTATCAATGCAATAATCTTAATTAAGTTTTCATTCCATCGAATGGAGCCGAAAGCGATGCGACTTAATCAATTACACATGTTTCCGCTGCAATGATCAGCTTTGTGGCTCTGTACTCATCACAGAACGATGAAACTGATGGTCTCAATCTATCTATTGCCCCTCTTACAGAACGATCCCAATGCTCGGACACAGTTCCCGGGAGTGCTGGCCGGTTGGCGTGAGGATTTGCAGGGGAAGCAGCGTCGGGACTCGCTGACACTGGATCGAGATGTGTTCGTGACAACCAACTACGGACAGGTGCAGGGCTTCAAGGTCTACATGTACGACAACCCTGACCCCAAGTCGTTTTACAGGCCCTATCACTCTACCGTGGATCGAGTGATGGGCGAGTGCTCGGCATTCCTGGGCATACCCTATGCCCTGCCGCCCACCTTCGAGGGGCGCTTCAAGCCGCCGCGAGCCCATCGCGGCTGGCAGCTGCTCCAGGCTGTGGACTTTGGCCCCGCCTGTCCCCAGCCAGTACGATACACGGGCGCCACCAAGGGAGTGATGGACATGGACGAGGATTGCCTGTACTTGAATGTTTATTCGCCAAAGGTTAGTTGTATTTGATACTTCATTTATCTATTTATTGCTTATGCCAGGAAAAAACGGTATGTGCCAGAAGGAGATATATAGAGGCAATTATTACCGTGAATATCATCACGGGAAAGCCAACAAGAAAGAAGGTCATGAAGGAGATCTTATAGCCATGCTGATGGGCCAGTCCTGCGGTGACTACGTTAGCCGAGGCGCCGATCAGTGTACCATTTCCCCCAAAGCAGGCGCCAAAGGACAGCGCCCAGATGAGAGGGGACAGCGGCAGGCTGAGCTTCTTGTTCTTGGCCAGCTGGACGGTCAGCTTGAGCATCATCTGGGTGATGGGTATGTTGTCGACAAAGGCGGAGGTCAATGCGGTGATCCAAAGCAGCATCATGAGGGCAACGGTCAACTGGTTCTTCTTGTCCACGCTCAGGATCACACCGACCGTGATGTCTCCTATCCATTGGATGAGGCCCAGCTCGGACATGGCTTCTATCATGACAAAGAGGGCGGCAAAGAAGAGCAGTGTGGACCACTCCACATGGAGGAGAATTACATCCATGGCCTCCTTGTTGGCCAGAATGAGCAGCAGAAGGGCTGCAAGCATAGCTATCCACGCCAGCGAAGCGCCGCTCAGGAATGGCAACGAGTGGAGAAAGAACAGGGCAATGGCGAACCCCAAGGCAATGCAGCACTTAATCAGGAGCGGCTTGTTCCGAATTCTGTACTTTAATTCCAACGCGGCCAGGGTCTCGAAGTAGTTGTCGACTGGCGCTAGTATGGCTATCGTAGCCCTGTTCTTTGCCTTATCCTTAGCCTTCAGCTCTTCGATGCGTTTCAGGATATCCTGACGAAGTGCATCCTCGTCTGCCGTGGTGGGTGACACTTTCTCCGCCTCCCTCTCCAGCGTCTTGATGGCGTGGGTCATTGGGTCCACGTCGACTATAAACAGCTTCTTGCGGATGATAAAATATAAAATAACGAATGAAGTGCACATGCACACAAGCACGCCTGGAAACATGTGCAACGTGAAGTTGAAGAAGTCAATGCCATCCTTCACCACATTGTCATCGGTGGCTATGATCACGTTTGGCGGATCCCCCACTGGCGTCAGAGTGCCGCCAATGTTCGAGTAGATCACGATCACGATCAGCACCAGAGTTGTGCGCACAGCCATCACTTCGCAGAGCCGAATCGTGACGGGCACCATCAGCAGCACCATCGTCACATTGTCCAGGAACGCGGATAAACTTCCGGTGAAAAAGCACAGGAAGAAAATGAGGGGCCAGGCATTACCGCTGGACATGCGATAGGCGAACACTGCCAGGAAGTCGAACACCCCTGTCTCCGATAGGATGGCCACCATGATCATCATTCCCAGCAGCAGCATAAGGGTATCGAAGTCAATCCAGGACACGATGGTTTCCAGGGAGGGTCGCGCCCCCATGGCGGCCAGGACAGCGAGGGAGGCCGATGATACCATAAGGGCAGCAAACGTCCGATCCGTAATCTCCCAGATGATTAGCACGTACAGGAAGATGAGCAGAAGCCCCGCATAAATCACCCCCTTTTCTTTGTCCACAGGCATGGTGTTCACCTGAATGAGAAGTGAAACCGGATCCGCGCTGTAGCTCTTGAATGATACGACCACCTCTTCGTCTTTCTGGTCATTTGCCTGCCGGACTTTCATATAGATCTCCTCCGATACAAAATGTTCTTCCGACTTTTTGATATAAACTTTCCACAAGTCAGTCTGCACATACGTGACGTTCAGTTTCGAGTCGCGACGCTTAACCCGAACACCCACATAGTTCGCATCGCCCTCGGTATCCATATGGTCCGTGAGATCTGCGTCAATGGGTCCCTCTAGTTGAATTTGGATATCATTGTGGGGCAGTGGCTTCAACTCTCTGACAACCGTCTGATTGGGTAATATGGTCACCAAGGATTTAGGTACTTCTTCGGCTGGACTTGTAATCAGACAAATGGTGAAGAACAGCCATAGAAAAATCAAAATGGTTATCTTGGTGATAACATAGATTCGACGAAGAAGTATACTCCTGTCTTCCTTGTCCTCTTCCGCTTGAACCGGTGGATCTGGTCTTGATTGTGATCGCGATTTGCAAAAAATATTTGGCCAAGAAGGCATGCTTCTCCTTTATGTCCTACTCGGAATACATGCTCCGAAAGAGCATAATAAAAGATAGAGATAAAAGATATTTGATAGTTAAGTCAAAAAGAACTTAATAGAGTGATTAAGAATAGAGAAACTCCAAATACAAGTAAGTTACTTTGCTACAATATAAAGTAGCAAGTGAGCAAGTAGTAATAGTAAGCAGGTTGGGCGGTTCGATAGAATTTTGTTAGCTCTATGTTTAGTACAAAAGATGGGGTCATCCAATTTTTAGCTTTCTTAATGATAGCAATAAACATGTGGTCGCAAACGTACACAAAATAGAAGTCGGCTTTGGCTTAATCTAGTAAAATGGAAAAATCTGCGGAACGGAACAGAATATTCTAAAGCAGTTAATTTATTTTAAAAGAGGATTAATGTAGGTTTCCATCGTGTATTTACACAACAAATTATCTCTAAGTACTGGTCGCGAACTTACGGGTCGCGAAGGTACGATTTTTTCATGTTCTTTTTTACTTTATCACCTCACATTTTTCCATAAATCACTTCATATTTCCTTAACAAATAGCTTAGTAGGACTTTTAAAGACTCTTTGAGGAACAACTTTTATCAAGAATCATCTTTCTTATGGGAGAGAATCTGCATTATATTAGATATGATCACTCTCCATGATTCTGCCTTTTCGGCTTTCTCGTACCTTAAGATTTTCGCATTGTATTGGGGCGGTAAAACGCCTGGACAAATTTTAAAACCAACTTGATTTAGTGTGATATCAAATTTGGGTGTTCTAGGATATAGTCTCTAGGAACTAGACGACAAACGAGATATACAGACGGACATGGCTATATCGACTTGGTTGTTGATGGTAATGAAGTTTATCTATACTTTATATGTTCGGAGATGTTATTTTTCTTCTACACGAATCTAGCATACCCGCATACTCTTTGAATACCGGGTATAAAAAGCATTTTAGAATATAAAAACGTATGAAATGCGACTTGATTGTCTCTTCTCATTGGCAGACTGGCGCTGGCGTGGCCCAAAAGTATCCCGTGATGGTTTACATCCATGGAGGAGAGTTCATTCGCGGCGCCTCCAACCTGTTCCAGGGTCATATACTGGCCTCCTTCTACGACGTGGTCGTGGTAACGCTCAACTATCGACTGGGAGCCCTGGGCTTCCTCTCGACTGGCGACGAGAACTCGCCCGGAAACTACGGCATTCTGGATCAAGCAATGGCCCTGCGGTGGATCCACGACAATATCGAGTTCTTCAACGGGGATCGTGACTCGATTACGCTGTTCGGCCCGGGAGCCGGTGGAGCCTCGGCAGGCCTGCTGATGGTCGCCCCGCAGACGCGGCACATGGTGAAGCGAGTGATTGCCCAGTCCGGCTCGGCGCTGGCCGACTGGGCGCTGATCCAAGACAAGTACAGGGCGCAGAACACGAGTCGAGTGCTCGGCCAGCTGCTCGGCTGCTCCATTGAGTCGTCGTGGAAGCTGGTAAACTGTCTCCGCACCGGACGCAGCTTCTACGAGCTGGGCAACGCGGAGTTCTCGCCGCAGGTGGGCAGTTTCCCCTGGGGCCCGGTGTTGGACCACAACTTCACCCTGCCCGGCGACGATTGGTACGAGGGCTGGCGAGAGAAGGACTGGCGCTTCCTCACCCAGACTCCGGAGACTCTGATACGTGCTGGGAAATTCAATCGGAATATCCAGTACATGACGGGGGTGACCACCCAGGAGGCGGCCTTCCTTGTGGCCCAGAACGAGTCACTGGGGCCGTACTACGAGCTGGACGGACGCTTCTTCGAACAGAAGATACGGGAGCACGTCTTCCGCTACAACTACACCCTGAACCCCAACGGCGTCTACGAGGCCATCAAGTACATGTACACGTACTGGCCGGATCCCAACAACAACACCATCATCCGGGACCAGTACATCAACATGCTGAGCGATCTGTACTACCGGGCACCGGTGGATCAGATGGTCAAGCTGCTGCTCGAGCAGAAGGTCCCGGTGTTTATGTACGTCCTGAACACCACGGTGGAGGCCCTCAATCTGCCGCAGTGGCGCAAGTATCCGCATGACACGGAACGCTACTTCCTCACCGGTGCCCCATTCATGGACACCGAGTTCTTTCCCAAGAAGGAGCACCTGCAGCGAAACATGTGGACCGACAACGATCGCAACATGAGTCACTTCTTCATGCAGACCTATTCGAACTTCGCCAGATATGGGTAAGCACCAACGAGCACTTTTCCAGTGCACTTCACTTCCATTTGGTTTCTTTTCGCAGCAATCCGACACCCCAACAGGTGCTGGGCATGCACTTCCAGCGAGCCTACCAGGGCGAGATTCGTTACCTGAACGTCAACACCACCTTCAACTCGTCCATTCTGCTCAACTACCGGCAGACGGAGTGCGCCTTCTGGACGCAGTACTTGCCGACTGTCATCGGGGTCCTGGTGCCCACATATCCCCCCACCACGGAGTACTGGTGGGAGCCGAAGGAGCCGCTGCAAATAGCCTTCTGGAGTATGTCGGTCACCTGCTTTTTCCTCATCGTACTCGTGGTCATCTGCTGCATCATGTGGCGTAACGCCAAGCGGTAGGTGGAGCATTGATTTGTCCCAAGAAACACCTGCTTATGTGAATCATCCCTAGGCAATCGGATCGCTTCTACGACGAGGATGTGTTCATCAATGGCGAGGGCCTGGAGCCCGAGCCGGACCCAAGGGGCGTGGACAATGCCCACATGGTGACCAACCACCACGCCATGCGCTCGAGGGACAACATCTACGAGTACCGGGACTCGCCCTCGTCCAAGACCTTGGCCAGCAAGGCGCACACAGACACTACATCGCTGCGCTCGCCCAGCTCCCTGGCCACCACCCAGAAGTCGGGCAGTCAGGCGTCACTAAAGTCGGGCATCTCCCTCAAGGAGACCAACGGCAGCCTGGTCAAGTCCGAGCGGGCGGCTACGCCGCGCTCCCAGACCAACGGAACGACAGCCAAGGCGGGGCACGTCGAGGAGAAGCGTCTGCTGCATCCCCTCTCCAGCACGCCAGTGCCGCAGCTGCAGTCGGAGCCCACCAAGAGAGCGCCTGCCAGCGTCTCCGGGAGCAGTCGGAGCACCACACCTGTGCCCTCGGCAAGGACCACCACCACGACGGCCACCCTGTCCTCACAGCCAGCGGCTCAGCCCCGACGCACACAGCTGGTAGAAGGCGTGCCCCAGACCTCCGTCTAAGAAACCGCTCTCTAAGCGCGGGATGCGCTTAGAGAGTAAATCGAACCATCCAACCAAGCCTTTCGTTGATCAAGGAAACGGACAAAGAAGTAGGTCAATCAGATAGATTTCCTCTCCCACTTATGTCTATTAAATATTTCGTTCTTTTTCCAGATCTTCCTTGGCGCTAAGTAACTTTTTGTGTAACATTTCGATTTAGTTTTCATAATTTATAATCTATGTATAATTTTATGCTTAAACAGATCTTTGAGATCTCAGTTTCGAGTTTATTTTAGTTTATATTTTAGGTTTTGTTTGTTTTACGAGTACTTTTATTGTAAGTTCGATAACCCAACGAATACAAATCCATATCAATGACATTCCATAGTCTTACAATTGGACCATAAGTGTATATAAATTTAGTTAGAAGTAAGGACAGGCTCTATTTAAGCTCTCTCTTCAACAAGTTTAGGTAGCTAAAGAACTACTAGAAGATTCAAATGGAATCTTTTCATTTATATCAATTATAATAAGGTATATTGTGCAGCTGATCAAATGAGATCTACTCGGGACAGATCTGACATTCAACTAGAGCAATTTTCAATTCAATCTTGTAGAGTTCTAAACCCCATTATGTGGCATCTATAAGTAAGTCGAATTACATTGTAAACTTTATGCAGACATCATAGAACAAATAAATTTTCCTTACCTGAATTTTCAATTATAACTCATTAAAATGTTAAGATATTTGGAACAAATCTTGTTCGAATCACTGTCCTGTCCGTAACCATATACTCGAATAAGTTTATCATTTGTAAGTCCAAATGCAACACCTAAAGTGCCTTCATTCCTTGTCTTGTGGTTGCCTTTACTGGACCTTACCCCCATCCCCATGTTTAGTTTTAAGCAATCCCCTCCCTCCATCAGCCCCCCTGTGTGCCTTCCACATATGTGTATCTGTCTTAAGATTTAGTTGTAGGTTTTGTATATGTTTTATGTGTCGCATATAAGCCAACCAATGACCATACAAATTCAGTGTGAACCGT
Organism: Drosophila miranda; assembly: GCF_003369915.1. Classification (NCBI taxonomy): domain Eukaryota; kingdom Metazoa; phylum Arthropoda; class Insecta; order Diptera; family Drosophilidae; genus Drosophila; species Drosophila miranda. The sequence goes on along the minus strand of NC_046677.1, from coordinate 12,749,504 downwards.
CCAATAATTTTATGTTTTCATATACATCATGTACATGTTTATTGTGTGTAAATAGTATCTAGATCCATTACATGATTGAAAGCGTAATCTTTAATCAATAATTTACATTTCATATGTTTTATTAAGTTTAGTTCATTTTATTGTATTTGTCCTGAAATAAAATAATATACCGTACAAATACTAGTATAAATATTATTATATTCAATGCGGGTTTGGGATAAAATATAAAGTATTCAGGGAACGGGGAATTTATAAATCCTTCTATGGTCTAAAGGTACAAAAGTTCATTCATTTCATTTTGAGGGTACACTCTTGAAAATCAGGCCACCGTCGATCGTATAACTGATCAAATTACTTAGAATGCTTGACCTCTGACATATTCCATAATGGAAATCAAATATTTTTCTCTTCTCGCGTATTGTAAATATAATACATGTCTGATCCTACAACAACCACCCCTGGTAGCAGGGTCAACGCAAGGATTATATTAATTAACTACATCAGTTGTATGTATGTTTGAAAAGTAGGAAAATCTAAATATTATGTGTGTGTTTCTTATAGATAGAGCGAGGCGGCAAAGACAATGTCGCGCTTGAGCAGTCGAATGCCCTCCGAGAACTTGTTCTCCAGGTCCGTGTTGCCGATGGTCTTGGAGGCCTGGCACATCTGCCGCAGCAGCTCCTCCAGGCGACGCATGCAGCGGATAATGGAGCCCTCGAAGATGTCGGTCATTTTGCAGACGGCCAGGAAACTGGAGCCCTTGCACCAGGCCAGCACCACGTCCATGAGGAAGGGCTTGAACTTGTCCACATAGCTGTCCGCGTCCAGCTCCAGCTTGCACTCGGACGACACCTTGGCAATGCGTCGGGCCAGATCCTGCATGGAGCGCAGAGGTCCCGAGAGCTCTGTTGCACTCTTGGGCGCCTCTTGGGACTTCTCGTCGCAGACGAAGCACGAGAGCAGTGCCACCGCCTGGGGAGCGGTCAGATCGTTGAACACACCATTGAATATCATCTCGGTCATGAGCAGCTCATCTGCGGAGCTCAGCTCGCAGGCCACGCGGCCCTTGAACTCGATGACATCGCCCGGCTTGCAGTAGCCCATCCGGCGGAGCACGCGCTTGCGGTGCTTCAGCTCCTCCATCTGTAGCAGACTGCGGGCGGCCTTCAGCTCCGCCTTGATGGCCGTCAGCTGCGCCTGCAGCTTCACCTTGTCCTGGTAGCGCTTGTGGATGCGCCCCAGCTCGGCCGAATTGTGCAGCGGATGCTCCTCGAGGCGCGACTCAAACTGGGCAATGGCATCGACAATGTCGCGGAACTCGCGATCCTTGATGTTCATGTCATCGATGGGATTCAGCACAGGTGGTCCCAAGGGGAACCGCTTCTTGGCCTCCTGGATGGTCTTCAGGACGGCGCGCCGGTTGTCATCGCTGCGCAAATCGTTGGGAAAGTATACCCGAATCGAACTGATCTGTGTGATGAGCGTGTGGGCCACCGGCACGACCTCCATGCAGCCGCGCTCGTTGGGCTGGCAGGGCTCAGTGTCGCCGGACTTGGCGGCGGCCTCGCTCACGTGCAACAGGACGTCGATGGTGACGCTGGGCTCACTCTTGAGGGGGTTCTTGCGGCTCTGATCGTGCTTCTTGAAGTTAAGGACAATTCCCCAGTCGTACTCCTGGGTTCCGGCCGACACTTTGACCAGTCTTCCGGGCTGCAGGAAGGGCAGCAGATACTGGGGTCGCGTCAGCCACTGCCGGAACTGTTTGCCATGGCTCTCCAGCTGCTCGCGGATGTGGTGATAGGAGGCAATGTTGTGCTCGTCCTTGATGCTCAGCTTGTTCAGCTCTATGGTTTTCTGCTCCACCTGGTCGTGGAGCCTGGGCAGTGCAGCCTGGTTCTGGAACTGATAGAAGCTCCGCTCCAGCATGTACTCCGGATTGATCTCCTCCACGCGCAGCAGGTTTAGAACCATGTTGTAGGTCAAGTGGAAGGCAGAGTTGATGGGATCGGCCTTGCCCTGGACTATGTCCCGGCCCACGGCCGGCGAGACCTTCTCGTCGATCATCAGGATGACAATGCCCTTGTCGTCCAGGCCACGACGACCGGCACGACCCGCCATCTGGATGTACTCCCCGGAGCTGATCCAGCGGAAATCCTTGCCATCGAACTTGCGGGGTGCAGTAAAGAGCACCGTTCTGGCCGGCATGTTCAGGCCCATGGCAAACGTTTCGGTGGCAAAGAGTGCCTTGATGAGGCCCTCGCCGAACAGAATCTCAATGGTCTCCTTCAGGATGGGCAGCAGACCGCCGTGATGGATGCCTATGCCTCGACGCAGAAGCGGCAGAACGTTCTCCACCTGCGGCAGACGGCGATCCTCGTCGGAGAGCACGTCCATGGCATTGTTGAAGACCTCGTCCACGAGCTTCTTCTCGTCGGCCGTGTTGAAGTCCAGTTTGGCCATCTGCATGGCAAAGATCTCGCAGTCCTTCTTGCTAAACGAGAAAATGATCACCGGGGCAAAGTTGCGCTCCATGATCATCTTGACGATCTTGAAGATGTTCGTCTGTCCCGAATTGTGGCCCTTGATGCCGCCCTTGCGTCCCTTCTGATCGCCCTTGCCAGCCTCCCCTTAAAAAAATAGTGGTTATTTTTTGTAGGGGAATCTGTGATGAATCTCTGTACGTACCCGCATTGGCCAGCACCGCCATGGCTGTGGTGAAGTTGTCCTCCTTGAACTGCCCCTTTTCGTCGACAATTAGATGGATGCCGTCGCCACTGGCGGGGAAGATGTAGTGCTGCAGCGGCGTGGGACGGTAGTCCGTGTAGACCACATGACAGGGTTGCTTGTGCAGGTGGCAGACCCACTCGGCGAACTGCCGGGCATTCGGGATCGTGGCCGAAAGGAAAACGTAGCGCACGTTGTCCGGTAGTAGGATGAGAGTCTCCTCCCACACCACGCCGCGCTCCTTGTCGCGCATGTAGTGGATCTCGTCAAAGACCACCCAGCCCACCTCGCGCATAATCTCGCTGCCGCGGTACAGCATGTTCCTGAGGATCTCGGTGGTCATGATGAGGCACGAGGCCGAGGGATTGATGGTCACGTCGCCAGTGACCAGGCCGACGTCCTTGAACTCGTCGGTGAACTCGCGGAACTTCTGGTTGGACAGGGCCTTGATGGGTGTCGTGTAGATGACGCGCTGCTTGGCTGCCAGGGACTTGGCGATGGCGTACTCCGCCACCACGGTCTTTCCCGCCGAGGTATGGGCCGAGACCAGGACGCTCTGGGAGTTGTCGATGCAGAGGATGGCCTGCCGCTGGAAAGGGTCCAGCACGAAGGGGTACTCCTTGGCCGGAATGCCGGCAAACGGCTGCAGCGGTATGTACTCTTGGTCAGGGTAGGCGGCCACCTCGTGGGTGCACGACTCGGGCGCCTCCAGCAGGTGTGTGACGATGCGTGTGTTCAGGGCCTCCAGAGTGCCGGAATCATCCACATCCAGGGGCACCACCTCCTCCAAATCCTCCTCCTCCGCATCTTCACCCTTCTTGCCGGCAACTTCTTCCTCCTTCTTCAAGCGCTTGGTGGCTTCCTCCTCCGCCACCTCCTCCTGCTGCTGTTGCTCTTGCTCCTCGTGCTTTTCGCCAATGGCCGCGTCGTCGGCCGGACGCTTTGGCGCCTTTTTGGCGGCTTTGTCTGTGGCTGACTTAGCCTTGCTGGGACCTGGAGTGGGCGGCTCCAGGCTCTCCGGTGGCACTTCGGTAAAGCAATCGAATAACTCGTCAATGTCCATGCTGTATTTTCGTTTTTTTAATCAAAAAGAGGCCAGTGTGACCGCGGATTTAACGATAAAATATGCCGTCCGACCCTCAGAAATATACCAAAATATTCCGTCTCATTTTAAAAATATACCGTATACTGACGAATTCAATTTCTATTCTACATACTCCTCGATTTTATATTCCGTGGAATATTACTAGCTAGATACAGCCCTACCACATAATTTTAATGATTAATTAATCAATTTTCTACTTAACTGGTTTATTTTAAATAATTGACTTTGATTGTTTTTGCCGTAATTTTGGTTCCGCAACAAATATAAAACATGTGAAGCCACGATATCGATAAGCAAGAATCAGCTGTTCTTTTAACGCTTTAGAGGATTTTTAGTTGATTTTGTCTAGATAGAGCGGGCACACTGTCTCAATATTTTCACGATTTGCGCTGGTTATTTTTTACATTTAACGAATTTGCTTTTAAAGCTAGATAAAACAACACAAAATGGTTGCTGGCGGAGCCTCTGATACCGGCGGCGTCAAGCCCATGGCCATTGCAGGTCGCATGGTCCGCGAGCGCGAGCGCCTGATTGGAATGACTCCCCACGAGCGGGCCTGGCGCAAACAGTGGCTGAAGGACCAGGAGCTGCACCACGGCGCCCGCAAGGTGCCCGCCCTCGAGCTAGAGCTGAACAATCCCATCAAGCGCTTCTACCGGGCCCCCCTGGACAAGCTCTGCAACGTTCTAACCCCAGCCCTGGTGAGTAAAAGTCGGCCGGGCATCGTCGTCGTCGCATTATGTAATCGCACAAATCGCCACATTTTCTCCTGTTTTTTGGCTTTCTAAGTGATTCCTGTTCTACTTTTAGGGCTTCCAGCGCGCCTACACGATACGCTTCTGGACTGGCAAGGCTCTGATGGCTCTCACGGGCATTTATGCCGGCGCCTACTACTTCAAGTACAATCAGAATGTGAGTACTCCGCGGGGGAATCCCCCTGATTAGTAGAAGGAATGGACTGGGCCACCTAGTAGAAGGATAATATGAATGAAGTCGCTGCAGATTCGAAGGATTTTCTGGCCCGATGTCTTCAGATATCTGCTTGTATCAATGAACCATATTACTCAGTGCAGTATTTGCTCCCATATCCCTAGTCAAACCTCTGACCATTACCTCATTTTTGGGGACCTCTAACTTCCTCAGCTATGATGCCTCTATAAACCTCTCACCTTTCCCATCTGTTACCATTTCCTTGCAGGATTGGACCCGCAAGGGGGGCTGGCGTGTGATTTCATCGCGTAAATCCTGCGTTCCCGGTGACGAGGGCTATCCCCGTGTGTCGGACCGCTCGGCACCCGCTGATTATGCGGCCCGCGGCTTTAAGCAGTCGCCTTTGTAAGCTCGAGAGCATCTTGGTGACATTTCCTAGGTTTGAAACGTAAATTAATGATAGCAAAACAAATATCGCAATAAACATGGAAACAAAATGTAAGAGAGAGAGGGAGTGGCAGAGTTTTGTCATTGCGGCGGTGCTGAGGAAGACGTTTTTCTGCTGCGTCGGGGGTTTTTCTTTGTTGGCATTACCTGAAAAAAACGCTGCGGAGGCACATTGCAGCTGTGCTTATTCGGTTGGAGCTTGGCTTTTGGCCGTTTTCCTTTAGTTGAGTTTTCGAGCGCGAGCTGGCAGCCAGGTGCAACAAAAATGCAATATAGTAGTAACATATAAGCTAATTTATGTAGAACAAACACAAGGATGGCATTCAAAATGCTTGTCATTACATAAAAGACACTGCATCAGACACAATTCGAACCCCAAACCGCTTCCGCGCGTTTTTGAATTTGTGCGCGCTCGAAAATTTTCCACGGGGTAACACTGTCCATTCCGATAACGCACGAGTCAAATGTAGTGTAGGCAAATTTAAAAAAAATCAATAATCCAATTCAAATGCAACTTAAAGTGCTGCGTATTACATCTAAAACGCTTAAATATATTCAAGTTAATTGAAAACTGCAAAACAAAAATTGACCATTGATGGTTCTTAAATTTTTCGCCGCAGCAGCATGTTCTTACTTGCACAAGTGTTGCGGCAACATTCTATATATGTGCCGAGAAACGAGCAGCATGTCCCGCAACATGGACGTGACAACACTGCGACTGTTTTTTTGTTGAACTTTTTTGTTTAAATTTTGTTTTATACACAATACAATAAAAGCAAGGACTAAAAACTAATCTTTAATAAAATTATGTGGGCAGAGCTTAGAGTCTTAGTTAGCCAGCAGTATTCAACGGAACATCAAAATTGATTACTCACGTTTTTTTTGTTTTACCTTTTCGCTAAAACCTTTTTTTTAATAAAATCCAATAAAAGCAAGTATTTTAAATCAGCCAGTCAATAGAAAATTGATTATTTAATCAGATAAAATTATGTAAACAGGGTTGAGGGTTCTATCTAGATGGAATTATTCAATGGAATATTAAAATCGGGGGAATAGGAACACTTATGGTACTGCTGTTTGAGCAAAGTGCCTTGTGCGTCGGTCTGCAGTGTCGTCAAATTACTGAAAATCCAGATGCGCACAGAAAACATCGGTGTTCCAAACATCGATGACATTGTTTTCTCTTACTTCAGCTGCGACGCTCACGTCGCAAATAAAAAAAAATTTATTTGATTTTGAAGTTGAAGTTGAACGATAGTTAGTTTGTAACCACTCTGTGAATCTTGGCCCGCACTTGGACAAAGTTGAAGAAAATCCGCTAAAACTGTCAAGGAAACTGTCTTGCTGGCTCGCCGCTGGTGTGCTGCTGCTGTGCGTGTGTTGTATGTGTGTCTGTGGCGGTGTGTGCAATTTTTTTTCATCATTCAATCCGCGTGTGTTTTGTGTGTGTGCCCCCAAGGAAAGAAACGCGTGGCCCAGCCCCGGGAAGAGACAAGCCGCAAGCCCCTAGTGGAGCTATAGGAACAGGTGAGTGCTTGAGATCTGCCTGCCACCTGGCAGCCGCACCGCACCGATCTGCCGCAGGTGCGATCCCCGATCAACACCCCAATATGACCTCAAAATTCAGTTCGGCCTAGGTTTTGCTCGCTTTTTGCGGTTCTCCAACAAGATTCCGTTGCTTTTAACATTTTTCTTTCTTGTTCATTATTCTACAAAAAAAAAAAAAAAAAACATCGACGTCGCTGCTCACGTTTTTGACTTTTTTCTTGAGCCTCTGCCAACGTCGTTCGCCGCTCTCTCTAAAAGAGACTCTCTCAGCTGTCAGTGCTGTCAGCAGCGAAGAGGCGACGTTGCGTTCCCGCGCGCGGGAAATCGCCAACTTTGATTGTTGTTATTTTCCCCAATTTTGCAATGATTTTGATTAATTTTTAAGAATCTGATTCTGCATGTTTTTGCCCTTTGAATGCAATTAAAAACTTGGTGGGTTTCATTCAGATTGTGTGCGCAAACGGGGCGCAAAGTTGGTGCCAAAAACAATGAAATGGGTATCGATGGCAACAACAAAGTCGCGGCGGTTTGTTTGGATCTCAATTGGCGTTGCCACCCAGTTGATCAATTCGTTTAGTGGGTCGTTAATATGCATTCGGTTTCTTAAAATGAATCAAAAGCGATCAACTTTGCTTATTTTAGTGCATGTTTTTGCTCTTTTTCAAAGATATTTATTGATTAAACAGACATGTGTTAAAATCATTGGCTTGATATGTGTTTTTCTTATAGTTTTAAAGAAATATTGTTACACGAAAAAAAATGGTTTTCCTATTTTGCTAATTACACTTCTAAATGGAAACTTGCAAATGAAAAAAACATTAAAAATGCAGAAAATTTATTTAAATTTGTTAAAATATCTGTCCTTTTTTGGACTAGCTGGCATCCCACTCAGCTGTTCTCGACGTCCAACTGATTGCCACATACCGATAGTGAGAGGGAGAGAGACGAGACACACTCACTTCAACTTCCATGTGAAGACCTGAAACAGAACAGGCTGCTTCGGCCCACTTTCTGCCCCTTGCAGGGGATCCATGGATCCATTTCCAGCTTCACCAATTCCCTTCCATTCAATAAAATGCTGCCACCAGCGGAGTGGACTCTCGTCTCTCTTTCTCAGCCACAGTCACATTCCTTTGTGCGGCTGCTTCGCGCGGGAGATTCTCTCTTTCTCTCTGGTTCTCTTCGAAATGTCAGTTGAGCCACCAGCAACAACAAGCTCTTGCGTCGTGTGGTTGTTGCATTTTTTGGCGCTTCAGATCAGCTTGTTTTGGCGCGTTCCTCTTGCACACTCGCCGCAGTCGCTGCCGCTGTCGCTGTCGCTGCCTTTTGCTCTCTCTCTAGCTCTCTCTGACGTTACCAATTCGGATGCCTTGGCTGATCACACTGTGGCCGGCGTGACGACGACGACGTAGAAAATTTTTGATTCTCGAGTGCGCACGTTCAGAAAACCCTTTTCAAATGCCAATTTTGTTGGGAAAACTCCTGAAACCGTTTTCCCCATCTGCCACAGCGACTGCCCCGGCCGGAGAAGGTAAAAATATTGCACAATTTCCTCGATAAAGTGGTACAAAAAGCAAAAGAAAAAAGTTCGAATAAAATATATGACGCGCGTGCGAGTGTGCGTGTGTGACAAGTGTGTGTGGGGGGGACAGAATCGGTAAAGATCCGACAAAAGTGTGTGTGCTGTTGAACGGTTGGTTGGGAGGGTGGGACAGCGTTGTATGTGCGGCGGTGGCGATGGCTGACGTCGTGTCTTTGCATTTTTTTTCTGCTACAAATACAACAAATCAAAAAGTCAAAAGTGCCGAAAAATGTGATATTAGAAACTGAGCAGCCACCACATATTGCCATGTGGGGGAAATGTTGCAGAATTTTAAATAGTATCTAAATAGAAATATAATGGATGAAAAGTGTCAAGTGTCCCCAAGCGATTATAAGGCTTCATATGTATGCCAATTGGAACTCCCTAGAAACCCATCCTTATTTTTGCATGATTTTTTTCCCCCATCTAGGAATCCAGTGCAGTGAACTGTTGCTGCCATTGGTAACAGTTACGGCCAGAGCAGATGCTGCGCTTCAGCCTCACCGCAGCACCCAGAGCTCCCCCCTTTCACAAATTATGCGATGGACGCATGCCTTTCTAATCGCGCACTTGGAGTTCCCGCTCGAATTGCACTTTTTCCCGCCATTCGCATAGATTTTGGGCGGTAAAAACAAAAGTGCGCCAGCCAAACGCCTAATTCGCGCCACTTTGTATTTCTCCATTCTTTGGCGCTTCCCTTCCCTCCCCCCGCTCTCACACACACACATAGATAGCTCTAGAAATGCGCTCCAACTGAGAGAGTGTCGTTGCTCTGCTCTCTTCTCCCTGCACACCACACACACACACACACACACACCAAGAAACGCGCTCTTCCGTTTTATTCATTCCAATCAGAACAACGAGTCGCTGACGGTCGCTGTCGACGCTGGCAGAGCGGCGGCCGCAAAGCGGACATCGGCGCCGACTGCGCTGGCGGGAAAAGTTGAAAACTTGACGAAAACGAAGCAACAGAGCAGGCAAAGCAAGCCAGAAGAATGAGTAATAAAGCGTTCGAGGAGAATCAGTAGAAAAGGGAGAAGACGGAGAAACAGTAGAATAAGCAGTAGAGAGGGCAGAAGCAAATACAAGACAAAGAATTATGTCAAAAGTGGCGCAAAAAAAAATAACATGTATCTTGGTAGTAACTCTATGTATGTACATACATACATACGAGGGAAAGAGAGAGAATGGCCGAGAGGGAGCGAGTGTGCCCAGAATGGAGTTCATTGATATTTATGTCTGCTTTGCTCTATTGCTTCTTCCCCCTCTGCTCTGCTCTGCCGTCAGCTCCCCATCTCCACTTACCTGCTACAATTTCTTTACTCTTTGTTGTTTTTTTTTTGCTGTTCGACTTTCTTCTCTTTCTTTTTCGCGCTTTTTTGCATTCCCTGTTTTGGGTGTGTTTTTTAATTTTAGTAAAGCTTTTTGCGTGTTTGCTTTTTAGCATTTTGCTCTTTGAAACTTGATTGTGAGGGTTGGGGTGTGGCTGGGGGCACGGGAGGTGGCACTTGTCGATGGGGTGGATTTCTGTATACATAAGAGCTCTCTAGATGCTCTTTATCTATCGTCCCAAGATGTTACGTGATCAGACTGGAATCTCTTTTTTTTTAGCTGCCTTGATTCCGCAAGGGTAACTTCCACGGATACTTCCAGGAATCTCTTTGAATCATTCTAACACTAGGTCATTGTTTCTTTTTTCTGTATTTACTCATCAAATGCCATTTGGAGGCGCTCTTCAACACCTTTGCCTCTTTTCGAAGGTTATCCAACACTTTTTGCTTTTTCCACTCAAGTGCTTCCCACCTACTCCTTCCAGCAGAGCGGAGCAGCGGCATCCAATCAAAGGAACTACTTAAAAAAAGAAGGGCAAAAAAACAGCATCTCATTTGTTATATTTTCTCATCAGACATGCACACATCCCTATAGATATCACCTGTGCCCATATTAACCCGAATTCCTGGTAAAATACCAAAAATATTTCTCAATTACAAGTGCGGAATGTTTCACAAATATTACACGGACTATAATATCCTCCTTCGGCCGGAATGGAATCCAACGATGAGTTGTGAGTAGTACGTACGTACCGCCTGCATATATGGCATGGCCATTGGCATTTCTCATTGTCTATAAATTTTGTTGTTGTTGTACTCACGAAATTTATGCCGCATTTTTGTCGCTTCGGAGGAGCAGCATCAGAAGAAATCGAAGCTGGTGAGAGGAATCAGAAGACAGAGTGTGGAGGAGGAGAAGCCGTACGAGAGGGAAGAATCAACAATGATAAACAGTTTCCAGTTATTCCCAGACAAACAAAGGATAGTCCCTGGGACTTGGGGTGGAGGAGGCGGGGGAGGGTAGGGGCGACAGGACGCTGGCCACTTGAGCCGGCAATGGGCATCCTTTTAGACGCTGCTAAATATAAACTAAATAATCAATTGAGCGCGTCTCGTTGTCCTAACGGCTACTTCAAGGCCGTCAATTCCTGGAACTGGAACGGCGCTGGGTCCCAGGTCCAGGTCCAGGTCCATTGAAGAACTTTGATTCTGTCGGCGCTCTCTTTCCAGTGCACTGGACTCTATCGCTCTCTCTCTCTCTCTCTCTCTCTCTGTCTGTGTCTTTCTCTGTTCTTCTGTCTCTGTGGATCTGGCTCGTCTCTACTTTACTTTCACACGCCGTTGCCCTGGCGGCGCTCTAAAGACGTCGACATATACATACATACATATATTCATACGCAGGCGCAGGCACAGGCACAAGCACAGGCACAGGCACAGGCACAGGCACAGGAGAAGACCGACCTCAGAGTTTCGGAGTCGAAGGCGAAGTCTGAGACGACGATCGACTTTCCTGTTTTTATTTTTTATGCTTTTTGCGGCACTTGGAGTTCGTTCGTTCCAACTAATTGCAAGACCAAGATGTAGCCAAACCGCAACAAAAGCAACAAAACGAAAAGGAGAGGGAGGCGGAAGGAGGAGGAGTAGCATTGGCATTGACAACAGACAGACAACACACACAGATGCATGTGCATTTATCTCGAGTATCTCTGGAATGTATCTCGTCCCAAAATGCATCTCTCGCACACACACGCACTCGGCCAAAAAAGGACGCACAAAAATTGCAGGCCCCAGACGACGACGACTCAAGAGGCCTCTCGGATATCTCGAGACCTGTTTTTTAGTATTATATATGTACATACATACATATTTACCTACATATTTTATATATTTTCGTATATATTTTTTGCGCTCTCCTTTGCGCATTTTGCGCATTCCTCTTCGTTCCATTGCCTCCTCAAGTTGCATTGCAGCTTCGTATGTATGCGTCTATGTATTCATGTTTGTATCTCAGTCTCGTCAGTGAGCATTTGTTGTTGTTCCATTTCCTTGTGGGAAAGGTTTCCACACACAAACAAGAGGAATCTTTGGAATATCTTTGGAACATAGAACAGTAGATAGTTTTCCAGTTAAATCCGTTCGCGTTTTGTTTGAATGACCTTGGAACCCCGACCGCGATCCCGACAACGACGTTTACTCAAGCATCGGCTCTCTAATTAGGCTCTGGAGAGCCACTGAGACTGAGACTGAGAGGAAGGAAGCCCCTGCTCTATCCACAACATTATTCATATTTGTATACCTGTAACACCGCCGCGGATTTCTCCTTAACTCCAGCGACCCAGGTCGCAGTCTCCCTTTCGCTTAATCTTCATTAGGCGCATCGAGAATCGGGAAACCTGAAATATCTTGGGAGTGCGTTCTACGTGTACTTTGTGTGTGGGCAGTCCTCGCAATTAGTTAGTCATTTATTAATGTTAGTCGCAGCTATTTGGACAAAGAAATCGGGGAATACCTTATAATAAAGTCATTTATTTCCGAGGAGATGGGGATAGGTATCCCCTGTCAACAAGATACAATCTTGTGTGTTGCAGATTGTTAAGCAACTCTTATGATGTCTGAAATCGAATTTACTTGTAAATTGTTTATTGATTTTGAGGGATCTTGGGATTTTACCGATCAAATACTATTCATCTTCAAGAGTTTGTAATCTCGGTGCGATCCTGAGTAATTTGTGCAAATATTAATTGATTTTGATCTGAAGGAATATTTTTTTAAAGAGCTTTATTTCTACGTTCAGTGATTTTAGAACTATAATTTTATTTATTGAAATCCCAATTTGTTTGATCATATGTTGATATTAACTGATTGAACCTGAATGACTGTCAAATATTTATAAATATATTTGCACTAAAATTAAGCGATCGAAGAATGATGAATTTGAAATTTAATAGAGATCACTGCACCCCTCTTCTTTATAAAATCATTCATACGAGATCATCGTTAGATCAGGCAAACTAATTTAGCAAATGCGCTCTCCAGGTGCTGCGATAGCTAAAACAGAACCAATTCGAAAGCAAAGAGGGTTGAAGATCTGTGAAGGGAAGAACAGTCTCAGAACAAGGAACCCAATTAATTAGAAGGCATATCCGCAATTAGTGTGAAAATGATGGCTGAATAGAAAGGAAAAGCAAAATATTGTGCATGAGAAAACTCGGGGAAAAAGTAGCCGAGAAAGAACGGCAAAAAGTGAGGAAAACAGAGAATGTATTGCATAAGAAAAGAAGAGGAAAATGGGCGAAAGAAAGTCGTAAGAAAGCATTCGGATATGGGGTAGGAAATAGGTGTCGGAACTGAATGGCAGACCGAAGGGAGGAGGTCCATAAATCGTGGCGAATATAACGCCAGGCGGCCCATATGTCACACAGTCGAATGAAAAGAATATAAAAAGAAGGAAAAGGAAAATAAATGAGGGAAGAAAAGCGAGGAGGAAGGAGGAAGGAACAAGGAAACGCGACAGGATACAATTAGCGAGGGGGAAGTCAATTGAAGTTACAGCACAGCATTGCAAAGACACAAACACAATAAAAAGGAGGAATCCTTTTAGGGGGAAGAGCTCTATCAACAGCTGCCAGTGCGACCTCTCCACACGGTTCACCTGCCCGCATCACCATCACCATCATCATCAGCAACGGCAACAGCAGAAGGCCAGCCGCCAACTCTAGCCACAACAGGTGCATCGATATCAATAGACAGGGAGACAGAGGCTCCTCCTCGATATAATTAAGCGTTGTAAAACCACTAGAAAATACCAGTTGACGTTGCGCATGCGCCGTTCGAAGAAGCACCTGACACCGCCACAACAGGAAGAGCCAGAGGGGGAGCTGAACTAGGGCCCAGGGATAAGGGCAGCTGAGCTCCGGGCATCAATCGAGACTCGTGGAAATTCTATTAAGAAAACAAAATACAAAACAAAAAACTGACCAGCTACCTGCCCAACGATGATCCAAGCCACGGCAACCCATAGCATTCTAGCTCTGTAATTTGAATATCTTTAACACATTGAAGAATATTTACTCTGCTGTATGCTAAAAGCGAAAATTTCGTATATTGTTTTTCGAGAAAAACTCACGTAAACAAATTTGTTTTGGGTTTTTGAGACGAGTAGGAAACTCCTCGACCACATGCTGTGTCTGCTGGGTCTCCTCTCTTAGAGGATCATATGCTGTCGGATAGATAATGCGGGACTAACTGTTGATAGTCCTTTTTGTCAAGTCGTAAAAAAAACTCAAGAAAACACGAAACATGTGATGGGCATCGTGTCCTCCTCGTGGAGGACTTTACCTTCCAAAAGATGGAAGCCCAAGATAAATAATTTGTTTTTTTTTATACTTGATTTTTGATTTATTTTTTATTTTTTCTCCTTTTTAGTTCCTCTTTTAACTATTAAAATTATTCCAACACAAAATACTGCCTCCGACGAGCCAGCCTTCACATAATATTCAGGATTCCTTACCTCAACGGCTTCTCGAGGCCGTACAATTATGGGTTTATATGACAAGAGGTAAGTGTTCGATTTGTGTTTCGAATTTCCATTCTCTATATTTTTTTTAAAGTTTTAAGTTTATAAAAAATAAAAAAAAGAATACATGTCCATGTAAAATACATTTCAAAGCGTATCAGTTCTCTTTCAGGCTATTGATAAATAAAGAAAATATGTTTAATATTCTATTTTGAACTGCAAACTTTTTTAGTTTTGGGTTTCTACGACTCCAATTGAGTATTTGGGCACTAACCAACACAAGTTCTAACAAACGAATATCCATCCCTGTGCTATCCTAACCAACACTGGTTTCGAAAGCCATCAGCTGCTTCGTCAACATCATTTTGAACGGTTTGACGTTCTTGAACAACCTGCATACTTCTTTTCTTGCCTTTCACTCATACATTTCCATTTCCCATCAAACGTTTTTCGTGACTTCCATTTCCTTTGGAGTAACCAAAACTAATTAACACCCCACATGAAGGCCAAAGAGCACCATCCCCAGAACTACTGTTGTCTCTAATATCAAACGAATTGAGCGACACTGCGCGACTTCCTGTGGCGACAACGACAGAAGCCTCTTACTTCCTTTTTACCACTAACTATCCTGGTAGCCAGCAGCATGCGCTCTACAGTCAGTCCGGTCTCTCTTTAATTCGTTTTACCAAAATGATGTTTATCTAATAGCATTTTCGTAATTATAAAGTGACAGAGCCCTGGTTGGTTTGGTTATGTTATGCCTGAATACCCCCCGTTATAGGCCCGCAGGAGCACTGCTCCTACTGTTCCTGGATCCCAAGTGCGATAATCTAAAATGCATTTTCACTGTCAATTCCCAAAAGTTCTCCAAAAAGGCCCGAACAGATGGTTTTGTAGGTGTTAAAGTCGAGACCGGGCGTTCCGTTGATCACCAAGTGCCGTCGCTGCATTCCTCTACACCCGGCATTCCTTTACAGGACATGCCACGATGTCCTGCGTGTGATTAGTAAATAATTGCGCGCGAAAATGACATTAGAAAAGTGTTTAGTTGTGGGACGGTCGGTTTCGTTGAGGGTTGCACCCAGGGCCAAAGCCAGGGCCAGGGCCAGGCCACTGCCCAGGGGTTGTACGTACATGCTGATAATGTTGTCATAGCGCACACTTTCTGCGGCTTTTTCCGTCATTGCGACAGTCAGTCATGTGTCCTGGCCAACACCAGGACAGAAATTAATTGAGTTTAATATGTTTGACCCTCTATTTTGATGTTGGGTGGGTGCCTTCGCCTGCGCATGACCGTAATTGCATAATTGCCCAGTCATTTGCTCATGTCAGATGCGTCCCTCGCTACATCATCACCCATGCCTCCCCCCTTTCGGAGCGATCATTCCGATCACTTAAGTGATAGTCCATTTTATGGACATATTTCGTAGTCGGGAGTCAGGTCAACATGTGTGCCACATAATTATGGGTATTTGTTGCGAAACTATAACGGAATTTGTCAAAATGTCGCTCTTTGAGGTTATGAAGTGAGGGAACAGAAAGCGTTGCATACTTTTGCGGGTAGCTTTATCTCTGAATAGGTTATGGACGGAAAAGTATGGAAAAACGACCCGATATGTGTCCAGTATAGGTAGTATTCTTCTACATGGCAAGACCAATCTAGAATGAAAGACAAAACGCTCAATAAGTGTCCCCACAATGCAGTCAGTCGATGAGCTGAAGCACTATTAGTGCCGAAACGATGTTTTCCGACAGGCATAATCTTTCGATTACAAACCCGGACTTAAGCATATATTTCTCCCACTCACACGCTCTATTCTCACTGAATTAACTTGAAGTCTAGTGGAGTACCGACCATAGGGGCTTTGTAAAGGCTGTAAAATGGATGTCAGCTATACATGTGGATGTTACCATGATATTCAAATGAATTGTGCTTAAAATATAAAATATAGTACCCATTTTCCTCTCCTGCATAAACGAGTTTCGCGTGTCATGCGGCAGCGCTCTTCGGTTAGTTGGGCCGGAGGTGGTCTGTTTCCAAAATCAAAACAGAATCAAGAGACATTTTCTATAAATCTTAGCCTTCACGGATCTCTCTGTACTAGTTTTCTAAATGTTCTTCCTCAAAGGCTTAAAATGGTTCAAATTCATCATCGGGGATGTGTTTCGGTACAAATTTATAGCATCAACAGCAACAAATTGGTTGGCCCATGCCCCTCGCCGCTTGATATAATTTATCATGTGAGAAAGATCGATCCTTTGATACTATTCCCAATGCCAGATCCACTTAATATGCATTGGACAATATTCCTGGAATACGCACGGCCTTACGGTGTTTTCCTCTTATCATCTCCGACTGGCGGCGGCACGGCACCCCAAGATAGTGCCTTTACCCCCAGCTGCCATTCGCGCTACCTACAGCAGAAAGCAGAAACAGAAACAAGATTTCTAGCCACGCTGCAGGGGGAAAGGGAACGGAAACTTTCACCGAGAAATGACAAATTTCAGTGTGAACCTTTAACCAGAGAGATCCGAGAACCCTGACCCCGTGAAACCCACCAACAGAAGGAAAGAGAGAAAGGATGGATGGCTAAAAAACTTCCATCCACTGTGTGTGCTGTGTGCACGTACACTCCATTAGTCCTTCTTCCTTTCTCCACATTCTCCGCGAGAGAAGGAGAGAGAGACGCGATATTTCTCGCCATAACTCATTTTTAAGCGATTCCATTTCCTCGTAATTTACTACGTGATTACTTTTTCTTGTTCATTAAACCATTAAACGCGATCGATAGCGGAGGGCCAGCCTTGACAAGGATCAAAACAGGCAGCCTCAGCCTCAGCCTTGGTCTCGATACCACACACCCAATCGCAATCGCAGTCGCAATCCTCTGGCCAAGTAGAAATGGCTTAAGCATTTGAATTTATGTGCAGCAGCCGTTTTTCTATTTTTTTCTTAGCTGTATTCAAGATTCCCCTTTCACAGATTCCTTCGGATGAACCCCGACCTCGACACCTTTTGTCGGTCGGTTTGGTCTCAAGGGTTAGGTTTCGTTTTTTGCTCCTTTCCTCAAATTGCAAAAATTCGCGCAACGAATTGCTTGAAGTGCAGTTCCTTACGGCTTCCTTACACTTGAGGGGCAAAAGATCTGAGAGGAACATCTGCCCATCGGCGAATGGTAAACCGAATTGAAAGGAGGGAAATTCTATGCCAGCCTCTTGCATTATGCATAATGTGCATGCAAATTTGCCAAAATTGCTCAATAATCTTGAGCAAGGAAAAGGGTCCACTTTACAGAGGAAAGGGCTTTCTTTTCCTCGGGAACGCGCCCTCGATCCCATTTTCCAGTTCCCTCGATCAGTCATCTCGATTTCAATTTCCCGGATGTTAAATATTAATGTATCCGTTGGGTGCCTCAATCTCGTGTCTAGCATCTCGATTCGACGGTCGATGGAGGCCGTGTCGTGTCAAAATTCAATGAATTTATGTTTCGTTTGTATCTATTTTAGAGCGAACGAACGCCCCTATGCCCATGCCCTGTGCGATTTGCTCGGCAGACAGCACATATTGAATTTCTCTTTCTACATATTTTGCGAAAATCAAAAGAAATTTTCTACTAATCCCCAAAAGAGTGGGGGGCACAGTGATTCGGGGATGTGTGAATATGTGGCATGAGAGTCAATAGTCCATAGTCACGATATCCCTTTTTTATTACCTAAAACCTAATAGTTTTAAACAATTTGCATAAAATTCCATAAAACTTGTTTAAAATCATTACAATTTTCTTGTGTTATCATCTTATATAAAACAGTGTTTGTTTGACAAAGTTCTTTCACAAGGTCTGATTTGAAATATAAATGGACTAAATTATAAAAATTTTAAAATAAAAAAGTTTTTGGTTAAATCCAAAAATATTTTTCAGAGACACTAATGCAAAACTTTTTCAAAAGTCACATTGAAATATTATCTCAGATTGGATCGCTGATATGGTCGTTTGAATTTATTCTGAATTATGAATATTTTTTTTTTAATTGAAATGGGTACGATTCAGAATTACTCAGTAAAAACTATGCAACATATGCAACAAAATGTTAAATAAATGTACTTTTTCTCCCATCGTTGTACCACTGTTGTAATTTCTCCTGCTTTCTCGAATTTGCAGTTTTTCTACTACCAGCAGCACTGAGCCCAATGGAAGCGTAGTCAGAACCGGCGCCAGCGCCAGCACCGAGGAAGCAGCCAGCAGCAACATTGTCGTCGTCGTCAACAGCAGCAGTTGCAGCAGCAGCCCAGCTCCTCCGTCATCCCCATCAGCAGTAGCAGCAGTAGCAGCAGCAGCAGCCTCGTCCTCGTCCTTGGCAGCAGCAGGAGCAGCATCAGACCCCTTTATAGCACAAAAAGAGCTCCCTGGAATAGAAGTGGAGATGTGCTCTTGTGATAATCAGAACCCTGCAACATCCGCAGCCAATGCAACAACTTCCAATGTCATTAAACGTAAACGGCGTTTTAGCAGCAGCGACTCCAATGATGATGCAAAGGTGAGCCACCCATCCCCTCTCACACAAAATATAGAATATTACTGTATGGCTGTCTGGGTACTCGCATGAGATAAGTTTTATGAATGAAGTTGCATTATCAGAGCACATGTGACCTCGTTGATTGGCGCAATCTTATCAAGGAAATGCCCATGCCCCGCGTGAGTGAGGGAGAGCCGGCGGCCAATCAATGACCTAAACGATCTTGGAATATGTGTATGATGTGCGATGATCAAGCTAATTTGATCTGTGTAGTGGATCTGTCTAGTGGATTTGTGTGAGTTTTTCTTTTCAAAGTTTAGATTTTACTCAAAATTGATTTGATATTCTTCTCTTTCATCGATCTATGGAATATGGATCTTTGCTGAGCAGCACTAAGCCGGTAGATCGATCATTGACGTCTAGTCGTTGATTAAAGTATTTATAAATAGTTATACATACGAGGGTGGATCATTTAAGCTATGGAAAAGGATTTTTTTTTAAAAGCTGATGTTATTATGATCCCTTAATGAATTGAGCTAGAAATAAACTTTGTTCACAATCACATAGGAAAGATGGCTAATGATTCCTTCCAGTATATATCCTTTTCTTTAGATCAAATGAATATCCATATCGATTCCAGTTACTGATGGTTCTTGAATGACTAAACTTGATTATCTTTTTGGGAATTCTCATCGATTAACTTTCTTTTGTTGCAAAAGAAAAGGATCTAAGAGCTACGCATTCACATTTAATTATTGTCTGAGTTGTTTCCATTGATCTTTGTTTATTTTTCGAAAATCAATTCAAATGTCTATCTCCCGTTTTCGTGTGTTTAGTAAACGATCTTTTATTTGTTATTTGCCCTTTGAGAGTGCAGTAGCCCTTTCATGGCTTCCGATGCTGCTGCCGATCCTCATTTCTCATTAGATCTCTAGCCAAATAAGCCCTTGGGCACGTAGTCAGCCAGCTCCTCCTGGGCACACACACGCACGCACAATGCCGAGATGAGCCCAAAAATAAACGCTACTTATGCGGAAAAAGGCTCATTTGGCATCCTTGCCAGAAGTCAGATCTCTCCGTTCTGTGCCTTGGCTCTCAAGTAGCTGCAATCAAAGCCAATGGAACAATGGCTTCTCTCTGGCGGGTCTCCTGGAGTCTCCTGGCAGCTCCTGGCAGCTGTGTTGGTGCAAAGGATTTTTGAGAAGTAAGAAGCATGGCAGCAGCAGCAGCAGCTCCTCGACGTGCAATGAACTTGCAGAAATCGAGTTTGGGTTGTTTTTTGCACTGTTTGCCGGCCGTTTGCCTTCCTGCCAAGAAACAACAAATGTCATTTTATCCAGGAAAAAAAAAACTAAGGCAATGTCTGGCCCCCTTCATGCTGTAGGGGAATTCCGAGGGGTCTTGCCAATAGTATGTTGAGCATATGCACGAAAGGACAAAGGACAGCGACAGCGACAGCTACAGCTACAGCGACGTTGCGCATGCGCGCACACCTTGAGCAGCGTCATTCTCCCTCTCTTTCTCTCTGTGGATCACCAGGGGTGGTTTCCCAAGGAGAGGACGGACCTCAAAGTCAAGGCGGCGCACAAGCGTCCGTTAGGGCCGTAGGAAGTATTTGAAATTGCGATAGTTATAGGCTATAGCTTGAGGCGCAGCAACTAGATCAAGACGATGGGTAAGGATGGTGAGGATGGGTACCGGAATGGGACAGGGAGCTAACCACAAACACGAATGTGAGCCAGCGAACGAGTGAGCCGTGGAGGGGTTCAGCAGCGCCGCCTTATCCTTTTCAAGGATCACTGGGTAGGCTGCCAAGTTTTCCATTTTTCCTGCCCTGCTCCTTGCCGCTTCCCTAATTAAATATTCATCGAGACGACATTTGCTGCAGAAGATGTTACCGTTCCATAAAAAGTGGTCGGTAGCTCGTTGCATTTTGCTACCCCGTCTAGGGACATTATCCTTATGCAAATGCGTGTCCCGTTCCCGCTACCGATCCGGGACTCCGGTCTGCTCATTAGATTTCCGTTAAACTTTTATGCAAATCATCTTGCTCCTAGTCCTTCTCCTGCTCCTGCTCCTGTCGGATGTCATCTGGGTTTGGGATGTATGCAGCCCTGCATTGGAATTCCTTGAAATATTATACAATATTTGTTTTGCTGCTGGCAAAAGGATAAAAATTACGGTATTATTTTACCAATTTGTCAGTGTAATGTAAACCCTTTTTTCTTCCTTTCTTCGTCTCCTGCTCGAAGCATGAAATCGCTAAAAGTTTCCTTCTCTTTTTTTTGGGAAAACTTCATTGTTTCTTTTTGCCGAAACAAGACCAGGAGGGAGGGCAGTTGTTGTGTTTGGGATAGGGTTGAGGTTTGCCTGGGATGCAATCAAGTGCAGGGCTTGATTTCTGTCAAGTCAGTTTCCCGGGCATTGTGGGAAATTGATTTCAAGTTTTCCCCACGACATGGGATGGATTCCACGGACTCTCATGTTCTCTGTAATTCGAAGTTTTCTCTAATTTTAAAGGGGATTTCATTTAGCGAACGGGTAAACAAGAGTTGACAGGATCGTTTGGGATGCTTTCTGTAATGATCTGTTTTGAGCTGACAGATCCCATCCGTATGATAAGAAAACCAGTTTCAACTAAAGACAGTTGATAGATACATCAGCTCTCTATGTTATCGATGATCTAGAAAACAGTAAGTATAAATAAGAGCAACAATAGAGATAACGTCTACGTCTTTTTCTGGTAACAAATTATTTGAAAAATTCATATTTAGATGATGCTTAGCGGCCTGCAACTGCCTATGTTGCTCCGAAAAGTTGCGTCTTGGAGAGACATTCAGGCTCAGAGACGACTTTCGCTGTGTTTCAGATCTCTACATACTTTTTTGGGGTACATGCGCTCCTAACAGATCTGATTGGAACCACAAAGGACTCTTAATAAACTTACTATGCCATACCTTCAATGGATCGTAAAGCAGTAGACAAAAATTCACAGATACCTTCCTCACATTCTCCTTACCCTCGATGTCCTTTCGTAAAACATTTATCATTTCATGTTTTCGTATTCAAAATTCATTTGGCGGTTTATCCTTTGTCCACTTACGCTCCGATCCTGCCCATCCGCCAAAGGGCTATGCTTTAATTTACTTTCGTCATGGATCTAACCAATTGCATGATTAATTACAATACGTCTGTCCGAAGGGTTTCGCTCCCTCTCAGCACTCATATTTCCTCAGACTTGATGAAGATTTTCCTGCCAAGTCACGGGCAGGACAACCGCGAAAGGATTGTGTTGGATTAACCCCCCTCCCGTGGGCACTGACCAGAGGTCAGTTTTTGGTTTGGTTGGAAATATGAGTGTTTGTTATTTTCCTTCTGGGACATGTCTTGCTCTCGTCTGGCATGTTGTTTGCATATCATTTATTACATGAAGAGCAGGAGCAGTGGACAGACCTCGAGCTAATTTAGAATTTTGAAAAATGATCATTAGGAGAAATGTAATTTGTCAATGAACGAAAACAAGAAACGAGAGATGTTTCCATTACATATTTTTGAAAGAACCTCCAAAACAGTACGCAAAAACAACATACATGCTCGACTCGCGATGCGCAAGCGAATGCTGCAAAAACAACGTACATTGAATGTGCCTGACACCGCACATTGATGCTCTCTGGCTTCTCTGATAAGAGTTTTGGTTTTTGCTGTTTCTGATTCCCAGAAATCTCAATTTATCTCCAATCGAAAATTTCCTTTCTGTAAAATATCAAAAATTTTCAAAGAGCCATTGGAGATCGGGGAAAAAAAAACAAATTAAATGTTATCAAAAAGGACCTTGGGGGAGAAGTGAAAAGAACGAAGGTAGAAATAATAAAACGAAACAACAATGCTGCATATTACACGGCAAAGTTACACCTGGTCCTGGTCCGGGTCTGGGCCAGAGACGGGGGGCAGACCCACGCCAATGGTAAAACGATCGACGCGACGCAGCGAAAAAAAACTAAAGGTGTTTCGGTTGCGAGCAGACGGCAGACGAAAGATTACGACACATAAGCGCAGGACTTTGAAGGGTATGAGGGAGAGCAGCAAATGCCAGCACAGCACGGAGGGCGACTCAGAGAGAGAGAGAGAGAGTGAGAGTGTGAGCAGCAGCAGCAGGAGAGTAAGAGCCACACAATGGGGCATTGAAGGAGATTGAGGTTGACGACTGCGACGAAGCCGACGACGACGACGACGACTTTGTCGCATAACAATTGCTTTTCTTGACTGTTTTGTCTATATTTACCCATAACTGCTAGAAGATGTGGACAGGGATTGTGGAATTGCATCATCTGCTCCTGCTGCTCCCTCCCAGTGATATTTCGAGTGATGTTTTGGGTGCCTTTAGCAGCAAGAGATCATCGTCAACTGCCATCAACTGCAATCGCAATAGCAGTCACTGGAGCAGGGACAGCTGCCACCATCGTTGACTACTAGTCTTTGGGCAGAGGAGAAATCCTTGAATCGGCTTAAGGGCAACAACCCAGTTTAACCCTTGTTAAACTTAAGATGCAATGCAACCCTCTCTTCCCCGAAGATTGGTCCAGATTCAGTTCCAGCCCACATTACAGTTCACTAATTTCTCACACATCATGTCATAAAGTTCCCAAAGATGGGAAAAGGCCTATACTCTATCCACGCTTGACCAGACCCCGATCTGCCCCCCACCCCCTGGCAGATGCAATGTCCACGTACCAAAGCGAAGCAATGCCAAACGGAACAGAACGGAATGTAATGTCCATTGTCTGTGGGATTGTCCATTGGCATTGGCATCTTATGCCATTGCACGCTTTGATTTTAATTACATTGCATCTGGGGTTCCTTGACATGTGTCCATTTCCATTACCATTTCCACATCCACTTCCATTTGCGATTGCCATTCTCTCGGTCTCGCTCTCGCTCTTCTGTTACCTAAATCATCGCTCCCTTCAGAGCGGAGGGTTGCTTGTTGTTCGTTACGTTACTGCAGTTCCTCCAGAAAGAATAAGAAATTAAATTTGTCATGCGTCTTGGACCTTCCTGTCCGTCGTCTGATGCAAAAAAAATAAAATTATTTACCTTGGAAATGTATCTTCCCTCAGAGAGGGGGGAAGGAAGGAAGGAACGAACGGAAGGAAGGAAGGCAAACCTACTCAAACAATTAAAAGTGTCACATAAATATCGTAAAATTCCCTCATTTTTACGCAACAAATTATGTGAAAATCTTTAATGAGCCAGCCAAGAGGGAGGGTTGGCTGTAATATTGTTAAGCTTTTACGATGTGTGAGATTGCCAGTTATAGAATCGAACATTGAAACATATCCCCCAGATTGATGTGTGCAAAAATTTGATAAAAGAAATCAAGGGAAAGATCAATTTCAGTCGAAAACTTGGGAAATTCCCTTCAAGATAATAGATTTTATTGCTTCTGTCTTGGGTATTTCTGTATGATATTTGATGAAAGATTCTTGACCCAATCATGAGGATCATAGGCTACACAAATATGCAAATAAATGACTGGAACGATCCTGAGAGGCTTCAAATTTACTCGGAACTTTGCATTCTTTGAAATGTTCCTACAATACCACAGAAATCCTTCCATTCTTTCGTAGATTTATACGGACTTTCTGATCTTGGCTTCTGTATTCGATCAGCTGCCGAGGAGAACAATGGTCAAGGATCTGCTGGGATCTTGCTGCTGTAATCTTATGACTCACGAGGGACTCTGTGCGTTTTTGTGTGGTTCCCATTAGCCTTGCTCTACATTCGACTTTCGCAACGCCCCACACGATCTGTCCCAATGGTCGTCTACCCTCCAGCCGTTGATAAAGATAAAAGATAAATTACTAGAGGAATAGCTCCCATGATTCAAAAGATTTTTGCGCTGCAGCCGCTCTGGCAGCTCGAGCCAAAGACGGACATAAATTATATAAGTACTCTCCGCAGATGTGTGTGTACAGACACATACTCTGTCTGTCTAGGTAGTGATTTTTCCAACGTCTTCGTCTACCTGGACACACACGGAGAAATTGTTGACAAAAATAATTGTAGAAAGGATCAGGGCCAGCCGGGCCGTGCCGTGCCGTGCCGTTAGTGGGATTTGTTGTTGGGCTGATAAACACCCAGAGGCGAAAAATGCACTGCGAAAACAACAGACAGGCACAGGCCAGGACCCACGGAATGAACGAACGTCTCAAGGAAATAGCCAGATCTCTGGGAAGGAACTACCCTTAAAGCGGTAGAGCGGAGCAGGCACCAGAGCAGTAGAGCAAGCGAGAGGGCAAGCTGCTGCTTGCCAGCCTTTTTTCACCGTTCACCGTTGTTGCAACGTTGTCGTGAAAGCAACCCCTATTTCCAGGCCGTTGCATTCGTTGAGCAGGATAACGACGATCAACGATCAGAGTGCTGTTCGGGGCTCTAGGGGCTCTCGGGGTTCTCGGGGATCGGCGATCTGGAACGAGGGACGTCGAGCTCAGTTGCACAGCGCCAGTCAACGCGTTTGGTACACGATCCGCTCAATCCGGCTCTCATCTCGGAGTGACCAGAAGAACAAAGACTATCTATATGTATAGCACATATTCGTACTACCAACAAAAATAATTAAATACAAATAAACTCAAACCAAAAATGATACGCTGCTAAAAGAGGAAGGGAAGCAGAGACTGAGACCAAAAAAGAAATACTGTGTATTTCGAGTGCAAAAAACTAATTTAATAACCGGATTCGGCCAAGAGATCACCTCACCTCACCAGCCAGCAACCAACCAACCAACAACAAAATAAACCAACCAACACAAATTGTTTCCAATGTTATAGCACACGACATTTATTTGCACTTTTACACATACCAAAGAATCAACCGAACAACCGAAATTTAAACCAAAGACTGCCACCGGAATCAAGAATCATCAAAGCAAAAAGTGCAATAACAATTTTTGTATATTGATTATACAAAAACAAAAAAAAAAAACAAATAATTCAAGGAAAGAAAACCAAAAGAAATTCAAACAAAACCGTCTCGAAACGCTCCCACGAGATCCCAAGCTAAGGAAGAGCAACCCAAACGAAACCAAACCAAAGTGTTATTATTGTACCTCTATACAAACGTAGTAGCCTTTATCCTGTATCCTTTTGTGTGCTGCGCCGCCCACACTGCACTCCACGGTTTCGGGCTAACATTTTGTGCGGGTGTACCCGGTCGGTCCATCTATCAAGGATTAAGAATTTTGACAGGCGTGCCCACATAAATTCTGGCCACCGTTGAACCGCTGCACTGATGCCTGTGCCTGATCTGATCTGATCCTCCTTTGCTAATTATATTCGAGACACGTTTCTAATTCCGCCGCCATCCGTCTGTGTGTGTGTGTGTGTGCACCCGTGTGATCCAGTTACTGACTCCTGAATATCCTTTCCATTGTCGTTCATGTTATTATGAAGTTGGAACAGAAGCGAAAATTTATTGAAATGGTAACGACTGTTTTTGGAATAATGTTAATATTTAATATTAGTTTAAGATCTCTGTAAAATATGAGAACCGAGCTAGGAATCTAGGGAGGAGTTCTTGGAAGAATTCGTGTGCGAATTCGGAGAGTAGATCAGAAGTAAAGTCGTGAGCCATGGACCACTACTATATTTAAAGCTGATCTACAGATTATCAGCCAGCGGTGGACTATATTTTCTTCTGTTCAGAGACCTTCCATTCCATTCTAATAAAAATTTGTTTGTGTGCTCTTTTTTTAGGATCCCGAACTCGGCTTTGAGCCACCATCGGCCAAGCGGCAACAGCGTCTGCCTGCCATCTATGGCAGCGATCAGAGCAGCAATCTCTCCTCGGTGGCCTCCTCGGTGTACACCTCCCCTGGTCAGGGCACCCAGGAGCTGCTGAGCATACGCAGCTCGCCGGCAGATGAGTTGCCAGAGGCCTCGCACAGTCCGCTCCCCGACAGCCCTGACAGTCCGCCCAGTCCCGATCGGGGCTCGGCCAAGCAGGCGCCCGTTGTAGTGCGCTACGCCGTGGACCAGGTCGGCAGCAACAGTCTGGCAGCAGTGACAGAGCAGCTGGATCAGGAGGATGATGATTTGCTGGACGACAGCTGCGAGGAGTATTCGTACGATGAGGAGGACGATCTGGAGGAGGAGGACGATGAGGAGATTAACTCATCGAACATTTCGCCAGCCTCCTCGGGCTCCAACCCGCCAATGACCGACTATGGGGCCAAAACCCCACAGCTGACGCTGAGCAACATCGTCAAGGACATGTCACAGCTCGAAGAGTACTCGGGCCTGAATTGCATGTCGCCGGCGGTGGAGAGCTCTCTGCGTCAGTGCCCCCTTCCGGCCCTAGCCTGGGCCAATGCGGCAGATGTGTGGAAGCTGATGTGCCATCGGGACGATCAGGATTCGCGTCTGCGCAGCACCACCATGCTGGAGCAGCACCCGGGCCTGCAGCCGCGCATGCGGGCCATCCTTCTGGACTGGCTGATCGAGGTCTGCGAGGTGTACAAGCTGCACCGGGAGACCTTCTATCTGGCCGTTGACTACCTCGATCGCTATCTGCATGTGGCCCACAAGGTGCTAAAGACGCACCTGCAGCTGATTGGCATCACGTGTCTGTTTGTGGCCGCCAAGGTGGAGGAGATCTACCCGCCGAAGATCGGCGAGTTTGCCTACGTCACCGATGGCGCCTGCACCGAGAAGGACATCCGGCAGCACGAGAAGATCCTGCTGCAGGCCCTCGACTGGGACATCAGCCCCATCACCATCACCGGCTGGCTGGGCGTCTACATGCAGCTGAATGTTAACAACCGCACCCCGGCCTCGTTCATGCAGATCGGCAAAGAGAACGCCACCGAGAAGGCAGCCGATGATGCCTTCATCTATCCCCAGTTCTCGGGCTTCGAGTTTGTCCAGACCTCGCAGCTGCTGGATCTGTGCACCCTCGACGTGGCCATGGCCAACTATCCGTACTCGGTGCTGGCTGCGGCCGCCATTAGTCATACATTTAGTCGGTAAGTTCGAAGGCTCCTCCTCTGAGTAGGGATTGGCATTTCCTAACTTGGTTTCTCTCTTGGTTTTCTGCACTACAGAGAGACGGCCCTCCGTTGCTCTGGCCTGGACTGGCAGGTGATCCAGCCCTGTGCTCGCTGGATGGAGCCCTTCTTCCAGGTGATCTCCAAGAAGGCCGTCTACCTGCAGGTGAATGAGCAGAACGAACAGGTCAGCAACAAGTTCGGACTGGGCCATGTCTGTCCCAACATCGTCACCGACGATTCGCACATCATTCAGACCCACACCACCACGATGGACATGTATGTAAGTATCTCTCAGGAAGGCGTTGAAAAGAGGGTGGTCTGTTAAAGATAGTTGCTAATCTAGAAATTCACCTTTTTGCAGGACGAATTGCTGATGGTCCAGGATGCGCTCCACGCTATGCGAGTCCGGACCCAGGCCTCGCCGGCCACAGCGCTGCGCGCCCCGGAGAGTGTGCTCACGCCGCCCGCCTCTAGTCACAAGCCGGACGAGGAGCTAGGCGATGAGGAGGAACCGTCGGCGAACAGCAGCAGCAGTAGCGGCATAAAGAGCGGCGGCGGCATCAGAAGCTCCACTTCGTGTCACGCGGCCCATCGCGGGAATATTGCCACAGCTGGCAGCATAATGGCTGAGAACAGCAGAGGCAATCGCTGAGAGCTCCAGTGGATGCATCAAGCAAACACAAACACACACCTCGCCCGCCCAAACAGTTTTTACGTTAAGTGTTTCTTATAATTAAATTATTTATGTTAAGTGAAAAGTTATTAGTTGCCTAATTCCTATGCTAAAAAAATATTTAATTTCAAATTTTGCAAGCGCCCTGGCCCCATATTTTTTTTGTTTCTTCGGCTTCATATTTTTTTCGTTGCCGGATTTTCGCTCAGTTTAATATTTAAATATGTGTATTTATCCAAAATCAGAAATATAATCTTAAATGTACACTCCTAACTACCTACATATACACATCAAGATATGCACATAAAGAGAGCATAGATCGTAGAGCACACGAAGAAAACTGAATAGATCCTTAAATTCTAACACTAATATACCTGCTGAAAGGGAGCCAAGCCGAAAGCCAAATGCCGTAAGCTTACTATAAACACAAATGAAACAATAAGAAATCGGAAACTGGAAACTATATATATATATATTACATGTATGAGTAAATTGTTGACAATCGATCAGATCATGTCCAGCAGAGCCAGAGAACCAGTCAGAGTCATCCGCTCATCAATCACCAATCATCAATCTAAAGATTAACGAAACAAAACTGACGGAAAAGCGATGGCAGGAAGTGCAAATCACTTGACTAATCAACTAAAACTAGTATATAAGTTAAGGGAAGTGCCAGAACTAGAACCTACATAAGTACATATGTGTGTGCAGATGTAGTAACTAAACCGACTAATGCTAAGGCCTGCATTTCCATTCAACGATTAACCCCACTAACAATGAATCAAACATAGACACACACTCACACAAAGACAACAAGTCCACAGCTGACACGGAGTGACAAAGAGTAATGGCATAATTGAAGCATACAACATACGAGTATATGTATGTCCTGAATCCCTGAATTGAACGCAGACTACAGAAGAACAACTGTAAAGAATACTTACCTTACGCATTACATGAGTGCACATGTAATGTAACATTTTTAATTTAGACTAATTTGCCATAATTTGCTAAGCAAATAAATCCTGTATATAAAGAAGAGAACACACACACACACGTGCAGACAAAAGGCGCACACCGACGAAACGCTAACTGAAACGCATATAGTATATTATTATATAAGTGTAGCATTTCTATATACGGCTACAATCTGTTTTGTATATTGAAGAGGTGCCCCACTAGAAAATTATTATTAGTTGGATAGTTTAGGCATAGATAACATTAAGTGTTCATATAATTAAGGATGGAATGAAAACAGAAAAACCACAAAAACAAAGACTAAAAGAAAAGAAACAAACACAAAAAAATTGTATCTATTTATGTTTTATTTGTAGTTCTTAAAGGCAATATTCATTTGATTTTAAACAATTTCACAAGTACGCTTATACCCCGTTGATTCAATGTCAATAAACAATCCATACCGGAATACACCTAAACAAACTATGAAAGTCATGTTGAATTCAACGGATAAATAAATTAATTTTTGTAAATACTAATAAATTCATATTCTGTGGTTTTATTTGAGCTGCAGTGACAGCGGGAGTGCATTTTAAGAGTTTTCCTGTTAGTTCGCTCTTTCCTTGGGAATATCCAACAAGTGCAGCTGAAGTGCGAATCTTCAAGTCCCTTTCCCTGAAATCTATTTGATTCTATATGATTTTTTAGCTGACTCGGCGTTCGTCCCCTCAAGGGGCCATATTATTTGCCTGATCTACCTCAAAATTGCCTATTCAAAATTCACAATTTTAAGTCGTCGGGTGGATTTATTCATATAGTCCCGCTATATAAAACGTGTATGTATTTGGCAATAGATTTGCTAGTTCTGATCTCGTTCACCAAGTTCTATGTTTATTAATATGGGATCAAATAAATAACCATCTATGAGTTTAACCAAATGATTAGCATACAAAACAGTAATAATGTTTATAGGATCTAATATAGTTTGATCTTTCCGAACATTATGCACAAAGTTCAATTTCGTGAACTGAGAACTTTTAGGCGCGGAAGGCCCTTCAGGAGGTCCAAAAGTGTGTCGTTCGTAATTGACATGTCTATGTAGAGCTATACAATGTTCTTCACCTGCAGTAGTGTCGCAGGATACACGGAGATCCTTGAGCGTAGAAATATTGCAAAAATGCTGAACTTGTGCCTGCGACAAGTCGCAATCTTCCACTAAGGGAAGACTTTCCAGAGGAGAACCCCGTTTGTTCATCAACCCTTCGATGAACGAGTCGCGTAAAGAACCGTTATGAGACACCTGCAAATGATGCAGTTTGGGCAACTGGCACACCTGTTCATAGGGCACCGTAGAGTTGAAGTATTCTACGCCAGAATTTGAAAATATTTCTTACTGATGTTTTTACTATCTCCGAATGAAAGATATCGTAATTGCTTCATCATTTGGCAGCAATCCACCAACCTCTTTGCATCGAATCCATCAAAGAAGGACACATCCAGAAATTCTATCTCATTTTCAAAATATTCGATATTCATACAGTGTCTCCGCAAAAGCACCAGTTGCGCATCGCCCTTATAATAATCTTCATAGGTTAGCTATGCTCCCCAACAATCTGCAATCTGTTCCAATATCTTCGTTGCCAATCCTTTTGATTAGTGTTTTCAATGCTTGTACCGGTGGCTTGAATATCTCCTGAACATGTTTCCGATACACACGTTCGATGATGGGAGCCTTAGCTGGTCTCCTACGTCCAGATACTCCATTAGCACTATCCAGCAATCGTCGTTTAAATCGAGAACAGTTGTATGTGAGGTTCTGACTTTGTTTTCCTCCGCATTGCGTTCGTCGTCGTTCCCAGAGGCTTTCTTCCCATCAGTGCTTTTCTTATTTTCCTCGAGAACAGCCTTTGCCACACTACTACCGCACGGCATGTCCACTTATTTGGCTTCTTGCGCTATGTTCTGTTCTCTTTACGTATGTATTGTACAAATGGATTGGAACTCTAGCCGGAAAGGGAATTTGTTTTCTTAAATGCCCATAAATAATATATGGTATGGCTATTACCTACGTTGAATCGATGCCGTTCAACTGAACCGTCGATGATCGTTGTGCACGATGGATTGGACAACTCCAGCTGCCTCGTTCTCCTCGTGTGTTCTTCAGGAGCTCCAGCCATGATTTGCAGGCTAACCGAGTCGTACTCGCGGTCCAGCTCAAGCTTTGGATGCAATCTGAGATTAGTTTTGGTTAATTTTTTGCTTGGTGCAGCGGCAATATATTGTTAGCGCTTACCAATACCAATATAGGCTTGTGTGTTCTTACTGGAACTAGCGCCGGAGTGCAGAGTCGGGTTTTTATGCTGGATCCTATTATACGTACTTTTGTAGCGCCAGGTCTTACTCAAGGCACCTGTTCGTCACAGATTTCCTATTTCAGGGGCGATTTCCTTAAAATATATGAAGAATAAATTACACATGTCGAATTCAAAAACAAACGCTCTATCGATAGTTTCAGCAAAATTTTGTAAAGAAACATCGATAGTATCGATAGTAACAGTAGGGGTGCCACTTATTATTTATTTGAAATCAAGAACAAACAAGATAAGACAAAAATTAATTTTCTGCATTTCTTGCAGATAATTTTGAAGAAATATTCATCACAATTTATAAAGAACTTTTTTGTCGAAGCCAATTCAGCTGCCAATAGTTTCCCCGATACACACAGATGCGCCATCCATTCAAAAGTACATACGTGTGTATGTTGTGCATGAATTTATCTAGCAAAAACAGAAAACGTGCGCCGTTTTTAAGCACTGTTAGAAATCAGCTGGACGCAGGATAATTAAAGAAAAGGATAAATTGAATTTAAAAAAGTGTAAAATGGATGGAAATCTTTGGGATTTGGCTGTGGAAACGCAGGAGCGGTCTGTTGATATCCTTTGTGGAGCCGCACTTCCAGAGTCTGTACGAGAGTCAATCTGGTGATTCCCCAGTGCGGCATCTACAGCCAGGCTCTGCTCACTCGGTTGCTGTTTGCGGTTGGTCTGGCCAGCACGCTCAACTCCTTTGCCAAGTGGTACGCGCCTGTTCCGCTTACTCCGCAATGCACGACTGACTGCTCTCATCTCCCACAGGATACTTCCCGAGCAGCGTCCTTTATGGTTGCTCCGAGAGATCTACGCCAGCAATGTGCGCAGCCCCAGCCCCGGCGTCGCATTAGAGAGCCATCCGCTGAGCTGTGAAACGACTGCCGGAATGCCCTGTGCCCATTCCATGTTCTTTACGGTACTCACGCTTACGATCTGGATGTTCTTCTACGCTCACTCTCGCCAGCAAATTCGACGATCTCAGTTAGTCGATTGTATGTCCTGCATTTGCATATCCGGGCAGGGAATATGGTTCGGGCAATGCTTCGAGTTAATTCCCTTCGATACATTTCAAATATTGTTCAAATATCAGTGTGACTAATGGAGGTTTTTTTTAATCGTTTCAATCTGCAGTAGAGATAATACATGAAGGTGAGGTAGAATTTTCGACAGCAGCTGCAGGCCTACGCACACGTTCCTGTTCCATGTTACAATAATCCAGAGCGGCCTTATATTCTAACGGTTTCTTTTGCCTATGAAATTTAAGAAAGGACTTTGCCTTGCAATCGCACTTCTAGGGATTTCTGGAAAGTCGAATATCCAATTCAACGCTTCCCTGGCCTTCTCTGAATCGACAATATAATCATCGAGAGGTACCACCTGTTTTTTCGTTGATGCAAAAGTGTGATGTTCTTGGTAATTAAGTAAATTGGAAAGTCCACTATTTTATTCTCGAAGAAGTTAAGTTTTCTAAAAAAATTATGACCCAATGAGTGTTAAATGCTCTCTATGTTATTCGTATACAGCTTCAGAGTGCAATCGTAGGGTATTGAATGCCTAAGTTGAAGTTAATAGTTCCTATCAGCACACCTCAGTCAATCATAAAATGATCTCTTCTACGGTTTAAGAAACCATTGAACCCATTAGATATACAGTGACCGCCCCACCATACACGCGTACACTCCAGAGATCGACGGAAAATTTGGTGCAAAAGCTGCAATAAAATATTGTCTTTCCTCCAGTAACCGGCTTTGAACAATCCTTAGGTAAAGTCATATTTCCTCAACAAAATCTACAATTGCAATCACTGATTCCTAAGGGAGAAATTTATCCACCTGAATTAACTTTAACTTGGGGTAACCCTCGAAGTATTTTATATCCACCATTTGATTGAACTCCAGAACAACATTGTCGAAGCTCTTTTGAAGAGTGTCGGACCTACAATAAAAACATACTAAATAACACCATCAATATCCAAAAAATAGGGAATTAAGTCACTTTTTCTGCTAAATCAAGGCGCTCTAAGGAATAACTAGTCGAAACATTTGGATTGAATACATGAAGTGTAGGAATTTATTGTACTATAAGTTACATAAATCATCCCTTGGTAGAATGTAATGTCTGTAGGTTTTTTGAAGCTGTTGATTACTTTTTCGGTAGAGCTTTTCATATCTATACTATTAAAGTAAAGAAATTTTAAATTTGGCATTATTTTGGCAGGCAAAGCGTATGCAAATGATCACTTTCATGCAGAGTTTATCTCCTGCCACCAATAAAAAGTTCCACCGTCTTCTCGATTATTCGGACTCAAGTGAATGTGTTCAATAATAAAATCGGTAAACGCGTTGACAGCAATCGTAAGATATATTGATCCGATTTTCACCTTTGCATGGACTAAATGTAATGTGTAGTCCATGGTGGTGAAAGATGATCAATCGTTGCGGCACATTCTTACACTGGAACTGTAATTGTATGAATTTGTACATTTTATTTCACAGTAATCCTCACTGACGCTTTTTATGATCGTTTGTATTGTACAGTATATTCTAAAACATGCAAACAATATCGAGGTTTGATTGGTATTAAACAAGCAGTACCTATATTTTTATTTTTGAATATCCGAAACGTTAAAAACATTTCCAATAAGGAATTCACAAAATAAAAACAAAACAAAATTTAGCATGAAACAAACGTACATATGCAGAATTGTAGAAATGTGTATTTTGTCAGTTTGCTGTCCATGAATTGACTACGAAATATTCGCATTGTATGATCGGAAGATTGCCTGTTTTTCTTCTTTTCTCTGTACTTTGCCTCCGGTACTTTGCTGGCCGTTATTCTTGTCATTTCGCAGTAAGATAGAATTATCCGCCACAAAATTAAGATTCGGCTATACAAGGCTAGAAAAGTGTTAAAATACTGCAAAGTCGTCGGGTTTGATCAATTCGTATAGCCAGCCGAGTAAAGGACAAATAATAAAAAGTTTTTTTGGCAATATTTATTGATTTTCCATTATTTAACTCCCATAAAGACATTTTGGTATATTATTATGGAAAAGATCGGTGAATTTGCTAGTTTTGATCTCGTTCAGCGAGTTCTTTGTTTATTAATATAGGATCTATTGAACCCTTATTGATTTCAACCAAAGGACTGGAATAAAGAATATCGTCTATAGTGGCACAAAAATATCCTCCATGTCCAGATAAGCGTTCAAGGATTTGAGCTTTTTTAACTTGTATAGATCGTCCCATCCGCGCCTGCCCGGTCGAAAGGACATTTTCAATTGTGTAAGATTCGTACAGTGGCTCCGCAGGACCCCCAGGTGCTGATCGCCATTGGAACTATAATCCCATTTGGACTCGTAGCTAACCAGATGCTCACCAACGATCTGCAACAATTGTTTCAGATATTCGTCACCAATCCTTCTCGTGAGCGATGCATCAATATTTTTGTACCGATGGCTTGCGCATCTCTTGACCATCTCTCCGATACACACGTGCGATGAAGCGAGCCTTAGCTGGTCTTCTACGTCCAGGTAATCCATTAACTTTATCCAGCCATCTTCGTTTAAATCAAAAACAGTTTTGCAAGACATTCTTACTTCGTCATCGGTGCCAGAGGCTTTCTCTCCATCAGTGTTTCTCTTATTTTCTTCGAGAACATCCTTTGCCACATTACTACCGCAAGCGTGCTCACTCATTGTGAATATGTTATGCGGAAATGACCAACCTTTATATATGGGTGGGAAGTCTGGCTGGAAAGGGAATTTGTTAGTCACAAATGCATATACTTTTATATATTGCTATTACCTACGTTCAATCGGTGCCGTTCAACTTAATCATCGATGAACGTTGTGCACGATGGATTAGACAACGCCAGCGACGGTGATGTTGTTGCAGGCTAACCGAGTCGTATTCGCGCTCCAGCTTCAGCTCTGGATTTAATCTGAGATTGGTTATCGATGAGTATTTGCTTGGTGCATCGCAAATTGTTGGTAGCGCTTACCAATATCAATATAGGCTTGAGTGTTCTTACGCCGTAGCTTTTCCAAATAGTCCCGTAGCTCCAGGGATTCAATACCGTTTTTAGGGTCCTATTGTTGCTTCCAATTGCTTCCGATAGTATCGATAGTAACAGTAGGGGTACAGCAGCAGCTCATTCGGTGGGAAAGTCGTACGCGTGGACACAGGTTTTTCTTTGAAAAGAGAGTGAAACAAAACTTTTTTCAAACTGAATACATTTGGTAAACGTTTTTGAATCTGTTACATTTGTCGCTCGCCTACGCAATACTCGAAACTTAGCGTTGTTGTTTTATAACTTTTGGCTTGTATATCAAAAAAGCCTACTTACCCTACTGGAAAATGTAGTCGAATTTTATTTTAGCGTGGTGAATTTTCCGAGTTGGAAAAAGGATATCCTTAAGTTGGGCCTGAAAGCGTTGTAGGAGTTGAGCGCAAAACGCAACAACCACGAAGCCCTGCAGCACACAACATCGCAAAAAAAATATGCTATGGATCTATCGGCTGCTATCGAATTTCGCTATCTGACACAACCTGGCCGCCATGAAACAAAACAGCGGCAGCCCAAAAGTATGAATAACATATCCACCATGGTGAAAAATTACATACTAAATGTATGTTCTCTTAAGATTTGTTTTGAATAGCTATTCAGTTAGTTATAAAGAAGTCTGTTATCGCACAAAAATATCTAAGGCAAAAAAAAATATCAAAAAATGATCGATAATTCGATTTAAAAAAATGTTTTGCGTCCCTAGTAAAAGCACTTAAAGAGCACGTTTAGTTAGGCGCGAGAGCCTGGCGAGAGTGGATGCGTTCTTTGTAAAGCACGGCCTATACAACGTGAAGTGAACCACCCAGTACAGGGGAAAAACAACAGAAGCCAAGCGCGACGTCTACAAAAATAAACCCCTAAAATAGTATTGAGGATACAAAGAAATTTTTGACGTGCAAAACGAAAGCAGAGCTAACGGTGGCTCAACGGAAAGTGCAACGAGAGAAAAGTGAGAGAAAATTAACAGGCATAAACTTGCTCGCACCTAGTGGGCAGCGCTTGTGCCAATATTTCAGTGTTGTAAAGCAAGGCAACGGAGAGAAGGAGAGGAGTAAATGTGTTGGAAATCAACAAAAGCAATTCGAAAATCTCTGTACACCACAATTTCTTAAAATCCAAAAGTTGGAAAAAATTCTACACAGCTATATGCATGTGCGTGCATACTTACATATATTTAGTATATGTATGTATATGTGTGTAGTGGTACAATATTTGTGAGCGCCAAAAAGCCGAAGAGACGAAGCCGCGCAGCCATATAAATCGTCACTCCCTCTCGTGCGACGGTCTACAGTTCGAAAGTCCACGTCCTCCTCGGTCGCGTAGTAAAAACTCTCGTAGCTTGCGCGTGTGTGTGTTTGTGTGTGTGTGGATTGTCGGCATATCCTTGTGGGGCTCTCGCTGCGCCTCGCTGCACATACCCCCGGACACCCATTCCGCTAAAGGCGTTGCGTTTAAGGATTTTGTTTTTGGTCAAGTTTTTCGTACTCGGCTTCGAAATTGCGAATTTGGCGCGCAGAGAAGCATCAAGTAAGTGGGAGAGCGCTGGAGCAAGAGAGAGTTGGGGAGAGAGCGAGAGAGAGGGAGAGAGTTGGGGAGAACTCTCTGCTGGCTCTCATTATATTGTCGTTGATTGCACAATAAAATGGGCAAAACAAAATCAGAAAAACAAGAGGTTTTCGTGAAATTCTCATAAATTGGATAAATCAAAGTTAATTAAATTTTCAGAATTCTCAGTGCGCGTGAGAGTGCGCTTGTGTGTGTGTTTTTGCCAATATGGGAGTATACAATGTAAGCTTTTGTTTGCGCGCCCAAAAAAGTATGCTATGCCGTTTTACTATTTACTACTACGCACGCTCCCCCACACATACACACACACGCGCACACAAACATCCATACACACATATACATGGCACATAATAACGGCTTAGCGTGTACTACAGCCACGCAGCTTACGCAGCTGCGTTAAATCTCAAGGCTTGACCAATACCTCGTAACCTTTGACCCCGCTCCTCATCCCTGTTGTCCAGCCACTGCAGCTTTTTAAGCTGTTTACCCTCATAAATATATGTACATTGTACATACATGAGTATATACATAGAGAGAGTTTGTGAGTGTATATAAAAGTTCTGGCAACGCAAACTTTATTATCCTTTTATTATTCGGTTTTCTGGCTCTGGCTCTGGTTCTGGTTCGTCCTTCAAAAATTTGAATCTTGTTGCTCTACCCTTCAAAGCAGCAGCCCGGCTAATTGATGTTCCTGCAGTATTTGGAATTCATTCCCTCTTGGCTGTCCACCAAAATCTTGAAACCGCACAAAGGACTTACATACCTTTAAGAGTATGACTTAAGAAGGGTTTCCGTCTTGTTTTGGGGCATGATTCTATCAATGTTGAATGGAAAGTACTCGTATTCTTTGAAATATGTTGAGAAATGGTATATTCCAGATGCCTCTGGAACATTATTAACAAAAAGGCTCTGATTTGGGTGTTTTTAGTTTTGGAAATATTCATGAATAGAGCATAATTTATTTATTATTTATAATTTATTATTGTATGCAGAATAATTCAATAGTTGCGAAACAAATTAAATTCGAGGTTCCGTCGATATTTGTTGGACAATTTGCCGATAGAGATAGGCAACTGTACATTTTAAGCCAATCAATCTAATGGTTTGATTGTTAAAAGAGCTGTTTTATGCATCTCCGCCATTATTTGGGTTTGTTGGATGCCGAAAGACTGTCAATATATGTACATACATATATGTATAAACATAAATATGGCATGTGGTCTGCTTACAACATATCAAAATTGTAACATGTATAGACAGAATCACACACACACATAAACATCTTTGGCTGTTAAAAAGTTTTGTACGCGGCCTGTTGAAATTTTCACAGGCACATTAATTTCATTACGAAAACTCCCAAGGCCATATAGCTCCTCTGTTCACTGTTCACTGCTCCGTGCACCCAGCACCCTGTTCGCATGCTACCTCTGCTGTTCTTCTCCCGCTGTTGTGAGCCAAACAAAACCAAAAAGCCAGGCCAAACATAAAAAGGCAAAAAGCAAACAGAACGGAAGGGGGGAAACAGGAGTAGCAATGGAGGCGGTCCGAGGGGTGTCACGGTTGTGTTGTGGAAATGGAAAAAAGAGCGGCAGGAGCTAGTGATATATGCGATATAATAAATCTTTTGTATAACACGCAAAACTTTATGAACGTGCGCCAACTATAAAACTTTCACTTTTCAACAATGCTTTCCCTCTGCCTGACGGTTGCCGCCTGACGTATCCACACGCTGCACATGGTTTTATTTTTATTATAACTATTATGCCGTCTCATTCCTTTCCTCCCGATATCCTTACGAAACATGGACGCTTCGATTGGTATATGTGCGTGCCTCAGAGCGAACGTTGACCCAATGAACGAAATTGGATGGTTCCAATATGTACAGAGAGTACTATATAAGGTAGATAGGGTACATTTCATTCGAGCGAATTTATTAATATTATAATTTGAATCATACCCAAAACCCATTCTTTTTAAGGATATGTCACACATCTATCGACGAAAACCCTATTTAGTTAGAAAATGCATTTGGCAGACAGAATGCTCTTGCATTTCGATAGTTTCGGCAGACACATTCTTCATAGTTTTAACCGTGAACGCTTTAGATGTTTGAAAAAGATCGATCTGCTAGTTTGAAAATAT
The DNA here is from genome assembly GCF_003369915.1 of Drosophila miranda. Classification (NCBI taxonomy): domain Eukaryota; kingdom Metazoa; phylum Arthropoda; class Insecta; order Diptera; family Drosophilidae; genus Drosophila; species Drosophila miranda. Next base: position 12,709,985 of record NC_046677.1, on the reverse strand, counting down.
TATAAATACCTTTTCCAGCTGCTCAAATATAATAACATGTTCATGGAAAATTTTATTTTATTTACTACGAAAATTCAATGAAAGATTTTCGAAGACTTTTCCGTATGCTCCTCTGGTAGGTTATCCTATTTATCAGATGATTAAATATTAGTCCGATATATCTTTATTTTATGTACTATTATAAATAATAAATACATATGTACATATATCCCAATACTCCTGAGTATCGGGTATAAAAAGGTAAAGCCACGAATAAAGTCTTGGTGAGGGGAACCTAACCTTTTGTATTGAATATGTATTCAAATATGATTTGAACGAGTAATATTGATTATATGAATATGAATGAACTTGCTCATTTGACTTGCTCTCCAGAAGTTAATTTTTGGGTTCTCCCACTCCGTTTTCCATTTAGGAGTATGTGTGTGTGTATAAGGATGTGGTTGATGCATTATGAATATGTTGCATACTTGGAGCTTGGACTGAAAGAACTGACTGCTGCTGCTGCTGCTGCTCCTGTGTCTGTTTCTGTGAGCGGTGCTGGCGCATCCTGTGCGTGGCTGCCGCTCCACTTCTGTCAAAGTTTTTGACGTTGAGGCAGAGCAGCGGAAAAGGCGAAGCCGGGCAGAAAATTACACTGAAAGCGTGTGAAATACACACATATTTACCTACAGACATGTGAATATGTATGTACATATGTAGTTAGATATGTTGGTATATGAGGAATACGCATATGCATGTATCAGTATGTTCGGTAGTGCGTATCGGCCACAATAAATTGTCTTTATTTCATGCGGATGCGGCTGCGGCTGTTGAGGAATAAGGGGTGGGAGGGTGGTAGGGGGGCCAAGTTGGGAAGTTATGTGCGGGGCCCAGGCAAAGGCTTGCGCCATGTTTAATGAAAATTATTACGCGATATCCTTGGGGACACACACACACACACACACATATACTGCTACAGGGGAGGATGTATGGCTATGTGCGCTTTTTAAGGGGGTGGCATGCCCATACAAAAAATAACCATTACCCGCTGAGGGAGTCCGACTGAATGAGCCGCCTTCCCCCACTGCGCATGTGCCTCAGACCAAGCGAAACGAGTTCGAGTTCGAAAGCATCCCATTCCGAACTTATCCTCTCACATACGTGTGAGCTATGTTTATGCGTCTGTCTCTGTGTGTGTGAGTATGGGAGTGGGAGTGGGAGTGGGTGAAAACGCATTTCTAGGTCAAACCCACATGGAGCCAGAGAACGAGAACCTGCCCGCGGGCCCCATGCCAGACCATTATCGTGGAAACGTGTACGAAACACATATTTCTGGTTTGTTTGAGAGCCGAGCTGGAAAGAGAAACTTTCGAAATGCGATTGAAAATTGGTTTTCTTTCTTTCTGATATAAAATAAAAGTTGCGAATAAACATATAACTTTTTGAGGAACATTTTTATGCGGATTTTTTATGAAAATTGTTATTTCAAATTAAATTTTTAATGCATTGCACATCTATGTACATATGGTACATACCCACCAGATCTGTCCCAAAACACATATGTACTTCAGATATTAAAAAAAGAATTAACGAAGAGGTTTTCTTGAAAAGGTTCCGTATTTGCATCATCCAGATCCAGATGATCCAGAGTATTTTAAAAATATACAAATAGTTTAAACATTAATTCTTTGAAAGAGTTACATTTTACAATCACATAAATAGTCTCTTTTTGGAAGAAAAGCAACTTTAAAACTTTCACTGAGTTTAAACATTCTGTTTTGTTTCTTTTCAGGCACCCAAACAACATATCGCACTACCAGCTCAATTAACACTTGTCCCTAACAAAAAAAGACTAATAAAATTTTTTGGCCAAAATGTTGAACATATCCGGCAAAAGCAATACAAACTTTTGGGAGCATAAAATGTTCCACTTCCACGCGCTCAAACCAAGTAAATGAAACCAAACTGAAACCAAACTGTAACCAACGGAAAGGCAAAGCGAAAAAAAAACGTTGTCGCGTTAGATAACTGATTAAAAATAAATTGAAAGCCGAAAACTTAATATTTATTGAATTATCCAGTGAAGTGTCAATAAAAACAAACAAAAAGTACAGCAATTAAAAGTGGAAATAAAATTGAAATTGCTGGACTGTTCTGTGGCTTTTATTGCATGTGCGGGGCACGTGGAAACTAAATAATTATACATTTTTGCATACCGAAAAATCAATTGAAAGTGGCCGCCCCGAAACCGAGACCAGAGATTCAAGCTTGAACAGACCAAAAATGGAGAGCAAACACTGGAGTTGCTTTGTGGCCATTGTGCTGGGCGTGTTGATATTCAAAATGCACATATTTGCTGCGCTCGGCGATCAGGATGAGGATATACCCCACAACGAGTAAGTCCTGCCCATCATCCACATCCACATCCACATCTGACATGCTGTAACCAGCATCAGCATCAGCATTTTCAATTATGCATTTGCCAAACATTCTGCCAATTTCCTCTCGCAGGAAATTAATTGTAAATTTGTTTATTCTACACGAAATGCTTCGCCCAGTCCGCTGTCCAGACAATAATTTACCAACAATTCAACAAACAAACTGCTGAAACACTAATACTAATAGTTATTGTTTTTCGATGCTATTTTCTGTATAGACTGTGGCAAAATGTGTCTGTTTAGTTCCCGGTTGAATAGTAAAACTAAACAATTCAGCATGTTGAGTGGAATAATGAGCGCGCTGTATATGTGGTGGCAGATTAGCATAAAGAGACATTGCGAAATTCTAATAATATTCGCCAAATCAATTTAAATACGCCAGCTTAGATTATCTTTCTGTTCGACATTGGCCCTGCTTCCTAGCGCTGAAATATTTACCAATAATCTATACAATCATAAGAGAGGATAATAAATTTAAGTTTTTAACAAAGGAAATAGGAAATAAAAAAAAAGTATCCTGATGTTTAGTACAGCGCTTGATCCCAGTTAGATGAAAGTGTCTGTAGGAGAAATACATGCTACGCTTTCGGAATAATCAAACTCCAACAACTTTCATTGAGAAGAATATTCATTGCAAGTTGGCAAAGATCAAATCAACTCTTAATTTATATCAGTTCAAAATCGGTTTCACAACGCCCCATCAATTTTTAGTAGAATAATTATTTCGCATATAACTTTTTCCATGCCTCAACAGTTTCTTATGTGTCCGAAAATCTTTTGTGTGCAAAACTTGGGCCATTCGTTTCCATTTATAGGCCAATTTATTTATGATTATTACTTTGTTTACCACACACAGATTGACAGAGAACGTTCTGCCTCCTAATAGCCATAGTTTTGCGCCCCAGTGTAAAGTGCGAAGAACATATTGGGGAAAATGTCAAAGCGATTGGCAGTCTCATTTAAAATGCGCATAAATGGAAAATAATGACTGTTGTTTAGTTGCCATCAAAGAAAGAAGCATTCGCATATTAAGTATACGCAGGACAGACGCCATAAGACACGAGCATAGCGGAGTTTGGATAGTTTTGTCTAGTGGCATGTGACGTGCCGTGGAGATACTTTTGGGCTTGCACGAGCATGCGTATCTAATGGATACATAATAGGATTTTGCAATTAGCGTTCGAGAGGACGAGAGCTGCATGTGTGTAGGTGTACGAGCATGTGTGTGTGTGTGTGTTTGTGTGTAGAAAGGAAAAGCAGCACACGTAACCGCAGCGCTCACTTGGCTAATTAACCCAAAACCAACTGCCATTTGCAGCCAAGGACAACTGGCGTCTGATGGCAATGGGAATGTATTCCCATGTAGATGGGCAAGTAGATGGGAGCGGAACCGGTAGCTGAAACCGGAACTGAGACCACTAAGTGATTTTTTCTTCTTGTTGCTTTTGTGTCTAATGTCACTTTTATTTATTGAAATTAGTTTTGGCATTCGGCCGGCCTTTGTGTCGGCGTTCGTTCTTGTTCGTTGTTGTTTCTGCATTTTTCCTGATAGAAATTCTGTTCACAGAACCTCAACTTTAAGGGGACTTTCCCTATTAGCGATGTCATTAATATTGGTTACCTATCTTGAATTTATGGTGGTCGCTTAATCCAGATCCTGAATCGGACTATGCGTAGATATCCATCAAGATGATTTAGTCAACGTTTTAGTTCGCTTTTGTACTCGAGAGATTCTCTTCTGATTCTCTTCTCCTTCGGCTTGACATGTTGCGGCATATGGGAGAAAATAAATTTAATTAATTTGAAACAAAGTTTTTCTTTCGTTCCTTCCTTGCTTTCTTTCGGCTTCACACTCTTTCGTCTCGTTTCGTTTCGTTTCCTCCCATGTTGCCAGTTGCCAGTTGCTTTATGTCACTGCAGAAATTCAATTAAATTTATTTCAACTTTTGCTGCCGGGCTACAAAAACAACAAGTCGAGCCTTAGGGGTCCTGCTTTGACGATTATGTTTTGGCATGGGATGATGACGCTGCTGATGATGAAGCTGGTCCTGCTCCCGAATGAGGCTCTGATAGTGGTAGTGGCAGTAGTAGTGGTCCTGCTCTTGGGCTCTGGGCCCACTGCTTTTCGTGTAACTGACCCAAATCTCTTTTTATATAAAGTAGTAGCATTCGCAAGCGTTGTTTTGCTCGTTGCTGGCTTTTCCTTTTGGCCGGCCTTCATCTTCATCCATTCAACGGGGTTTCTTAGGCCGTCCACATTTTCAGCTCTCAATAGCCTCTCTCAACCCACCCGCTCACCATGTCGCCCTCTCGCTGCCTGTCCCTGTGCCTGTTCCCATTCACTTGCCTCATTTTCAGTTTCGGTTGCAGTTGCACTGGCAGCCATCGCCGTTTTAATGCATGCCTCGTTTGCTTAAGCAGCTCTCTTCTCGTCCTGCAAGTAGTTGCATTGACAGCATCGTCCCGGGGCTCCTTCAGCTCCTGCTGCTCTTCCTGGTTAACAAAGGAGCACTTCCCTGACTCAGTGTGGGTCACGTGCCATGGCCAGAACTTTAAGGCCAAAAGAAAAGGGACAGCTTGTGTCAAAGAGGATGTTACATGATTCGGTTTTCGGACAGCCTGCGGATGACCGATCGATTTAAGAGCCAACACGAATTTCTAGAAACTTTAGCATTATATAAAACTTCTTTTATTTAATATAACGTAAAATTGGTAATATTGGTCGTAATCCAAAACAAAATTTTTAATGTAGGGGTGAACTCTATTCGGTACCCTCTGAACTCTTGAACATAGTTCACGGCAATTGTGGAGTCGACCCAAAGGTAGAGATCCACCGGCTTGAGAGACCCGGAAATGAAGATGTGGTCCAAGGTGTGCCACCCATTGATCCTTCTCAGTCACTACGCCATCCATACCTCTACCAATATTACTAAACGAAAATACCGTTGAGTTCCGTTGATCAGAGCCATTATATATTTATATTCAAAAAATGGCAATTGTTAAAAGTATATGTAATTGTATTTTCATACCCAATTTTGGCAAATAATTTAACCAAAAATACCCGTATATTTCTGATCCACACGTTTTCAATTCAATTTTATTTTATATGACAATATTAGGTATGTTTTTAATGTGGGTGGATGGAGAGGTTCAAACCTTATAAAATACATCATGTCGCCTCGATATTAAACATACATAAGAAACTATATACTGTACACATTTTCAAAGAAATCTGGACAGCTAACAGCAAATATATTTTCACCAGTAGAACTAAACGAACTATCTCTGAAAAAATATCTTTGAATCGCAAAATAACTAAATCCGCTTGACTCCGTGAAACTTCTTTCTTTCTGTGAGCTCCCTTTTTGTCTCCGTATAATTTTGCTTGTCAGATTTCCAAAGTGTAGTGCTTCGTGCTACTCCACTTTTTTGCGGAAATAGTTTCCTTTTTTGTGTTGTTGGATCTGCAAGTGGCGCAATTGCCGCTTAAAACAATTTTTACATTTGACACAATGCGGAGTGGGATTGGAGGGTCTGTGTGGCGTGGCATATCTAATTACGAGACGGATTAAGCGAACAAATAAAACAAAATCAACAGAGGCGAGCAAACAGAGCACTAACTACTTATGACAAACGACTGTGAAAGTGCATTAAGCGGCAGCTGGAACAGGAGCAGAAAAGGCAGAAAAAGCACCGGGAACAGAAGTGACGTCTGGCGTATTATTTTGGTTTTTATTCCCCACCAACCCCACTATGTACTCGTTTGCGAGGAGTAGTTGCAGCCAAGGGGATTTTGAATTAGCGAGGAACACGACAAATTAATTTATAAATTCGGTTGAGGCTGGAGCAATGAATGGAGAGAATGCTAGATACATTCTATGAATGCGTCTAAATGTCTTTTTTGGTTTCCTGGAAACGTTATCAATATATTCGTATTTCGGGGTCGGAAATAAGAAAACAGAGCGTATTTTTACTATATTTTCTGGTGATTTGATGTTTTGTTCCAAACTACTCCGAGGCCATACTGGATATTTCTGGTATAGCCCAGCATGACAACAATAGTCAGCCTTCTTAGTCTCCATTCGTTACAATATGATTATAAAATACTCAGAAGCCATTGCTCCCAAACGATCATCTCACGAAGTCAGAGCTCTTAGTAACGCATTAAGTCGTAGGAAAATGCGTACTACGGATAAGAAATGAGGATAACTCAATTGATTGTTTAGTCGTTGGAGAGTAATATCTAAGATCTCTGACTATGAAAAGAGGCAAGACTTCGCCTAGTACGGCTGAGATTAAAAAAAAAATTGCTTACAACTTTTCGTTCACAATTTTCTATCATAAAAACCTTTGTGTGGAAAATACGAAAAATTGAAAAGTACTTTCCCACTATTTTATATGGTTCTGAAATCTGGGGAAATTGCGCTTGTTTGCACATAAAAAAGTTACAAACCTCACAGAACAGTATTTTAAAGATGATTTTCAATCTTCCTTACCATTTTTCAACCCGAATGTTGCACGAGAAAGCTAATGCTAAGAATTAGGCAATATCTCATCGCTCGAAACAAAAATAAGTTCGATCTAAAATGAACATCCTGTATGCGCAATCAAGAGCAGGCGGGAACTACACTCACTACCACTAAATAGTTTTTCATCACTATGTTAGTAATCATTTTAGGATCAAGCTTTTCGCAAGTTTTTTCATCTTCCATCTTTTCCCCATGCATATCCAATATTAATCTAAAAATTTAAATATATATCATTGTCAAAAATTATTTATCCCGGCCTTATCCTGGCAATAAATCGAACACTTTGAATATAAATTTAAATTTGAAGATCTTCGATTATTTTATGATTTATATAAAATTCAGACGTCGAACGCAAACAATATTGTCAAATGAAGAGGGAATTATCATTATATTGAATATATTGCAATAAATTTTCAAATATTTTCTAGGATTCCACTCCTAAATTTCGCCTTGAACAATATAAGTCGTATAGGCAGAAAGGTGCATCATTTTGAGTCCGAAATCAATGTCAGAAACGCAAATGGAGCTCACGTAGAAAACATACACCCGTAGCCACATACACACAGAAAACAGAACAATGGAAATGCACAAACATACCCGTACATAGCTATAGCATAAAATCTAGGCTAAGAGACTCGCAGTGCTAGGGAGAAAGAACATTGAGAATCGGGACGACGAGTAAGGCGGCAAACAGCAATGAAAGGCCATCAACGTCATCTTCTTGGCCTGAAGTAGAGCTCTTTCTGCGACTGCTTCTCGTGCTTGTGGCCAGCAAAATAAAAAGTTACGTTTTGCTCTACCCATTTCTTTTCTACGCCTGGCCAGAAACTTGACAATGGCTATAACCATGTCGATGTGGGGGTGGGTCGAGCAGAAGGGGAGGAGAGCTCAGGTGTGGTCCCAGTGACTTCCTATTCTGTGGCATCCTTTTGAGCACGAACCAACCACGTATGTCATGCTCAAGCACAATGCACACCTAAAGCCATCGAACTAGTTTCGTTTCGATGCATTTCTTGCCGTTGTTCTGCCCCTTGTTTTCTTTGCCGCTTTTCACTTTTCTTGCTGCAAGTTTATGCCGAGGCAGGTAGGCACTACAGACGGACAGATAGATGGACGGACAGACAGCCGGGTCGTAGTAGTAGTAGTCCCATGGAGTAGGTCAATAGGTTTTTGCAGTTTTGCATCATTGAAATTGAAATGAGTTTCTTTGCATCCCGTGCCTCTACTCGAGCAGTGCTCTTCAGTGCTTTTCAGTGCTCTTCAGTGCTCCTTTGGCAGACTTGAATGCGCAATCACAAGGGCTCACATCGATGCGCTTTCACTGTGTGGGGGTGTTCTTAAAGCAAAATGGAGACTGCCACCAGCTGACCTGAAAATGCACTCGCAGAACTGACCACACCGTCAAAATATTTGCACAGCTTAAAAATTTTCAATGCCCCTAAGTCACTGACATATTCAATTATATATCTTCAGTTGATGAAACACCACGAATAAATCAATGATAAAATAAAATTAAATCAAATTTAAACTGTTAAATTATTTGCCAACGTTTGTTGGTTTCCATTTTAGACAAAGAGATTTATAATGTTCTCAAAATTTGGATGTAAATAAGATCCAAGTGATGGCTTTGATCAAGGGAACTCTGCGGTTTTTTGGTTCAGTAATATTGGTAGAGGTATGGATGGCGCAGCGACTGAGAAGGATCAAAGGGTGGCACACCGTAGACCACATCTTCTTTTTCCGGTTTCTCAAATCGGTGGATCTCCGGCTTTGGGTCAACTCCACAATTGCCGTGAACTATGTTCAAGAGTTCAGAAGGTACCGAATAGAGTTCACACTCTCTCTTAAAGAATCCCATCGGTTCGAATTGCTGTAGGGTCAAGTCGACTGTGAATGTGAATGCAGGCATGTTAAATATCTTTCTCAATTGCTCCGCGATCTCTTGCGGTGTTGCAGGTTTCCCCAAAGACAACAATGCTTTCGCAACAAGCGCTCTGTCCATTAATAAATTAAAAATTTTGTTTTGGATTACGACCAATATTACCAATTTTACGTTATATTAAATAAGCCAAGTTGTATATAATGCTAGGGCTACATTGATCAAAAGTTTTTAGAGATTCGTCTTTATTTTCTATCAAATCGGTTTTGGTTCTTAAATCATTCGGCATCCGCAGGCTGTCCAAAAACGAATCATGTAACACTCGCTTTGACAAAAGCCTATTCTTTGGGCCTTAAAGTTCTGGCCATGACACGTGACCCACACTGAGTCAGGAGGAGCAGCAGCAGCTGGAGGCGCCCCGGTACGATGCTGTCAATGCAACTACTTGCAGGACGAGAAGGGAGGTGCTTAAGCAAACGAGGCATGCATGAAAATGGCGATGGCCGCCACTGCCACTGTAACTGGGACTGAAAATGAGGCAAGTGAATGGGAACAGGCACAGGGACAGGCAGCGAGAGGACGACATGATGAGAGAGAGGGCTGAGAGGTGTTGTATGGCGCTGTAAATGTAGACGGCCTAAGAAAACCCGTTGAATGGATGGGCCGGCCAAAAGGAAAAGCGAGGAAGAGCAAAACAAGAATAAACTTTTTCTATATGAAAAGGGATTTGGGTAGGTTAGATAAGTAAGAGGGTAACCTGTATTTCGATTGTTTGGCTAGCTCCCACAAGAATCTTAAGTCCCGAAAGTACCCATTTAATTCTTCTCTAAAATGTGTACATCACGCCTTGAACCTCAGAAATGTCTATCATGTCAGTATCAACATTTGACCATACCCGGTACTCGAAGAGTATTGGGGTATATTATATTTGTGCTGAAGGTGTATGTGTGTAACACCCAGAAGGAATTGTTTTCGACCCCATAAAGTATATATATTCTTGATCGGCATCAATAGTCTTAATAGCCATGTCTGTCAGTCCGTCTGTATCTAGACTCCTGTGATAATTTAAAAATTTCGGGCCGCCCCATTTCACCCAGATTGTAGAATCTATTTTTCAGAAAATATTTCAGGTTCGTTCTAACTTATAATAAAATATTAAAATAAAGTGCAGATCAGTGGAAAGCCCTGTATTATCATGTTTCAAGAAAGGTCATGATTTTTTAGCTTCCGAAGAAAATATTTCATCTTTATGCCCAGAGAAGGCTAAATTAATTCACAGGGCTGTGCGGGACCCTGTCGGCAAGCCGACACTAATCTCGCCCTACAAGAAACACTTATTAGTGACGAAAGATTTATTATTTTATTTATTATTCAAAACTTGTAATAATGTATCAATTAATAACTTGTTATCTGCCCAACAAGCGGCCCAAGCCGTACTACACCGATTTTCTAGTCAATCTGAATCTTCTAGTCTCAGTCTTCAGTCTCTCTCTCTCTCAATCTTCTAGTCTGAAGTAATCTGTTTGAGATGTCGGAGGTTGTTTTTGTAGTTGAAGGATGTTCAGACGCAGAGGAAGATTTTCTGGGAGTATCTAAGTAATAGAAGAGAACGAAAGATTCGGAGGAGGATTGAAGATGAGAACAAGAACCAAATACTAACCGATAGTAAAATAAGGAAGCTGCATAAAAACAATATGTACATATATGGTGCAGTGGTAAATGGTTAGTGTGGACACTGTGCTGCATAAAGGGTGGCGGGTGCCATCCCTTGCCATCTTCGTCGGTTTCTAGCACGGTTTCTTGCATCCCATCATACCTGCAGCACAGTATCCGGGAAACTGAACGCACTTCAGGAAAAATGTAGCAATACCCTGGAATTATTAAATTTTTAGTTAAAGTAAGACTGCGGCTGTGGATGAACTCACTTCGCAGCAGTCACTGCATTGAGAGAACATATAAGTCCAGATATAGAAGAAGGCCCCGATAAAGGCAACAAAGAGCGACAGCCAGAGCAAGACAATTAGCCAGAAAAGGAAATATAGTGGATTTTTCATTTTCAATTATGTCGGTATATCTGCCTTTGGGTGATTGTTTCGAATACTGAATAACTGAACTTCTGACACTAGTATTTTGTAACAGATTAAACAAGAGCTACCTAATTTTATAATTTGGAAAAACTAGTTATTTAAATTTTATTTTAGAATATTGTATTCGCTCGATCCAAAACTGATCTTGCTCTCAATTTTATTGTTCTCTTTTTTATTCTATGCGCTCTCTGCAACGAGAGTATATTTACATTTCTGTTGGTACTGAGAGTACAGCAGAGTGGGGTGGGGAACTAATTTGTTTGAAGCAATTAAAGAGATCTTAAGAACTAATAATATGTGTGGGTACTAGCCGATAGTACTGCTACAATGGGTAAGAGTACAATTAACTTCTATAAACGCGATTTAATTTCTTTGGCTTTGCCTTTGTGCGGGATTCCTTTTTGATAAAGCCTTTTTATGGAAAGTTGAGGATGGATAAAGGAATCACGATTTACACATTTAGAAGTTTAAAAAATGTGAGATCGTCTGTAACGAAATTGCAATTATTGATTCTTTCTGTTCATATTCACAGAATTCTGATTTATGAATCTCTGCTCTCAGCTCTAGGCTATAAATGATAAGTGGTATTCTTGCTCCTTTTTTTTTATCAAGGTTCTGTTTTCTCTTGACTGTCACTCATCCATAATGGATAAGGATCTAGAAGAACCTACAATATTTATCGAAAATGTAATACACCATTCACCTCGATGCATACCATTCTTTTTCGAACACCGCCTCTTAGGCTTACAAGCAAACGCCCATTTAATTACCAGCACTTGATCGCACCGTTTTTCGTTATTTTTGTGGCTGCTGACCACTTTTGTGAGCCATCAGCCCCCGGCCATCGGCCATCGGCCATCAGCATTATCCAATTTCAATCACTTTGTTGGCCACTTTATTTCGCTTCATTGTTTGCAAGTACGCTTCGTAGCTGCGGGCGAGAGTGGAGCGACTGCCGTCCTTCCTCTTTGGAGTTTCCGCTTATAATACAATTTTCATATAATTTAAATTCATTTTTCGGCATCGCCTGTGCCATAAAACTTTGTCTGCAGCCGTCTGCCCGGCTGCAGATGCATTTGCTTCCCCGAACGCCCCTCTGGGTCTGGGGCTGGGTCCTTGTCTTTCTCTTCAGCCATACCATATAAACATGCGCTTATTTTGTATCTAGATAGTGAAGCGTTGTCCTCCGCTTTTGCTTCCTTCGCTCGCCGGCGGCTCAACATAATCAACATTGCGTATACGCAGCGCTGCTGTGGTTGGGCTGCCTCTGTCCTCCTCCCCATATTGATATTGCAGATAATGCCATAAAATTGTGCAAATATTTTTGGGAGCATTATTTTGCATGGTCTTTACTCTGGCTCAACTTGACTTTGTTTTCCCCTGTTTCTTTTTTTGTAATATTTCATTTTTGTTATATCAACGCCTCAACTTGCTCGTTGGCCCGACTTGAGTCTGGTCTACGATTTCGTGTCCTGTTCCTTTATTTTCAATTTGCTGTTGCCCCGATCCGCCCCAGTCCTCCCCATGGTCCTTATTGCTCGTTCGGGTCCGGGTAAAGGTCCGGGGCCTTGGCTTGTTTTATGAGCCCTCGTTGTGCTGCTTTTGTTTTGCTTTTGACTTTCGCGTTTAGATTATAAATGTTTGGCAAATGTTTTCACAATAGTGGGCTGTTGGTCCTGCTGTAATCCCTCGACCCTTGAGAGTTCCATCATCGCCCTCCCTTTCTCTTTTCCCTGTAATGAGTTTTGCTGCTGTCTTCGGGGTCTCTCAAGTGAGTAGGACTTGAGTCGGGTCTGGGTCCTGGTCTGCGTCTGAATCTTTTTGCTGTAGTCTCCTTCTTTCGTGTGGGAATTTGCTTAGTCGTATAATACATTTGGCATAATGATGGTAATGATTATGCGTGCTGGCCAGCCGGCAATTTATTGCTTAATGAAAGATTTGTATGCATTTACGCAATTAGCTGGAAATAATTTATGCGCAATTGAAAATCGATTTAAATTGATTTGTAATCGGCCACATGCCCGTACATATGTGGCATGGGCTGGGTTTTTGGCAGTGCTTTTGTGAATTTTTTGCGTTCAAAATGAAGTTGCATGAACGCTGTATAACAAACAAGATTTATATATACATATAAAGAGTTCCTTATTCTGATTTGTAATCCATTTGTCATTATTCTATTGCAGGGTTCGCAATTGGGCCCTGAAGTTCGGCGTTGATCTATGGGAATTTGGACGGCAATTTACCAAAATGAACGAGATCAAAAATGTAAGTAAATGTAATTAGCCAAAATATAGCCATATGGCCAGACCGAACAAGCAAAACATATGTATCTCCACAAAAATACATATGCATCAGATAATGCCAGTAAATGGATACAACAAATGGAATTTGTTAATGGTATTGGCCATGTCTGGCGGTTTAGCCGAAACAAATACACTTAAGCTCTTTGGGCACTTAGTTCAACTTATCGATAAGAGAGCAGAGCATTTTTAGATAAATGCTTAGACGATGGCAAGGCTTCGGAGGGGCTTAAGCAGCAAATGCCTCAATTTTTCGTGTTCTCCCTCTGACGTTCCTCTTATTTGGCTCCTCTGCCCAGCTATTTGTTGTTGGCCCTAATGCAATTTAAACACAAATAAGGCTAATTGAGGGGGCACTGCTAGCAGTAGGGGGTGTACCAGGGGGCTGCCTGGTTTGTGGCCGGGTGGCAGTTGCGTAAGTGTGTGACTGTGTGCTATCTATGTTAATAAGCATGGCTGTGTTTGGCTTTGGTTGACTGCGTGGTCTGCGGTGGCGGGTGGCGGATGGTGGGTGGTGGATAGGTCTCCTCCTCAGGCAGTCGCGTATTTTTGCGTTTAATCAGACGAGCATGAGTTAGTGGGTTGCCTTTATTATGTGTGTGTGTGTAGTACATCTATACAGATTTACATTCTTGCAGCACTCTGGGGGAAACTTTTTCTTTTGTGGGTTTGTTATGACCATACCCTGGAAGACATAAAGATATAATTAATTAATTTTTTTTCTGTTTTTGTCGTATCATGAGACCTATTTTATTACAAATATTTTAGCATCTTAATTTTAATGGATAATCTACATAAATGCAAATAAATAAAAATAAGTAAAGCCTATTAGAATAATAAAAAACTATAATGCGGAGAAGCTTAGTGTTAGGGAGTGGATAAAGGGTCTCAGAGGATCTCAGCGGTTAAAATGTGTTTCTTCATATTATAATAAACAAAATAAGAACACGTAGGGTTTCTTATACTCGTATTATCCGCAACATAATGAGAATTCATAATAAAACACCGCTGATAATATCATTTATAAAATAGTTCATTTATTTATTGCTGCCCACGAACTGCACTGAAATTTGAAATAATCCCTGCTAGGGTATAAATATCAGCGAAAGTAGTCATAGGCCAGAGTCAGAGAGACACTGAAAGAGAGGGAAATATGGTAAGAGGAAGAGAGGGTGAGAGTGCGAGGACGAAACAAAAGAGAAAAGGAAGATACTGGGGCCGAGCCCGAACCCATGCCACATCCACAGTCAGAATAAGAGTCAGAGGCAGATTCAGAGGCAGAGGCAGAGTCAGAGGCAGCTAAAATGCAAATAAATTTGCTGGCTGTGACTGTCATTGAGTCTGTAATTGTCAAGTGCCGTGTTGCTGTTGCTTCTCTCTCTCACTTGTTGTTGCTGTGGGTGTTGTTGTGTGTATGGGTGTATGCGTGCTTGGGTGTGTGTGTGTGTTATCATTGCCTTTGTAGTGTTGGGTTGGGTATGTATGTGGATGGGTGGTGGTGCTGGGGCTGCTGCTGTCGCTGACAATGTTTGTTTGTGTTAATTTAAAGCGCACGTCGCAGCACAGCGACAAAAAAATGAGAACCTACGCCCAGATTGAATTAAATATCAAGTATACGCGACGTGGTGCGTCCTCTGTGCGGATGGGCATCGCTGCGAGTGAACGGAATTGTTGTGAAATGGCCTTGTATGATTGTGTATCTGTGTCTGTGCTTTATAAACACAATGTCGTAGCAGTGAGTGCTGTGCGAAAGAATGTTTATCTGCCCTTCTGTCTGTCTGTTCGTTTGCCTGTGCACGGGCATCCCTTGTTAACGCCTTCAACCTTCTATGGTTCTGTTGCCAGCAAGTGCTAATAAATTGTAGGCATTATAAAATTATTGGCATGCCAAAAAAATGAGCATAATATTAAAGGATTCCGCATTGACATGGGATGTGGGATGGCAAGTGCTATATGCTGAATGAATGGGAGTGGGATATCATGGCTTGCGAGAGGCTGATTAAAGAAGATGTTTGGTATGTTATAGTTTGAAGCTGGTGAGCCACCATTTCTTCATTGTCGTAGTAGTAGTAAAGAAAATAAACGATTTTCCATTTTTATAACCGTACTTTGGGGCATCGTAATGTCCGAAGCGCACAGTTCGACAGACTCGTTGACCCACAAATTGCATCCACGGTTTGGCAATCTCGAAAATAGTTGCCAAATGGAAACTATTGACAGGCGCCGGGGTCTTGCGACAATATCAATTCAATTAGGGCTCTCCTTTTCTTGTTCTTGTTGGTACTTTCGCTGACACAATTTTGTTGTTCCATCGACTTGACAGTTGTCCTTCAAAAAATGTTTGCAATATAATAAAAAGCTACACAAAAAAAAGGGAGAAGAAAAATTAAAAAGGAAAGCAAACCGTGTTGTGTGTGTGGAAGCCTCTTGCTCCTGCTTATCCGCCCCCTTTCTTCTTCACTTTTTCAGCTTTTCTCGTATTTTCCTGCTGCTTTTTGTTTGTTGTTTTGTTTAGCTACTTTCTGCTCGGCATTTTAAAGTAGCATAATAAAATGTAAAACAAATGCAGCGCACACGTTCAGTTATGCGAAAGGCGTCGCAAGACAACAGCAACAACAACAAAAACAAAAAACAACTCTCTAAAGACAAAATGGCTGCCACCAGTGAAAACGGAGGGGAGCGGGACAGGGTTTTTTTTTTTTGTGTGTGTGTTTGTGTGTGTGTGTGAGTGCTTGGAATGCCTGTGCGTGGCGGATTTTCATTTATTTTATTTTATTTTTCTTTTGCCTTGGGGCTGGCAACGTTTAGCGCTGACTAGCTTAAGAAATACATACATATATCTACCTAAGCCATGAATTATTTTCTTGAGACACATATAGCATACAACACGGCGTACAGTCAGATGAGACTGAAGGTCTAAGATGAAGCGCTCTCAATTAATTCGAATTCAAATTTGAAATAAATTGTTTGCTACTAATTGCTAATGTTTATTTATCTAGTCCTCATCCACAGACCTTATTAACAGAGAACTAGTGGCGTCAATCTCAGCTAAAGGCGGAGTCGACAGTGATCGTTGCATCAAATGTCTTTATGGGGCCGACTATGAGGAGGTGGCCTCTTCGTGGTAGTCTGAATCAGAGCTCAATATCGATTCATTTGAGACTAGTAGACATCGCAAATTTTGCAAACTGGCTGTCATGCTTATGTTACCCTAAGCCCCAGCCGTACGAGTAGCAGAGAGAGACTCCATCGACAACATGACAGTACACAAAGTGTTACACATTTGCTTAGTCCAAATGACAGGAGTCCCCCCACCCATCACCCGCTCCTTCTGTCTCTGTTACTCTCTCTTTCCATCTCTTTCTCTTTCGCTGGGATTGCTGCGTGGCGTTTGCTCGCCTCGCACTCGCACTCTCACGACTGTGACGCCATTATGGCAAATGATGATGTGTACCTAACGATGATGCAAATGACGATGATGAAGTCGAGCTGTTGTGATCATTATCAGGCATCTCTTTCCCTCTTTCTCTTCTCTCTTTGTTACTTGCAGTGAAATATGGGTCAAATTCAAGTCGAAATTGCAAAACAGAAATGGCTGCGCATTTCTTCGAGATGCTCTCCCTCCCTCTCTCTCTCTCTCTCACTCTCTCTCTATTCGCTTCTCATTTCTTAGCATGCAAATAAATTTAAGCATGCTCTCATTTTGCACGTAATACAGAACTTTTTAGCTGCAAAAAATGAAAAGAAAATTCAAAAAATAGAAAAACAAGCGCGTGCTCTCTTATTTCTTCCGTTCAACCTTCGCCCTGGCTCTGCTTTCACCTCCATTTCATTTTCTTGGACAGTTCGTAATGTAAGTGGCTTGCAAATTGCTCTACGAGTATTATTCCTCGCATCTTCACGATTTTTCTGCACTTGTACTTGGCATTCGCAGTGGTCGACGATTGAAGGTAAAATTACGGGTAAACCAACTGTAAGACGAGTTCATAATAAGTGAATAGTAAAAGTCTTAATCCATTGGGCAGAATACTCTGGAATAGTTTTGGGGTCATACAATAATGCTGAAACATTTGTAAGACCTTACGAATCTCTTTCAGAGTCTGAAATTGATTCATAAATATATCCAGTAGTATATCTACAATATGACCCATCTATTCTAAATCTGACGTCTTCATTGGGCAGAATTTGTTCAATTTTTATGTATTTTTCTTTGCTGTATATTTTAATGGGTATGCGAATTGGCTATTAACTATTTTTACCTTAAGACCTCATTCCACCAGCTTTTAATCGGGATTTTAGTACGAGTACGAGCCAAATATTGAATATTCCACTCATCCGAAAGTGATGAGTGGTGCTATGGATAAAAAATGTCCTCATTGCTTTGCGCTCAGATTATACTTTAGATATTTTTATTCCTCGGGGCACTTCATAGAAACAGTTGGAATGGGTTTTCAGGCATTGCACCGAAAAATGTCATGGTCCTTCTTTCGTTTGTTACTCTAACTTAAGCAGAAACTGCTTACAAACAGTTAGGGGAAATATTGATATTACTGTTACAAATTTCACTGAAGCCACTAAACATGAAGCCAGCCAAACCGGATTACTTTGGCCATAAGATAAACCCAAGCCAGCGTAAATGTAATAATGAGCTGACTACATAATCAAGGCTGACTATTCAGCTGCTGCTCAATCCAAGGTTGAAACTTGGCCACATTCGTGTACGTAGCCGGTACGTTTTCCGTTCCACATTCGATGCCCCAGTTGACGATTCCGACCTGCTCGTATCGAGAGGTGTTATCGGCCAGGGGACAGAACAACGCCGAGCCGCCATCGCCCTGGCAGGCATCCTTACCCTTCTCTCCACCTGCGCAAACGAAGCTAGGGGCCAAGACGAAGGATCTGCCCAGGCGGGTCTGCCTCAACTGATTCTGGCACGTAGCCCTGTCCACGATGGGCAGCTCAATTTTCTTCAGTATGCTCGAATACTCAACATCCGGGTATGCTTTTTTCCCCCAACCGGCGACAAAGCAGCGCGCATCAATGGACCTCTCTGCGGTGGCCAAACAAATGGGCCTGATGTGTGCTGTCCTGGGGAACGGGCTCTCAAGGAAGAGGAGTGCCAGGTTGTTGGATCCAGTTTTCACATCGAAGTTCTCATGTTTCACAACCCTCGAAACTTGGCGCTCTTCATGCGGAGTGCTCTCCTCCGTGCTTGACAAGTCCCAATCGCCAGCTCTGACTACAATATCGGCTTCTGACTTATCCGCCAGGAGGTGGGCTGCCATGAGGACAGCATTCTGGCTAACCAGAGAGCCACCGCCGAAGTATTGCCCTTTATGGAACAGAGCAATCGTCCACGGGAATTCTCCAAACTTCGCCTGATCTTCAGATGCATTGGCGTTCGCCTCCAGTCCGCTTGGATTGCTCATGCCGCATAGGTCTTCAGCATCCGAAGGTCCTTTAGTCACATCAACTGACTCGTCCTGTGCAAGTAGAATCAATCAATGGGATGCAAGTGAATGTACGCATCAAATAGTCTCCTAAGTACTTACCACCTGCGAAATGTCGCAGCAAACTTCTGAGGCTTGGCACACGGCCGATCGGTATTGTCCCATTTGAGCTAAGCAGCGGTCTTTAGAGACACAAATTTGCTGATCGCCACAAGGAGTGACAGGATCGCCTCGCCCCAGTAGAGCGCAGCTCAAAAGAATAGCTCCTAAAGCCCACTGTTTCGACATTGTTTGTTTGAGAATAGATAGCTCGTACTAAATTCCCAGTGGCTGCGATGGTGTATTTATATGCGGGCCGTTATCAATTTAAAGCTTAGAGACTTAAAGCTCAACCTTGACCTGACCCGACTTCCCACGAATTAATAAATCGGTTCTCATGAAAAGTGTTGTCATTCTTCCGAAACTCGGAGAATATATAATATGTGAGTACAGCGGCAAATTCTTCTTTGAATAACCTCTATAATCTGTCTGAATGAACCATATATTTTTTCAAGTGAAATATGCGCAAAACATAGCATCTCTCTATGCCCCCTAATTCTCGAAATTTTCTGAAAATAATGTTCAATGTCCACAATCTCCTATGTTAGATATACCTATATTCCCAATACGATAAAGTAAGCCCGTAATCAGTTACGTGAAGGGAAAATACCCGTAAGACAGTGAGGCATTCATAATGAGGCATAGTCAGCATGCGGCTCTTCTTTCGAAACGTCTTCCGGCCGTAATTTGTGATCTTTCTGCATTTTGAGTGGATGTATTTTATCTGGCAAAGCTTTCAGAATGAAATAAAACATATTCCGGCCTGAAAATAGTGAAAAGAAACGGCGTAGTTGGACCAAGCGAAAGTGCCCCGTTAGGAATAGAGGATTGTAAAATTTAAGGTTTCATTTTTGTCAACCTTGTACGAACGTCTTGGATCCTGCTGGAGATATACTGCCAGAACCAATGGTTGGGATCATAGCGTAAGTAGGCACCCGATCTAGCCTGCGGATCTATCGTACATTCGTCGCCGTCCCTTGAAGTCCCTTGACTCTCCGCCACGACTTTGGCCTTATCGAGGCACCACTTAATTTTGGCTTGGGCGCGCACAGCGATGGATTGGGCAGAGACAGCTCTACAACGCGCCGAAGAGCGGCGCGACTCATCATAATGCCTGGGGACCCGAAATAGTTGGGCATCGCTGAGCTGTACGGATACATCATCTCCTTTACCACATATGTAGGACTCCGCATCTGCCTCGTCCAAGTGGAAATCGTAGATGTACTTCAAGGCCTGTTTCGTTTTACTCCACGTCTGCGGTTGGCATTGCCAGGCAGGCTTACAGGGCCCAACTCAGTATCTTCCTTGTCGCTCATGAACACCAGCTTATTGCACCTCTTGCCCCTGGTCATCCTCACAGTCAGTAATCCAATATCAAGCATATAAATTCTCTCTTTAACCCATCATAACGATCGATGAAAATTAGTTAATATATTTTAGTGATACTTTAACATGTAAATCTAAATAACAAGCTCTGCCAGCTGGGCGGGCAGGCGTTCCAGTGACCTCTGCAGACCATACGGCTTCAAGTGATAAGATCAGTTGTCCAGCACATACATCAGATTGGGCTCAACATAGTGAAAGGATATGGCAAGATCTGAGCAGCAATTCAGAACCCTGAAGGAAAGATAAACGATTATTCTGAGAAAAACTGAAGTATTGGTATTTTATTGATATTGATAATTACCGAAATAATGTTTGAAACATATGATTACCTGTGAAAATCATCTGTTAGCAAATCATCGAGTGGATTTTTCTTTTCTGAAGCTTTGAATTTAGGATCCCATTTCAATTAGTCTTTTCCAACATATGTTGAACCACAAAATGTCCTTCAGTCTCGTGCCAGAAGAACTCCATCTTCAGATCCCACTCGAGCAATAAAAGATATGTAATTCTTTAGACGACTCCCTTTCCATTGCCCTTTGGGTTTTTGTTTTGTGTTGGGCGTCTGAGAAATTATAAGTCTACAAACTAAAATGCAGATTGTCGGTCATTTGTTTGGGCAAGTGGTGGCCACTCCTACCCCAACTCCTACTCGTACTCCTTCGGACTTCGGCACAAACCAGCTTCGAGTCCACGCTCTGCTTCTGCTCCATTTCCCGGGCTTGGTGACAAATACAAAGGCCTTGTTGGAGGCCAAAGCAATGGGCTTTCGGTCTGTGGAGAGATTGGGTGCGGCGCAGACAGGGGCGCGGTGGCACGGGGCGACAGATCGAGTTGGTTTTGTGTGTTTGGCTAACTAAGTGTGTGGCGAACAGTGTTGCGGACTGTAAAGAGACTAATCGTAAATCAAGGCGTCGACTCGCCGACGCACTTGAGGGCGGGTGGAGCTACCGAAATGGCTAAGGGCTGCTCCACTCCTTCATGGGGCTACTCTACATCCACTGGCTTTTGTGCGGTCCAAAATGCATTCGGGCTGCAGACCCCCAAACCTCAAACCGAACCCCAACCATGCTTCGCCTCTGATGAAGGTGGAACTTTATATATGTATATCCCTGTATGAGTACGAGTATATATACAGCCAGTGCTTGTCTATGCAAATATTTGAGTCTGTCGTTGTCGTTTGGTGGCGAAAATGCGAGCATGACATACAGCTGCCGGAGCAAACAAATGTTAAGTGAGGGCTGGGATGGGCCCTGGCCCTGGATGGGAGTGCGACCGGATGTCGGGGTCTATCCTTAATGAAAGTATAAAGCAAATTAAATATTTAATTTGATTAAATCCTTTGAGGGTACATCCATTAAATGGAAGTGGAGAACTAAAGTTGATTTCAATCAACTCCCCTGCCTCTATGAAGCAGAACCTCATGGGAAACCGAAATCATGCTCAAAAACATTTCCGGAACACTTGCCACCTTCTCTGCAGAAAATATTTTCAAAATTTGGTAGCGCTCCAAACAAAGTTTGATGGGACTTCATTTAATAATTATGATAGTTTCGAGTATAAGTATTGAGTACAGTTATACCATGAGATCAATATGATATTTGATATATGCTGAAAAAGACTTGGAGAAAAACAGTTGGCTTGCCACTTATGGTATGTTAGGGCCTGGAAATATTTCATTTTAGATTTATTTTATTTTTTATGAAGTTTGGCAACACGGCCTTTGCATGCCATCCACTCGACAAAGAAGCCTCTCCATAAGGCAATTAGAGCTGGCAGAAAAGCCCGCTCCCTCCGTTCAGAAAGCCATCAAAACTAACCAACTTTTTTACCTAGCAATTAAAACATGAAAAACATGCTAATTAAAACTTAAATGCAGCATTCTTGATGCGAAAAAAATTGGAGAAAGTCCACGAAGAGAAGAAAAGGCAACAAACTGCAGCAGAGGGCAAAAACTATTAACTTTAATATTGGAAAATGGCGGCCCGTGCCAGGCGCCTGGAAAAGTGAGCAGAAATCTTGCGATGGGGAGAAATTTGCAAAAAGAAATCTCCGCTTGACTGCACATGAAAACATGCGCGTTGATGCGAGACATTGTTTCCCTTCTCTGAAGTATGCCGTAAGGAGAGGATGAGCGCACCAGGAGGGTGCCAGCGACATCTTCATTAAAATCTAATTAGCGCATTGCCAGACCAGGGCAGAGAACAGAGAAAAGAGAGACCTGGGCTTCCCCGGTTGTTGAGCACATAATCAGTCAGCCAGGAGCAGGCCAGGAGCAAGCCAGGAGCGAAGTCAAGTTACCTAGCATTTGAATTACACTTCGAGCAATTCGCACGACGTACTTACACTTCGCACAAAGGATACCATTTCATTTTATGAAGCAATGTCAGTTGCTTTGAAAAAATGTGATTCAAATTGCAGACAATATGATGTGGCTTAATAGTGTTCGTTCTTCTCATTCAATCTGGGCACATTTATTTCCTCAGTGCTACTCTGTTTCTCCCAGTGCATCAGGTGGATGATGCTGCAGCTGGTGCTGGAGCCGCTCCTGCATGCGTAAGCTGCTTAACTTGTGCCGGAATTCAACAGGAGCAGAAGCGACGGGCAGCAAAGCTCAGGAATGCTCTCCGCTCAGTCTCCGTGCATCCCATCTGAACCTCCTGATCCCATCCTCCCGAGCTGTCCTTGCTCTACTTAAAGTTTTGCGCCAGCTGCATACGCACCCAGCAAGTGGATAGCAGGAGGGACATGCAGAGCGAGCAGGACGAGTCGGTCCGCCTTAGGGCTTCGCCTTGCGCAACATTTTCGAATTCCAGAGTCAACCGCAAAATGAAAAACTTTCTATGGCTGCTGCTGCCGCTACAGCCGCTGCTGCTCCTGCAACTGCTCTCCCTCCTCGAGTCCTTGCCATATTGTATACATATTGTATATAGTTCTCTGCACTCCCTCACCCACCCACTCCCTTTCCACCCAACCCTCTCCACCCCCAGTAGAACACTCTAACACACACACACACGCGCGTGTCCTTCAGGCGTGCATTGCATTTCGATGCTGCTCTCGTGGAAATTGCTTTATAAAATGTTGCCATCGCATAAAAGTTGTGTGAGGTTTTTGTGGGCGTGGCCGCTACCACTGGTGCCCCACTCCCACTGCCACGGCTAGCTTCTTGAGGGCTGCGCTTTCTTTTTCCTATCAAATACGTATACGTAATTTTTGTTTTATTTTTTAAATATCCCTCATTGATTCTTTTTTATGCTGCGGCTTGTTGCTTGACATGCTTTTAATTTTCAATGCATTTTCTTCGCCCCACTGGGGCGCCCCTCTTCTCGATTTTTTCTACTTTTTAACCGTCGGCTATTATTGCTTTGATTTGGCAATAGTTTGCTAATGGATTTCCAGATGCTATAAATCATTTTCGGGGAAAAACTATATCGGAGCGTGTCTGTTGCAAGGGTTTGGCGGGGTGAGTGATGAAAATGGTTTCTCCAATCTAAAAGTTGTAAAGTGAAGGGAAAATGTTTCTCTTACTGAAGAAATATAATGCATATTAGTGGAGGTCATCTTTTGATCTTTTTAAACGCCTATGCAGCACATTACGAGAGAGCCCAACTCAAATCCAGCATGTACTTAGAAGTATAGAGATTAGCAATTGCCAATGTGTTTGGTTATTTCCAAATGTGAAACTTGGGACTTGTAATCTTCTAACTTTGGCATTTTGAAATCGATTTCCTGCAGTTTTGTACGTCATAATCAATTACGTTATCGTTTCGAATCACTTCCAATGACTTTTCAGTCAGGCAAGCGAAATTCCTTACCCACAAGCAAGCAAACTGCCAAGCTCCGTTTTGCTAATATCCTGAGAAGTCGTGAAGAGGCTACTGTCTTGGCCCATTCGTGCCGCATTGGGCGGAAACGTCTGTAAGCCAAGTGCAGCAGCAGACATAATTTGGGCGTTTTAAATCCTCGTGTAGAATTTATAATGCTCAATGGATTACAACTTGGACAGGGACGGAGATTCCTAGAAGGAGAGCGAGTGAGGCTATCTCTTGTGAGAGTAATACTTTCTTTTTTCAAAACTTTCATGTGTGTTTCTGCGTGTGTGTGTGTGACATTTTCTTTAGCCAACTAATGAATGCCTCAAAGAGTTTTCTCCCTGCAGTTTTAGTTTTGCGGCCAGGCCCACACACAGAGCTACTCGTAAAAGGCAAATGGAACATGGGAGCATTTTGGCTCAAGCCACAAATATTTGCACGGTCTCTGGTGTGGGTAGTGGTGTGGTACACCCTCACAGACATACAGCTAAGGGAATACACAGGAAAAAACCTGAACCTCAGTAAACGGCAGCTATAAGCACAATCTGAAGTCAAAAAAACAAATCTCCATAATAGCACGGTTATAGAGTTTATGTTTTTATTGATATTAATCCATAAACAATACAATATTCAAGTAATGCCACCGATTTTCCTATCAAATTCGCATCTGTTGAGTAGTCATTAACGGTAGCATAGCCTTCGTACTTTGTTTTTCAGTGTACTTCCATTCCCGAGCAGCTTTGAAGGCGTCTCAGTTTCTCCACTGCTGCTCCTGCCTCTGCTGCTGCTTCTGCTGCTGGCACTGAATCAGTTAAGAAAAGTTTTCTAATTAATTCGCCGGAGACATGTACAGAGACACTCACACTCAGGCACTCTCTCGGGGATGCAGCGACGTTGATGGTTACAAATGCGATGGGCAAAAATATAATTTAACTGACAGTTTGTTTGATAAGTGACAATTTGAAATGGGCTTGCAAATGGGTCGATCTGAGAGGGTTTATTCGTGTGTGTGGGTGTGTGTGTGTGTGTCGTGGGGCGTGGCCCTGCCTCAACTTAACTTCATTTCGGAATGGCTAATTTGTGGCAGTTAAATGCATAAAAAAGTCATAAAATGCATTTGCTCCCTCTGTCTAAGGTTATGCCTGCCTCCTGCTTCCTCCGTCATTGTTCGATTATGATTATGGGAATTCTCAGAGCCAAAAGAAAAGAAAACTCATCAGAATTTTCCATTAAAACAAATGACAACACGTTCAATGGCAAAATCATTATAATGGAAAGGGGACTCCCATCTTGTGTGGGTGTGCGCCTCAGTGTGAGTCAGTGTATGAGGATGGCAAAATCAAAGCAAAATGTTGGAGCCATTAACTTGTCCACTAAATGTGAGCCTCCGCTACCATCTCCAACTAGAATCTGTGCGTGTTTTTCTCTCTCTTTCTTTCACAGCTATAAGAAGTTGGGCAAGAAAAGGGTGGAGGGAGTGCTTGTGGGTCCCGAGGGATAAATGCAATGGAATGTGAAATTTAATTAGACACATTTGGCAGAGTA
Source organism: Drosophila miranda (assembly GCF_003369915.1). Classification (NCBI taxonomy): domain Eukaryota; kingdom Metazoa; phylum Arthropoda; class Insecta; order Diptera; family Drosophilidae; genus Drosophila; species Drosophila miranda. Next base: position 12,684,484 of record NC_046677.1, on the reverse strand, counting down.
GCAAGAGCCTGAGAAGACGAAAGGGAAAGAGTGAGAACGATGAGAATGATAAACATAGAAGATATAGACAGAAGTCCCAATAGTTGAACCAATCAAAGGCAGTGCTTCATATCCATCTAGCCTCTGAGGGCGATAGGCTATACCATGTTCATGCGAATGCTCGATTATATTATATAGGCACCTGCCATTTAATCAGTTTTCAATCTTCTTTTTGGATGGCTGCTATAGAATATAATAGAATATAATAACTGAAACTGATTTAATTTAATTCAATCGGTAATGACAACAAATTTTTGTCCAATTTTGACAGTCCTCGCTTCGTCGCATGTCTTTTAGCTCGCTCCACTCTTTTTAGCAAGTATCCTAATGGCCTGGAAAAGAGAGAGAGAAAGCCGCAAGCCCGGCCCGCAGCCAATGAAAATCTAATTAAATTAATAAGAAGCATTCAAATCAATTTAATATCAATTTGAGAGTTGCCTGCAGCCATAGAAACCGCTTCCATCCATTCGCGAAACCCTTGCCGAAGTACATCACTGTTTTTTGTTGTACAATAACCAAAGCGCCAAAGTTTTAAAGCCCTTTAACCCTCTTTTTGTGTACTGAACCGAGGAGCATCAAGCACCGGTTTTATAGTTGATGGCAGTAAAATGTACTGAGAATTGTGTACGCATCGTATTTGGAAATTATATTTGCTTTTCCGCTTGTCCATTTGCAGCGCTTCAAGGACAACGACATCGAGGTGAAGCGCAAGGACGGCATTATCCTACTGCGTGAACTGGCTGCCGAGGTGAAGAACTTTATGGACTTCAAGCGCAACGCTGTCATGGTAAGTGGATCCCCTGCCCCGATTCCGATGCCGATGCCGATTCGGATTGCTTTTGCCGCTCTCCTTCTGATGTGCCTACAATTGACAAGTGGCTCAATCGCTGAATGCTCAGGGGGCAAGCAGCAGGGCACTCCCGAATTTATGGAGGACACTAAAAAACACACAGCAAAACAATCACAAGGGGACGAGACAGGACAACGGGTCTCCCGCCTGCCCGTCGGCCCGGTGGGAGGAGGATGGGAACGTCGGCGTAAAGTGGAAAACAATAAATTGCCGTGGGGCAAGTCTCATTGCGGTGATGTTGAATCTCGCGAATGGGGTCGCGTGGGGACGCCAAGCCAATGGTGGTGAAAGGAGGCGAAGAAGAGGTCGGCGCCAAATTGAAATTAAAGTGCGCCCAGCCACAGCCACAAGCAGAAGTTTTTGATGGCACCCGCAGCTGCTGCCGTGCGTGCGCTGTTCCGCGTCCAAGTGCTGCTTCTGGCCAAGTACTCTCCTCTCCTCGTCTCGTCTCTCCCCATCTTCATTCTCCTCTTCTCTCACTCCCCATCAATGCGGTGTTGTGGTCCTGGTCGCGGATACTGCTGCTTGCTGCTCACTCTCTTTGCGGCTTGCCAGTGTCCCCTGTCCCCTGTCTCTTGTCCTCTGTCCCTCTGTATCAATAGACCTCGTTTACCGTGGGAATATTTTGCAGCAGGCGGTGGGTTGATTGTGCGGAATCACCAAGGGATATGTGTGTATATTAGTAGCAGGATCGGGCACCATTAGGAAAAGGCTGCAAAGTAGGAGTAGGAAGAAACAAGATGAGCTTGAGGCTATTCTTCAGTCAAAGTAACGTGGCTGCTCGGTCTTCATTGGACTGCCCCATAATCTCTCTAGGAAAGCTGCTTGACATCTGACCTCCCAATCAGTTTGTCTATCAGCTACAGAATGCAAATGGCACGCCTCGGCTTCGGTCAAAATAAACAATTACGAATGAGGGAACCAATGTTTTTATTCACAAACTTCCCACTATATAGTTAACAATGCATCATTAAGTGTACAGACCGTTTTAGATGGGAATCATTGCTGGCTCTTTAGAGTTGTTCGATAGGTTATTCATATCACCGTGTGAAGAAGAGCCGATACTGCCGATACCGCCGATTCCGCCGATTCCGCCGATTCCGCCGCTTCCGCAAATACCGCCGATACCACCGATAACGCCGCTACCTGTTGATTCAACACGACTAGTTGTGGCCGAACTAGAGATAGATCCTCTAGTACTTTCAAATATTACGGGTTTACCTTCAGAACCGGTGCCGAGTGAAACCGTAGAAGCGGTATCAAAATTACCGCTGGAAATCGATTTTTCCGCAATTTTCATATCAATCCATTCACGGAAGAGGGCGACATTTGTATAGATAGCCGGAATGTTCTCCACTCCACAGCCAACGCCCCAATTGACGATGCCAGCCTGTTCATAGCGGTTTTTATCGTTGGCCAGAGGACAGACCAATGCGGCTCCGCCATCGCCCGTACACGCGTCCTTGCCCCGTTCGCCGCCTGCGCAAATTAAGCTGGAGTCGATCGTAAAGTAGGGTCCCAGGATAGATCGTCTCAGTTGTTGTTGGCACAGTTCACGACCCACCACGGGCACCTCAACTTTCTTCAATATGTTCATGTAGGAGTCGGATTCAAACGTCTTCTTGCCCCAGCCGCTGACAAAGCATCTGCTGTGGTCGAAACTCCTGTCCGCTCTTGGCAGACACGCGGGACAGATGTGGATCTGTGTCCTTAGTTTCTTACTCAGGAAGAGCAGTGCCAGATTGCTCCCTCCAGTCGATGTTTTGAAGTCCGGATGGCATTCGATGAGCCGAACATCGACATTCACATGCCGGTGCAATTCAGTCTCAATTTTAAAGTCCCACTCACCAGCCCTGACGAGAAGCTGTCCTGGTTGGAAATTCGCCACGACATGGGCGGCCGTAAGGACTACGTCAGATCCAATCAATGTTCCAGCACCAATATATGATTCATCCGACTTGAGTAGCAGAGCCACCATCCAGGGAAATTCACCCATCTGGGCCACATCTGCTGCCTCGGTCATAGTGTAGTGCAGACCATTTTCGTTTCGGTGTCCACATTCGGTTGGAGCGGCCACCTCTAAGTCGACTATGGGGGTAGAAACCTGAAAGAGTCATCAAGTGATACTCTCAAGAACGCCCTAGCCTCGGATCGATCAATGAAATGATTTTGTGGACTTACCTTATTTGTGATGGAGCAGCAGATATCGGTGGTATCGCAGCCCTCATTGCCTGCCAACAACGATCGATATGAGAACAGTGCACGTCCATCCCTGATGACTGATCCGTTGTCGCACAAAATTCGCGGCACACATTCTTTGTTCCGGGAGTTGCCACAGTTCTTCCCAAGAACTCCTGCTGCGGCCAATACCAGGATTAATATAGGAACTAGAGCTTCGATTCGTGACATTGCTGGCGAAGATTTCCGAAACGCACTGATCCACTCGAGTCTTTTCTCCGGCTTTTATAGAACTCAGAACTCATATTATGCTGATAAGACCTGTCGCTGTCGTCTAGTTACTCGGAACAGAGACTTAATATAATTTTTGGAATTTAAGCAAATAAAATTAATAATGTTCAAAAGATCAGAAAAATTTAATGCTAATTAGTAGTCTCACTAAAATATTGTCCTTGGACTCATCTATCTCAGTCTCTGATGAATGGATGATGTGAATAGGCCATCTATTCGAAAGCGACCATTTCTAGTTGAATTTTGAAATCAAATCTCTTACATCTATAAGAAATGTAGTTTCTGTTTTCGGCATTACAGATTTTAATTTGCCCTTTTGGTTTATTTTGGCAGCGTTTGCGACTGCTCTCGACCCACTGTTTGGGCCTATAAATGCCAATGGCTCTTCACTTAAGCGATTTTCTGTTTTTTTGGCGCAGCATTTTGATTGATTGTTCTGGCAAAGTGTCTCCTTAGCTCCATTTCCCTCTCTCCCTAACATCATTCATCTGGCGGAAAGTTTTCCTCTCTCTCGCGAATGGTAAATTGTTTCGTATGCCCCACTGCATCAATATCTCGCCTTAATTTAATTCCATTTAATTTAATTATGAAATTATTTACAACTTGAGGGAGAGAATCGAGCAAACAACACGTACAGTCATCATTAATAAGGCCCAGCGTAACAATTAAATGTTATAATCAACGCATGAGGGCAAATTTAATGCGAGGCCTGGCTCTGGTCCTGATCCCGGTCCCGGTCCTAGCCGTGTTGCCAAGTGCGTGGATATACATAAATAATTTTTTATGATTTCCGCAAAATATCGATTAAATTGGTTTTGTATGCGTATTTTTTGTGGGTTTCGTTTCGTTTGGTTTGTTTGTTTTTGCAAACGGTTTCTTGCGGAGAACACGCTCACACATACCATACGAGAATAGTACAGAGCATACGCAGATGCTGTCCCTTTGGCTCACTGCTGCTGCTGCTGCTGTCCTTCCTCTCCTCCCATCTGGTGGCCGGAAGTTTTTGGCCCTGACGCAAAACGCATACGAAGCACCATTAATTAAAAATCAACCCACATGAACAGCAACGGCAACGGCAACGGCAAAAGCAACAACTACAACAACAGCCACAGACGTGGCAACTTCAAAAACAGCCAACAACAAAATCAGCGACTGGCCAGACAACTCCTGTTGGTAGAAGGCAGAAAAAAAATATAGAAAAAAGCAGACCCAAAAGAGCCAAGCCGGAAAGTGAGCAACGACCATTCTGGCCTGGCTTTTGTTGTTTGGCCAAATATAAGATTGACCGGGAAATGTTTGAAACATTTATGAAATGGCCAACACAGACGGACACACACCTTTTGGCCACCTTGCCCTCACCTACACGCAGACGGACAGCAGAGCACGTCTCCGGTGGGTCATCGCTGAGCCAGAAACTTGAACCTCAGGACGAGGGAAAACGAGATAAAAGCAAATCCCATGCGAAGACCCTCCCTTACAGGGGGGTCCACTCTCCATTTTGGCTGCGTCGGCTTACATTTTCCCGCATACTCGTACTCAATTCTAGAGTCGTCGTTAGAGGTCAGATAGAAAATAAATAAATAAATAAAGAATATCGTATGGTGTGTATCCCTACCGAGGCTGGTACTCGTACGTAGATGAAAAATTTCTGAGAAAATGGCACCGCAGAGCAGAACAAAGCACTACCAAATTATGCTACATGCTACTTCGGAAATCGTTTTCACAACGGCTTCCACAGAATTTTTGATCGCCACAAGGAGAAGCGGCATCACCCTGCCCCGGTAGAGCTCAGCTCAAAAAAATAGCTCCTAGTCCCCAGTCATTCCTAGTACAGAAATAGACAGGGCCTGATCGTGGTATTTGTATAGATAAGGAAGTCAGTTCCACATAATATTAAAACCGGTAGGGAACCAGCGTGCCGAAGCTTACATATATACCCTTGCAGTTTTCCAATCAGAAACGGTATATATGGATTTCATTTTCTTAGAGGGATGTATTCAAACTTTCGTTGAGATGCATTCAAGACTGAGTTCGAATATAAGCAGACGGACATTGCTATATCTAGACATACATACCTTTTCATGCCAAAGGTATGCCCTTTGGTCAGAGTATTTTACCTCTTTAAAGATAAGGTATAGTAAAAGCGTATCTTGGACTGAAATGTACTGGCCCTACTATTACCCACCTTTCGACAGCTATTTGAGTCATTTTTGCTCCAGGAGACCAGAGCGGATTACGTTTTGAAGTTCTCTACCATATAAACCCGATCCGATAGAATGAACTTTTCGTACTCAAGGCACACAATTCCCAGAATGACGTAAAGAATTTCCCATATGCTTCTGCGCACAAAATATATATGTCGAACACCTTAGTGGGATCTGCCCACCTTATAATAATCATGTAAGAAAGATACAGGTTTCGTTGAACGCTTAGCAATAAGTGGATTGACAGGCCAGTGGCGCCGCTCAGAAGGGGCTTAGAGAGAAGTTCTCAGCTTTGGTGTATTATCGGTCTTCTGTTGTGCTGGTTGTTCACAGATGAGCAATAATATTTCTTGATAATTTATATGCATTTAATACAAAAAGTAATAAAGAAGAAAGCCAGTCAGTCATAATTTTAATCTGGAAATTCCTCCTCGGAATGTTGAGAGCCGAGCTGTTAAGCCGAGCGATTAATGCAATACTTTGACCTGTTTTTCCGCCTGTCAGTTGATCAATATAATATATTCGTGCCATTATACGAGTACATACATATGCATAAGTCGCTTATCTGCGTAATACATGAAGTATTCTTAGGCTCGGGCTTGAGTGTGGGATTCTCCCGATTCGATTAAGTTCACATATAATCTCGTCCATTAGTCACCTGAGCGACCAGTTGTGTTTTGCCTATTGAGACGAACAGTTCTACAGCCTGAAAATGGATTCAAAGACCTTCGTATTGCTTTTGTTGGTGGCCTGTTTGTGTGTGGCCTGCTGTGTGGCAGCGCCGCAGGGATGCAACGGAGGACTATATGCCAGGAACGGCAATATCGTCATTGATCTGCACAATTTGAATGGCCTCTTCGACTGCGTCGAGAGGCAGCATCAAAGAAGTGGATAACAGCCATTTCCTAATCTCAGTCCCGACCTAATATAATTTGTGTTGTGTCCAGTACGTCTATGTGAAACCAATATTTAAATTCCTAGCAATAAATGACGTGTGCAATAAAAATCTATATTTACAATAAATATTATTATGTACATGTGAGGTGTTCAAAAAACAAAATTATCTTGGCCGGCTTATAGTTTGGAAGTCACTTATAAAATGTATCTTGAGAACGTTATCACATTCAATTCATTCAACTGGAGCTGGTGTGGCTCTATAACACTTCCTTACCCGCCCATCCCGCCTGTTGCCGGCAATTTGCGCTCATGTCGAACATGAAAAATAATGAAAACCAACTCGTGCGCGACCAGGCAAGCACCTGATGGCCCCTGCACCTTGTGCCCCTTGGCTCTGTTCTTTCTGTTCTGTTCTGGGCAGCCCTGTTCAGGGCAGCCCTGTTCTGCTTTAACATTGCCACTCGCATTCACCTCCATCAACGTCATACCCATGCTTCGTATTCATTTTGCTCTCTATAGGATGCCGGTTCCCGCCTTTCATCGCCCTCGTATCATTCGCTTGGGCACCTGCCGTTGCCTTTTGTTTGGTGCGGCATTAAAATGCTAATTGCCTGTAAACATAAAGGTAGCTGCAGATGCCACACGCATATCATTTTGCCCGGCCTCTGCTCCAGTACCTCTCCGACACGAGCTCGACTTTCTGTTCGTGTTCACGTGACGTATGCGTAATAATTTGTGCACTCCCTCTCTGTCGCGCTCGCTGATGTTGCAACGTGTAGCAAATGCCTGCACTAATTCGATTTCTATCAACGCCTGTCAATGCTGTTTTAACTCAGTTGTTGCCCCGTGCAACCGGCAACGGGCAACCTGCAACCTACAACCTGCACTCTATCTCGCTCTCTCCCGCTTTTACATTCTCCACTGTCTCCCCTCTTCTCCCGTCTGAGTCCACTCTCACTAATAGCTGTGTCCTGTGCCCCGTGTCCTGTTGCTGACAGCATTTATTTGCGTTCGGTTTCGAGTTAAAATTGACTTTAAAATTGCATTTAATGGCAAAAAAGGAAAACGTCTGTGCCCCCCTCCAACCTCTGCTGTCACACAGTTTCCCCTCTTCCGTCATTCTCTGTCTATGTCTCTGCTTTGGTCCTTTTCCTTTTCATCCTGCCCACTCACAACCACCCAACGACCCAACCACCCAAGCAGCCTTCCTGTTCACTGTTGACTTCTTTGCTATAATGCCACTTGCACTTTGACGTTGACATTGTGCAAGGGAGAGGGCAACGGCAGTTAGGCAGAGAGAGAGAGAGAGTAGATGGATGCATAGATAGATGCATAGATAGATACATAGCCAGATAGATAGATACTTCTTGATAGATGTAGGAAAGTAGGTGTGCGTGTGTGTGTATCGGGCGTACTGAAAAGCTCTGCGAGTCTCTTAAATAGAAACATGCAACAACGTGGCAAGCAAATGTCTTCACACTAAAAGCATTTGCCTTGCCCTGTCCTACCAGAAAGTAGCGAGGAAAAATACGCAGATCGCGAAGATGGCAGCTCCAAATGGTGACATTTGTGCAGCGTTGCAATCGCAGCTACTTTGGGTTGGGTCGTGTCAGTGGATTTCGTAGCGAATAAAGACCCTCTGGATGGTATGTTAGCTCGCATAAGACTAGCACCTTCGAGGCATACATTTATTGCAGGATAATAATATGATGGAAGTATAATTAGCTGAGTTTTGCTATTCTTCGGCGTAAAATCTGCTTCCCTACAGATTTCGCTTGGCTAAAATTAAACAGCAAAAACTATTCTATACTCGTGGAAATCAGATTTACATGGAGGCTTGTGGCTTCCACCGCACAATCCAAGCTAAGAAAAACAATCTTAGGTGTCCAGGGGATTGCAAAATCTTTTCCACAGAACTAAAAAGCCAAAGAGTAAGTAGGTACCAGCCACAAGGAAGAGTTGAGTTCCGCTTTGGCTTAGGTAAAAAGGTGTTAATAATCCTTAAAGTAGACCGCATCAAATGCGGGTGCAAATGTGTCGCTGCAGCTCGGTCTGTCACACTTGGAGCTAAAAATACCCAGCAGACCCCAGCAGAAAAGAACGGGCCAGACCCCAGGCAGGGCGCACCGGGACAGGTGCTGCCACTTGATGTCAGTCCCTGTCCCTTAGAATCAGATGCTTCACTAGGATACAGTTGCGAGGGGTCGCAGTTCACTGGGTCTAATAAGGAGGTGAAATATCTCAACCCAGAAATCCATTCTTTGGGGGAGGGAGTGCCACCGTTAAAGCGTCAAATACTTAGCTAAAGTGATATTAAAACGTAATATAAATTTCTCTTTTGGCTACAAAACTTATTGCCTCAACATTTGGCACGTCCATTCAGACGGCAAATATATTGAACAGACAAAAAAACGGAAAGAGCCGAAAAGAAAAGTCTCAGCCAGACGGAAATCGTTGCTTAAACACACATCTTGCATTACCCCGAAGCAGAGAAATAACAGAGGGTGGAAAATCACTCGGCTGGCTTTGGCTTTGGCTTTGGCCATGGCTCTTTTCACTTGGCAAATGGTCAATGTGAGTTCGTTTTCCTCAACATTTTTTCTCACAGCATCCTTTGGGGCTGTTGCTCCAGCCAACGCCCAGAGTCCCCACGCTCCTTTTCCTGCCCCTGCTCCTGCTCCTCCTCTTTCATATGTCTTGCAAACAAATTGCGTGCAAGTAGCTGCATTTTGCTAATTCCGGCAGAGCCCAGACACTGTACCGCTGACATTTGAGCAGGTCGTCCCAGTCTTGGCCCTAGCCCCAGTCTCAGTCCTAGTCCCAGTCCCTGTCGCTGCCATCGTTGTCGTTGTCATTGTTGGCTTTTGAATGTTAAGATGTCGACAGCTGCACAGACGAACGAACGGGCAAAGAAGGCAGCTGGTGTCAAACGAGAATTGTGTGCGAAAGGGCATTGCTCACGGTCTCTGGTCCCATTCCCATTCCCATTCGACGCCCATTCGACGCCCATTCCCCGCCTATCACCATCCATTCACGCAACCCTTTCTGTGCCGGAGACACTTTTTTGTTGCCTCCCTTCTCCGGTTTTCTTTTCTGTTAGGCTGCCCCGACCTTTGTCTGGACTTGGAGTCCATAAGTGCATAATATTGTAAAAAACAGTACAAGAAATATATCATAATACTCGTACAAGACCATGTTTTGCTTGCTTCTCTGTTCCGTTTTGTTTCTTTCGATCTTCGTTCTTTTCGATGTTATGTACGGAATACAGAATGTTAGACAAAACGACTACAAATGTTGGAATACTTATGGATATAGAACCTTGCAAACAGAAATGTATCTATGAATTTTTTCTGCCAATCATGAGTGCTTGGATTGCAGAACTCTACGATGGGGAGGCGGGGATTAAGTATTGTGTATGTATGTATACCTTAAGCAGAGTAGTTGCGGCTTAGTTTTCAACTTCCTGCTGCAACTAAATCGCCCAACTTGAGTAACTACTCTGTAACAGCTTCACCTACCTTTTGCCTGCTTTTCACCATGACAACGGAGCTCCTTCCTTTGCAGAGCAGATACCAAGGATACCCAAAGAGCAACTTCTATCGCAGTGCTTCGTCCCCCCCCCCCCTTATCCATCTTAAACAAGTGCAACTCCCACACAGTCCCGCTCTCAGGGCTCTCTCTATTCTATTGACTCACTTTTGGCAGTGTTTATTATTTAATGCCTTAACTAGCTTGCTACTCAACACCTTTTGGCCAAACTTTAAGTCTCCTTAACTAATTTGAACGCTCGAAAAATGTGCAAATAACTTTGGGAGTCGGGAGTCGAGAGTCGAGAGTCGAGAGTCGACAGCTGAGGGCTGAGTGGCGCTCACCTAAAAAAAAGTTTTCAATGCAACAACTTTCTTTCCCCGGAGTTGGAGTTGGAGATGGAGTCGGAGTCGGAGGTCTGCCTCTTAGCCATCCTCCAGTCTGTGGCCATTTGTCTAAGCCGCTGACACATTCCCGTGGTGCCAGCGTTTGGCCAACGGCAGCCAATTTACATTGAAATCTTCTTCAGACTCCGCCTGGACTGGGTCTCTTCTATACCCGTGAGCTTCAAGCTTAAGCATTTTTATTTTACTTCTTATGTCTTTGCTTTTGCTTTTCCTTTTTTTTTTTAGTTTTGCCTTTGCCATTGTGCAAAAGTAGTTGAACTATTTCAATGCACCCACATGCAGCTCGGCAGCATGGCAGCCTGACTCTACTCTGCAGCATCTTCAGGTGCAGTGAGGAAAGAGCGACTCGCACATCCCCAGTGTCTATGACTGCAGGTGTTTGTCCTCGTTTGGAGCCAGGAGTCTGCCCCGGCAGCCCAGCCCAAGCCCCAGCCCCAGCCCGCCTTTGAGTCTAATTTCGCTGCAGCTAAAGTTCTTGTTTGTGTCTTATAAACGAGCATACAGTGGGCCCAAAGTTAAAGTTGCGAAACGCATTTCGAGAACAAGCCAAATCAGTGGGAGAAGATTAAGATAGAGCCTCTGTTGAGGACCTTTATGTTTTTCACTCAAAATTCTATTATATTCTTTTTGGAAATATCTGCAAAAATACTGGATAATAACAACCGTAAATTGAACACACAATCAAGAAATTCATGTTAAAATTGATATTCGAAATCGTTATGCTGAGCACTAGCAAAACTTTCCCAATGGACGTTGGAAGTCGAAGTCGGACAATAATCACGGACATGCCTGTAGAATTATATTTTTACGCCTGAAAGTATGGCCCACTGACTCAGTATCTGAAATCTCTATTGCTCCAACAAAAATACTGAAAGATCTTCTGGGCTGGGCTGGGCTGGGCTGGGCTGGTTGGACACTGTGCATTCTCGATATTCCCCTGCTGATTTCTCAGTACTTTGAATTACACTCCACCCAACCCACCAGCACACACTCAAACTCACGCTCACACACACTCGCAACTAAAAGTTGGTTAAAAGAAAGCAAAAACGAAGTAAAGCAAACTCTTCTCCGCTTTGTGCAATTTAAGACTTGAGCAACAGAATAAATTGCATAAAGCGGGAAAACTTGCCCAACTTTCCCGCCTGCAAGGCCCCTGCAAGGTCCGGAATGTAAAGGAAAAATATTTATACAGATTGATGGGAGCGAGAGCGAGTAATGCCAACAACATCGTTTCGTTTCGTTTCCTTTCCTATTCTCAGCGCCTGATGGACTCGGCCGAGCAGGCGGCCCTCTCCGAGATGGACGGCCAGGGCCAGGCAGAGGGGCCCCTGGGGGGACAGCAGCAACACTACGATGCGAGGCGTATCAACGAGTATAATGCCGATGGCAAGCTGGCGGACGGAGCCCGTCATATGGATATACGGTTCATGCGACGCTTCGAACGCCTCCCGGTCAATCTCAGTCTAAGCTCGATTCTGGTGCCGCACGGCGTCGATCTGGATGAGGCGGACGTGAAGTCGGCACTGCAGTGGAGCGCCCATTTGGACCCACTGTTCCAGAACAACTTAGAGCAAGATCCGGCATTGTCATGGCAATACTTTGGCTCATCGTCGGGCTTCCTGCGTCGCTTCCCGGGCACGGCCTGGCCCCCCGAGGGTTCCAAGGGCAGCAAGCTCATCCACGACTTTCGCACCCACAACTGGTTCGTCCAGGCCGCCTCCTCGCCCAAGGATATTGTGAGTAGCCTCTATCCAACGAAGCCATGACTGAATGCCTAATATTCCCTGCCTCTTAGATGATTCTATTGGACGCCTCGTCTAGCATGTCGGAGAAGTCCTTTGATCTTGGCATGGCCACGGCCTTCAACATTCTGGATACCCTCGGAGAAGATGACTTTGTCAACCTGATCACATTTTCGGAGGTTGTGAAGGCGCCCGTGCCATGCTTCAAGGATCGCATGGTTCGTGCCACACCGGACAACATCCAGGAGATAAAGTCCGCGGTGAAGGCCATCAAGCTGCAGGACACGGCCAACTTTACAGCTGGCCTGGAGTATGCCTTCAGTTTGCTGCACAAGGTAACCAGTCTTCCTCTCTCTGTGTGATGTTCTAGGAAGCCGCTAAACAGCTAATCCGCTAACCATCCCTTAGTACAATCAATCCGGCTCGGGGAGTCAGTGCAACCAGGCCATCATGCTGATCACGGAGAGCACTTCGGAGTCGCACAAGGACATCATCAAGCAGTACAACTGGCCGCATATGCCGGTGAGAATCTTCACATATCTGATTGGCAGCGACTCGAGCAGCCGGAGCAACCTGCACGACATGGCCTGCTCCAACAAGGGCTTCTTCGTCCAGATCAATGATTACGAGGAGGCGCGTCGCAAAGTAATCGACTACGCCTTGGTGATGGCGCGGCCGATGATCATGTATCAGGCGGATCATCCGGTGCACTGGAGTCCCGTGTTTGTGGCCGGCAAGTCTGGCGGCCTGGGCCGGGACTCGGAGTACCAGCGACGCCTGGTTACGACAGTTTCAACTCCGGTCTTCGATAGACGAAACCATTCGGTGCGCGTTGCCAATCTGCTGGGCGTGGTGGGCACCGATGTGCCCATCGAAGAGATACGCAAGGTCATACCCCAACACAAGCTGGGACCGAATGGGTATTCGTTTATCGTCGATAATAATGGGCGCGTGCTCTACCACCCCGATTTGCGCCCGCTGGGCGATGGCAATCAGTATATCGATCAGCTCAAGCCCAAATACGCCTCCGTTGACATCACGGAGTTGGAACTGCCGGAAACGGAAATCGGCAACGATCATGAGCTAGTGGAAATGAACAAGAATCTGCTCAATGAGGTGTGTTAATGGGATCTCTTACCAAGAAGCAGGCTATATCTTAGACATATTTGCACATCTTGCAGATGCGCAGTGACATGATTCGACCCAAAGAGGGCGAAACAGAGTTCACCATCCTCAACCATTACGATGAGGTCAAGCGGGTCTCCACTCGAACGCACCGCTACTTCTACGGTCCCATCGAGGACACACCCTTCACGCTGGCTATTGTGCTCCCGGAGAAATACGGTAGCCACGAGTTAGTCTCCCAGCAGGAGATCCGGCATTCGCGTAACAATGGTGAGGTGACCTTTGCAATACGTGTACTAGTGTCATCGACTAACGCATGGCTCTTTTTCAATCCCTCCTTCAGTTACCGAATACTTTAAGGGAGACAACTGGCGCGTACATCCTGAATGGGTGTACTGCGAGTACAATAGCGTCAGCGATCTGGAGAAGGAGCGCGAGAGTTCCGGCGAGTACTCGTCGCGCGATCAAGAGCCCAGCTTTGGGTCGCCAGAGGAGCAGGTATTGCATTTTCTGGCTCGCGCTGGACGCCCTGGTTGGAAGTGGATGTCGGTAAGCAATCGAACATGAGCAAGTTTGGGGTTATCTGCTCTGGGCATTCCACTAATCTTTGATTTCCTTCCCTCAGGTTCGACCAAAGTCGCCGCAACCACATCACAACATGCACAGTGGCTCCAACGGCAATTCGCCCGGATCGAGCCACTTTGGGTCGCAGCATCTGAATGCCCAGGGTTCTCGCAAGGCAGAGCCGTACTTTTGCGATCGAACCCTCATCCAGAGCTTGGTCCGTGATGCCATGGTCACCGATGGTCTCGACAGGAATACAACAAGCCCCTCCAACGGCAAGGAGGACAAGCAGTAAGTTCTAAATAAGTTTCTTATATTATTTTTTTTTAATTTTAATTTTGTTCTTGGTATTGATTCAGTTGAAGGCACTTTCATGGGGCATGAACTAAAGTCTCTTGAATAAATACTTATTAATTTTTTATAATTTAGTAAAACTTTTGAGTAGTCTTAAATTTGATTGGTTAAATATTGATTTATTATTTAAAGTTTGAATTTTAAGTATTGTAAAAGTTTTGATAGTTTATCGAAATTTTTAAGTTCTTTTATTTATTCAAATTACAATTTTTATTAATTTTTCAAAATCGGTTTTATTTAAAAATTTCACTAAAGCACAAAAACCATTTTCTCTCTGCATATATTTTCCCCACTCTATTTTCTTTGATGGCAAACAACTTTCCGTTCTTTTGCTGTATTAATGCACTCCACTCCTCCCTACACACTATACGAATAACCATAATGAAATATTCTTTCGCCCACTGCAAATAATTTATGTACAACAATTTATTTTACAAATGCAATTTTAAATGCACAAATTTTATATATGATCAATCTCTATAGTCCCATCGCCACCTTGATGGCTATACTCAAGAGGTAAATGGAAGAGTAATTTGTATCGAGTTCGAGTAGTGTTTGAACAATGCAATCGCTTTTGAGGACCAGCCACTCAGAGAAGGCTTGAACACTATCCCCTAAAAATTGTGATCCGAGAACTTTTACGCTGCAATAAGACACTTAAACTATATGGATTCGAGGAAACTAAATTGCATCCCTTTCTCTTCCCATAGGCAAGGCTATTCGAAGTTTGTGGTGGCCACCTCCTTTGTGGCCACGCGATCGGGTCTCCTGCGCTGGATAGATCACATAAAGAGGCCCGAGGACACCCCAGAACCGTAAGTTAGAAAATGCTCTACCTTGAATTTGATTTTCTACCAGATTCCCTGATTTTCTCGCACAGACACTTCAGCGAGGACAACGTGAGGGCCATGGACACATCCTGGTATAAGCGGGCCATAGATCAGCACGCCGTGGAACCCGATAGCTTCGTGTACAGTGTGCCCTTTGGCTCTGGCTATGCCATCAAGTCGAACGCCACTCTGGTCACTGCCTCCCACGCCATATTCGTCGAGCACCGCGGCCACAAGGCCCCAGCCGGGGTTGTGGGCTTGCAATTCCAGCACGATTCATTGGCCAAGCACTTTATAAATATCACCTCAACTGTGAGTGCAAAAACTGAGGAATGGGTTGGCTATTCTAGAACCGTACTGATGAAAATTCTTTCCATTTCAGTGCACCGCAGCGGGTGCATCGGGATGCAAGAGAACCTGTGCCTCGGACAATCTGGATTGCTACGTGCTGGACAACAGCGGATTCGTGATCATCTCCGAGGAGATGGAGCACACGGGCAAGTTCTTCGGCCAGATCGATGGCACCATTATGGACTCGCTTGTGCAGGACCGCATCTATAAGCGAGTGACCGTCAACGACTTTCAGGGCGTGTGCTCCGATGCAGACAATCCCTATACGGCTGCTGGTGGCATTCTGAAACCAAATCGCTTGGGCTCTTGGTTCTTTAACCATCTGGTGGCCCTGAGTGCCACTTGGCTCTCCTTTATGCCGGCACCGCTGCGTGCCTGGCCGCAGGATGACTACACCTACGACAACGAGGATGTTGTCTTTGTGGAGAACAATTATTCTGATGAATATGATAATTTTGACAATGATTATGGCTTGCCAGTGGATCAAGAAATGGATGAGTTCTTTACCACGGCAGATGTGGTAAGATTACGGTCTATTAAGGCTCTGAAATATATGTCATGTGCCATCTATTTCGCTTCTAGGAGTACACAACGCCACCTCCCAAGGTGCACAAACCACATGCCGGTCCACGCTTTGCTCCGGATCCACAGAACGCGAGGAGGTGCGATCTGCGCACGGATCTGTATATGCTGCAGCCGGAGCGACTAACGCAGGGCGGCCAAAACAATCCACTCAAGGTAGGTGGCCTCCAGAGAACCCAGAGGTACCTCCAAGTCTAAACTTAAATTTCTGTTCCAGGGCAAGCTTACCAATTGCCACGTCTCTGGCTGCGAGCGCCCGTTCAGCGTCCAGAAGATCCCGCACAGCAACCTCATCCTGCTGGTAGTGGACACTCTGTGTCCGTGCGGCTCCAAGCAGCTGGACATCGAGCCCTTGGAGGAGTCCGGCGTTGTGGGTGAGTATTCGGCGGACTTATCATTTAGCTCACTAGAAGCTGTGGTTGACTCTTATTTCTGGTGGCTTATTAGGAGCTTGCAGCACGAGACGCCAGACCCAGGAGCAGGAGTCGCGCCGCCGGCCCAGGAAGTGCATCAACTATCATCCCGAGGAGATCGAGATACAGCAATGTGGGCGTGGCAGCAACCTCAGTCACATGTCCATCTCGGTAATCGTGGCCCACATTCTGATGGTGGCGGTGACCTTTGTGCTGTCCAACGCGTGATATGAGTACTAAACGGGCACGAGGACGAGAACGAGGACCTGCAGCAGTCGTGAGGATTAATTTTTTCCCTTTTTCATCTTTAAACCACACGGTTGGGATGGCGAGGAAAACGGATATGAGTTTGTTGATTTGAAGGCGCCCTTTGCATGGCCAAAACGAGAAAGAAATTAATATATTTATTTAGTAATACGCAACGCAGAAGCAAACCTCGTTATACACGAGCAATACTAACGAGTTTATACCCATATGTTTGTAGACAATAATTTGCAGGACAGGAGGAGGTTTTCCGTGCACAATTAGACAAATCGTTAGCTAAACCTCAATTCTGTATGTGTCTGTGTCTGTGCAATAAGCGGAACGGAAAAATAGTAATCAAAGTATCACATTATTTAGTCAAGGATAAATACTTTCTAGAGCGAGCTTTGTTGCCCCCTTTTTTTAACCAATAATTTCCCTAGGTACGAGCAAAACAAATCCGAATAATTACGGGCACTCACTGAATTAAACATATGATGCGGTTTGTGTAAATAGTATGAGAAAGTATTGAATATGAGCAAATTCCTACCGAAAAATATTCCATTCAAGAACAAGTTTTTTCCTTTTGTCAGTCTTACAACTCTAAGAGATATATGGAGTTAAATTTGCACTCAACTGCGAACGCACAAGATATCAAGTATTATGTACGAGTATTTTACAAGAAATAAAAATAAAAGGAGAACTCACTGAACAAACGGAAGACTTGAAAACCAGACAGCAATGTATAAACAAAAGCACAGCAGAACCCAACAAATAAAACCAAAACAAAGTTGTAGACAGTACAGTACAGTTCATATCGCAGACATATGTACATACATGTGTATGTATGTATTTACGAGTATATATGTATGTATGGGTGACAGCCACTTTTGAACAGCAATAAAACACAAAAATGAGAAAAGTACGAGTATATATAAATAAATATATATTAAATAATTTAAAAAACAAATATTCAATTAGTTTTGCAGCGAACGAAACGAAACAAAACGAAACGAAACCCAAAAACCAAACGAAAAATAATCATTTATTTTATATACACTTTTATACAAACATAATTTCTTATAAAAACAACAAAAAATGGAGAGGAGGCAAAGGAAAGCTAAAGAAAAAAATTGATCTAATAAAAATATATGGTTTAGTTTCAAAATTGTATAAATTAAATGTGCATGACCTTTGATTTCGTGTTATTTCTGTTCTTTTAATTTAAAGAAGTTTACATATCGATCACGATTTGGCCAATAATAAAAACCACACTTTTCTTTACTTCTGAACAAATAAACCAAGTAAAATCAAACTATTTGAAATATAAAGATAGATCACATCACTCAAAACACTTGCATACATAATCACACATCTACACTCTTACACACTCAACACTCGACACATACATACCTATACAATATACATATAAAGAAAGAGTATTTTCTGTGTCTTAAACTTGTATAAAAAATGTCTTCCATTAAAATACTTAACAAAAAAACAAAAGCAAAGAAAGTAAAACAATTTATAACTCAATAACTATTAATTAACTAAAACAAAAAGGAAAAACAAATACAAGTATAAAAGTAAAAGTAAAAAGTAAATATATATACTAATCATATATTTAACTCGAAAATCCATTATCCAAGCATGAACTATTTGAAGTGTCTCGTTCTCCTTCATACGTACAGCTATAAGCTGGCCACGGAGAAGGGCAGAGATGGACGTGTACCCGGAGATCATTCGTACATCATAGAGTTCTAGATAATTTAGCTAGTTAGGAGCCGCTGCAGCAGCAGCGGCAGCGACAACCACAGAACAAACGGAGGTGGCGCCCATACACAAGCATTAGATGAAATATTAGCAGAATATTTATATAAATATGTAATAATATTTGAATACACAACTTAAATTTAATAATCAATTGTAAGTCGTACTCCTAAGAGCTGTTTGTTAAACGTTGACGATGACGATAACGATAACGATGTCGGTGAATCAGATACAAGTATTGTTGAAGTGCGGCGAGGATTGTGTTGTATGCTTGAGGTGGGACGACAGTGCGTATGCTTAATCTGTATCAGTGTGTGTTTGTGTGTGAGTATGTGTGTATGGCTGAGGACATTGACTGACATTAAATGGCAAGGGGTGCAGGGTGCCAGGGGAGGGATGCGAGAGAGCGTGTGCTGGGACAGTAGAGGCAGTTATACCAGTAAAACTATAATCAAACGGGTATTGGCAAAACAATGATTATGATCCGAACTTTTCTTCCCCTCTATCTCATCCCTTCATATCTGTAGCTGTGTAGCCCACACTCTCAGTCCATGACTCCCCTAGTCTACCTCTCTCTCTCTCTCTCTCTCTCTCTCTCATTGTATTCGTGCAACTAATCCACTGTAAAATTGCATTTAATTCCTTCACCTAACTTCAACTCGAAACTAATATACATATTTATGTATTCAACTTTTTGCAAAAACAAAAGATTCCATATCAAAAACGAAAAAAAAAACAAACAAACGAAAATCTATACAAAAAATTAAAAATAATAAATAATAATGTTCTGCAACATTTTCTGTTTGTTTATTTTTATAAGGAAATCGAATGTTTGTATGTGTAGTCCATAATTTTCTAAAGGCATATGAACACGAGTATATTGATGAAAAACCAAAGTAATATTTATTGGTCTTAATGGGATGGAAGAACATAAACAAAACTACCATTATTAACTTACGAATTAAATAAAATTTTTGACAATGCGATTTTTGCTTTTTGGAAATCGTGCTTTTTGCTAAAACAAAACCAAATCGAATGAAACTAAGCGAAACCAAAATGAACTATTATTATAATGAAAACAACATACTTTTGCTCTCTATAAACCCTATATACAAGCACCTTTCTATATGAAACGTTTATATAAAGCAAACCGAAACGAAAAATAACAAAAATCATACTTACCTACTATATAAACACGTACTACAACAGATCCCTCGATTTTCTCTTCCGACATTCCACACACACAGAACCGGAACCTTACCGGTAAGCAATATCTTTATTTGCCGCTCTTTGGTTTTGTTGAATTTGATTCGTTTTCAATTGCCGCATTCAGTGTTTAAAATAAGACCAAATGAAAACAGTAAGGAATGGAAATTAAATGAAGTGAAACGAAAATACAAGAACTACGCATACATTCATGTATTGTATAATTAGTAACCAGTTACTGACTAAAAACGTTATTTCAAACTCAAGTCAAACTCATTCTATCAATAATATTCAAAGTAAATCAATTCTGTTATTGTTGTCGAGGCATTGAACTATAAATATTGAGGCCGAAAAACTAAAGCAACTTTTTAATATGTGAGAGAAATTGTTGTTTCATTAAATTTGTCATTATGAGAATTGAAAATATAAATGTTTGACGCAAAAGCGTAAAAGGAGTAAAAAGTACATATAAATGTGTACACACATATAATTCAAATACATATATCTGTATATCCCAGAAACCCCCACAAAGATATACCAATATTAACGACACTTTTGGAAGCTTCGAATTTGAAAAAGCCGAAACACATCGTTATGTTCCACAATTAAATACCGACACTCATACACAAACACACAGTCCACACAGAAATATAGAAAAAGCTTATGTTATTTTGTATGGAAAAGTCTACAAAGAATTTCACCTAATAGTTTAAAGACAGGCAAGGAGATACTATTAACAAATTAGTAAAAGAAAAACAAAGGAAAACATTACAAAATTGAGAAAAACCTAACTAATAAGATACTCGTACAAGGAAAAACACACACTCACAAAGAAATACAAGAACCGCATACTTACATAAATTAATTATAAATTAATATAAACTTGCTCATTATTCTAATTATAAACCGAAACTTATAAGTAAATGGTAATACTTAAATAATGCAATTAAAACCAAATTAAGATTAATACAACACGAAACAGGAAGATGAACAACTAATAATATTATAAATACATAATATGGACATGAGAACAGAAGAACAGAAGAGCAGAGGAAAGCAAAAGCAAAACAAACTGAATGAAGAAAATTAAATGAAAAAAGTATTACGAAATATTTAAAATTGTATTTTACTTTTGCACTTTGATTGAAATTATTCGGAATAACCTACATATGTATCCCCATTCATTAATGGATAGAAATCCTCTATGACCTAGCCTATTAATTACGGTACGGATATCACGCCTCTATCAGGCGGCGAGCCACACTAGTCCACCGTCGTGGTTCGTGATTTTCCATATTGTTTATCTTTCGAGAGTATCTTTAAGTAATCGGCCCAGAAGTTAATTAAGCGACCATCACAGAGAAGTGCTCGACGGTCTTCGTACATTCAAAATAGCGATCGGCATGATTGATTAGCCCAATGCGATCCGTGTTGAGGCGTAGAACGAAATGTAAACACTCTCACGCACTGGACACTGGTCATTAGCCAATGGGGGAATGGACAGTTGGCACTTGAACTTGCTCCCAACAGTGCAAGATAAGATATAGCGGCACGCGCTCAGCCCCAGCCGGGCTATTGCAATTGGGGGGCTGTGTCATCGGACATAATCCGGATAGATTCCGGATTTGGGACGGCGTAGAGCTTTCCTAAAGAGAAACTTATATGTATGTATTTTTTGTTATTCAAAACTGATGGACTGCATCGCGAGATTAGATTCCACCAATCAGTTTTGTTCGGATTTTTCCTATAATTCTTCGAACTTTTGTGTACGGTATCAATGTTTTTGGGGTACGATGAGGTTATGACAAGGCTACACGTGCCTCTAATTTGCTTCCATTCCTTTTTATACCCGATACTCAAAATGAGTATTGGGGTATATTAGATTTGTGGTAAAAGTGGATGTGTGTAACGTCCAGAAGGAATCGTTTCCGAGCCCATAAAGTATATATATTCTTGATCAGCATCAATAGCCGAGTCGATTGAGCCATGTCTGTCTGTCCGTCTGTCCGTCCATCCGTCTGTCCGTCTGTCCGTCCGTCCGTCTGTCTGTCCCCTTCAGCGCCTAGTGCTCAAAGACTATAAGAGCTAGAGCAACGATGTTTTGGATCCAGACTTCTGTGATATGTCACTGCTACAAAAATATTTCAAAACTTCGCCCCGCCCACTTCCGCCCCCACAAAGGACGAAAATCTGTGGCATCCACATTTTTAAAGATACGATAAAACCAAAAACGCAGAATCGTAGAGGATGACTATATGTTCTAGAGTGTAAAATCTCAACCAGACCGTATAATTATTATAGCCAGAATCAAGAAAAAAATGTCATTCTTTCTCGCTCTGTCTCTCTCTAACACACAGGTTTCATGGTCGGCTTTGCCAATTGCAAAATATGAGTTCAAGGATCTCAGAACCTATAAGAGCCAGAGCAACCAAATTTGGTATCCACACTCCTGTGATATCGGACCTTGACCGTTTCGTGTCCAAATTTCGCCACACCCCCTTCCGCCCCCGCAAAGGACGAAAATCTGGGGCATCCACAAATCTCAGAGACTATTAAGGCTAGAGTAACCAAATTTGGTATCCGCACTTCTGTTAGATCTCACTATAAAACGTATATCTCAGAATTTCGCCCCACCCCCTTCCGCCCCCACAAAAGACGAAAATCTGTTGCATCCACAAGATTGCAGATTCGAGAAAACTAAAAACGCAGAATCATAGATAATGACCATATCTATCAGACTGCTGAATCTGGATCAGATCGGATCATTTTTATACCCAAAAGGAACAAATCAATTTGCACTGGCTACGCAGCGCCCGACGTCACGCTCAGACGGATTTTCTGTCTCTCTCGCACGCACTCCTTGTCGTGTCGTTTAATATTAGCGGCGTCTGCCGGAGGAGAGCCATACTGACTTAGTATCGGGTATAACTGTAGAGTTGCGGTCTCCGCAGCAACTCACAACGTTCCCCTCGTTTGTTTTGCATCAATAGTATAATTTGGTTTGTTTTTGGCATTAGCCATCAGCACACTTATTCCCCGATTTCATTAATTTCCTCTTCGATGAGTGCCTTATCTGTGGCTCATAATCGACTTCTGCACACACAATTGTGCTGGTGTTTTATTCGTTTGCGAAACTTGGGGTGCCAATTCGGCAACTGATAATTCCGTCATGTTTAGACTTTGTTTTAACATCGAAACATATGACTCACTAGATCCCCAACATACGTGGTTGTGCACTCGATAAAGCCTAGAACTATATCTGAATTGCAAAGGTCAAGTGCTTTGAATTATGTAAGCCTGGGAACATTGAACCGTCCCATTATTGACTGTCATCGATGCTGATACCCTAGAGCATTTATTGCTACTGAGAGCCTAGTATTTTTAAATCAAAGCAGAATACTGCCTTCTTCCCACCAACAGAATTGTGAGATCAGTTCTAGCAGTTAGCATCCCACCAGCTAATCCATGGCATGTGGCACTACTCGGAGCATATACCGGCACATCAGCTATAAAATTGTGGTAAGGGGAAAATATGCGTAGCACATGAGCTAAATTTAGACAGGTCCCTCTAGCCAGTGATAATGAAGAGATTTTATTTATAGCACATGCAAAAAATAGTGGGGAAGATAATTGAATTGAGCGCCAAAGGTAAACAATGTATGCCGACGGTCACGTCACCGTTTAGCGTTCCGAGAGATCCGCACATGCATCATCTGGGAGGAATGACGACTGGCCCTGGCTGTCTCGAAATTCTGGCAGACACGAGCTGCATGCGTGCTCCTCGACAATTCAAGTTAATTGCTCTTTACTGCAGCCAGATGATTGAGGGAATTGAGTGGAATACGATTCGATAAATTCGTATTTGGGCTCTGGTCTCGAAATGGTTCACACGTTCGGCACATGACTCGTCAGTAGTGGACTTTGGTCTCGAGAAAATCTAAATATACCCTCTCGCATCTCAATTTCAAAATCATCGATGTGTCGTCTAGCCTGGCTGTCTGCTCCTCCGGCTGTTGCTGTGGCTGTGGCTGCGACTGCATTGGGTCCACAGTCCAACTTGTCAATGACCATCATCATCACCATCACCATCATCATCATCCAGCTTGTTCAATATCGTTCATGGCTCGCCCTTACTGCTCTTCATTCCAATTGTTTTATATTTACAAAACTCATGGAAAGTTCCCCCAGTTAACTGATTAAAGAGCCTCGCTTCGACTGAGTTTTTAATTAATTTCAAACACCACATACATCACATTTTTTTCGTTGCTTTCAATTACGGGTATCTTTTGCGGCCGGGCCAGGATTCACGCTCGTTCCACATGATGGTTGACCACAATTGGGACAGCACCTGTACGGCTAAAAGCCCAGAAACTCGACCGGCTGGTCATGCGGATGAATCAGCCAATTTGAATTCGTTTTTGCGATGCGTGTGTGTGTGTCTTTTTAGCGCTATTTGATCGCTCCGATAGAGCGATATGTTGTGAAATAAAATGTATGATAATTGGTTGGAGATTATTCTCCCAGGGCTGCGGGCGAAATGGTTACAAAAATGTCACATTTGTGACTAGATAGAATATAACGATCGATAGCTCTATTTGCCAAGGCTATCTTCAATGCTCAATCGGTTGAGATATGTTATTTCTAAATGTGATTAAGTATCCTTAACTAAGTAACTGCTCTTTTTAGGTGAAAAACTTAAACAGGAGTCGAACTTGCTTCGCAAAAATTCGTTTATTTCTGTTAGACGATAGACTATTATGTCTATAAAAATAATGAGTGTAAAACTGGAAAATTCTAGACGTTTATAGCCAAGAGTTGAGTTCTGAGGACCCATTTTTTTGATAATGTGCGCTCCAATTATTATTCATTTTAGAAATTAAATTTCTTTGTTTTGCGTTTAATTATAAAATCGAAAGTCGTGGGTGTTATCAATGGTTATCAGAAAGTACATATATATGATGTAGATGTGTGTTTATGTCTGGCTACTTTCCGGTTGTCAACAAGAAATCCTCTGTAATCAGAAGACTTTGTGCTGCCAGCCTTCAATCTAACCTATCAACCCAAAAATTACTGCGGTAAAAATAAACTCAACTTGTTTACAGAACCCTATTTTTATGTTCATCGACTCATCTCGTTGCTTTCAGCTCAGACCAAAAGAGATGTTTCCCAATGACATAATAATTATAATAATAATATTATAATCGGCAAGGGTTTGTGGGTGTGTGCTATTTTTTAAACTAAATTCCCTCTCGCATGGGGTATAGTGTATACGTATAGAAGTTTGCAGCCCACATAAGGAAATATTTCCAAGTATATGTATGTGCAATATTGTGCCAATATGTTCTTGATAGTCTAGACGAGCAAGGTTCTTTCAATATTCATGCGTGTAATACATATATATGTATATACTAAATACATACACTTATAAAGACTTCTCTGATTGTCCGATCGTATGGCTGATCGGCGAGAAATAGTGCACCCATTTAATATCCCGCCTAACGAAGATGTTTCAAGAAATATCTATAAAAATTGGAGCATTGGAAATGTTTGATAACCGAAACTCATTGGGAGAGAGTAATGGGAATATCATTAAATAACGAACACTTACTGTCCGATCAAGTTGAAAGTTGGATAGCAAGGTGTTATGATGAAGGGAAATAACATTCCCCTTTTCGAAGGTAATTAAACAACTTTAACAGTAAATATTATGGGATCTCAATAGACTACATGAAATACACTCTTGCCAGAGATACGGCCATGATAAGCCGAACTTTGTGTGACGTGATTTTTAGCACACGCGCCACTGCTAAACGATTCGATTCTGAGTGAGGTACAGGACGTAGTAGTAGTACGCCTGCTGCTTTGGGAGGTAGTTGCCGATTAATAGAAATATTCCATCACATTGTAGTTGAGGTGAACGCTTTAATGTTTCAAGGCATGCGAAAACTGAGATAGATCTAATCAGTCAACTGGCATGTGGTCTGAAACTGAAGCACGATGAAGCGTATCAAAGTCAAAATGTAATCCGAGTACATAATCTACATAATACATTTAGGCCTATGGGCACAGGCATGACCCACCGACGTGAAAACTCTATAATAATTTGTTCACCCATGCTAATCGATGGTAATAACAAACGATACGAAGCGGACAAAATTCAAAAACAAGAAATCTCAAGAGCGTCATAACCGCTAGCCATAGATTGGCCCTAATGAATCGATCAGAACGCACCGAACGAAAACGAAACCTATCAGGGGAAAGCGATGGGAACTTCATAAAAGAAATGCCCGCTATCAAACACTTGCTGGCTAGCGAGAACTTTGGACTGGTTCGACCAGCGCAACAGAATAGCCCCAACATTGGACTCCCAGTCCAGGCGATGACTACGACCAGGCGACGCGCGACGTCAGCTCACGTTTTGAGCGAGGTGTGGGTGATCGAGCCAGGAGGCGATCGACGACAAGCGGAACGAACGCCCCGAAGCCCCGAAGCCCCAACCGGATTTCGGATCGCTGTCACGAAGTCATCCAGAGAGGGGCCAGTCTCGTCTTATCACAGTTCGGTTCTCCCTCTCTCGTTAGCTCTCGCTCTCCGGCTTGATGGAACGCCGAATAAAAAAAATTGCGCATCACTTAACACATCCCAACCACAGCGGAGCATACCCATACCATACCAGACCAGACCATGCCATGCCATGCCATACCATACTATACCATCCAACCAGGCCAGGGCAGCCTTTACGGTTGCTGCCGCCCATCGTCAAATTATTCATACGCAGTCGTTCTGAACGATCGGACCAAAAAAACAAATTATTAAAAGAAAAGAAACAAGAGGAATAAATTGGGAGACTATACAGATATTATCAATAAGCACGAATTCTTTAGGTGCCAACTGTGAATTCCTGTGAAAACACTTTCTTGTGAAAAAGTATCAGTTGTTTTTATTTAATGACAAAACTGCTGGTCACTCCCTAGGGCTCAAGTTCAAATGGTGAAATAAAATCAATGATTTTTCTGTGCTGATGATTTGCAAAAAATTTCAAGCAAATAAAGAACTATCCAAGGACATTCAGGAAAAATCTGAAAAGAAAAACCTGGTCTATAGTTACAAAAAAAGTGAATTATATATTAATAAGGTGAGTTACATAATACAATGGTGCATATTGGGACATAATAGTCCATCAAAGAAAAAGAAAAGTGAATCTTAAAAGATGTGGATGTAATCAAGTGGAGGAATAGTAGATTTTTCAATGGTTATACATCTAAAATATATATGTGATATCGGAAAGATTCAGAATTCTCCAGCACATGGAAAATTCTAATTAATTCTTATTTCATGGACTGATTAAAAATAATCAAGGCACTAAACGTTCCATCATCGAGGCCTATCACTTAATTAGTAAGCACTTTAGCCTTGATGCATATCGTTTTGGTAGCCATTTGTTGGTAACGGAAGCCATTCGAAAACTAACCTCCAAAAGCTTTCGGGCAACGTGTGCAAAAGCTTGCGAAAGCTTTTGGCCTGGATTTATTTGGAATCCTGAAATTTTTGTTCATACTTATTTTTGTTGGCATTAGTAGAGATCAGTGGAGCCTGCATTTCTGATGACTGTAGGGGAAAAAAGTATTAAGAGAGATTTATTTCTGCTGCTGGTGGCAATCGGGGCAATCTCCGGAACGGTTCCAAAGTTCACAGCGTGGCATGCTCCAAAGAGCTGATCACCGTAGGCGGCGTGAAAACACATACTCGTACAAGAGCGGAGCGTAGAAAACGACAGATTTATTGCCAAAATCCGAAAGCTGAGCCATTTTTTCGCAGTGCATTCAACTGCCGGAGAAGAAATGCAAGTGATAATGCCAGGCAATTACGATAGCCCCAGCTGCTGCCCCGTAATTAATGCGAAAATGATACGGCCGAGCGAGGCATGGAAAACCCCCAAGAAGAGTCGTCAGGCTGTACTTTGCACCCCACAGCGAGCCATCCGAACGTCTCCGAACTGAACTCAGCTCAACTCAACTCCAGTTTGCAGCAGCTAGAGAGAGGGCCTGAGGTCTGGCATGGCTCTAGCTCCAACTAAAATCACGCAGCGCCAGCGTGTTCGATGACGTAGACCCGCCTTGAACGAGACTCTCCCCTCCCCTCAGCGTTAAGCGACCTTCTTCAATTGGGCTTCGCGCCCTGCTCCCTTCGCCTCCTCCTGCGAAGCTCCGATCGGGCGGCAAATCAAGTCGCACGCCATTGATTGATTCGTGGGCCTGATAAGTCGGTCAATCGTTACATTTCGTACAGCGGCAGGCTGAAATTACGTCAAAAATGGGCCGCATGTCGCGTGTTAGGCGCCAGACCCTACTTCCTGATCCCCCCTGGTGCCATGATCGACGTCACTTCTGGAACGTGGCAATCTACGTAGATTACCCGTGGAAAAATATTCGATGGGATGATAGACTATGACCTATGCTGAAGGGAAGGACACAATCGAAGTGGGGTAGGAAGTAGGTGTGGGAAGTGGCGTAAGCCCCACTGGCTCATGTCAATTATCTTATATAACAGTTTCATAATATGTTCACCACACAAGCTCTTCAATATATAGGGGGGTATATTTTATTGTTCAGTTCTATGACGTTCAATCAATTAATAGTTTTTAGCCATACATCTCTCATTAACTTTTCCCGGAATTATACATTTTTCCCCCTATTCATTTCGACGATCTAATTGACAATCTTCAATACGAGTATCAGAAAACCCCAGTTCGTGACGGGCGTGGACAGATTAGGCACGTGTTCCACTGAAACATTTAAATGAATTTAAACGTATAACTCGTGATTTTTCTTGGCATTCGAATGTCTATACATACGCGTATACTACGAATGTACATACATATGCACAGTTTTCTTGACCTTTACCGACTGTTCCACATTTAACAGAGAACAGAACAAAAGAAATGCTGGCTGATGAAATTCCCATACGAAAATAAACACACCGCCTGCAAAATGCCCGCTTTCCACAAAATACTTTCATTTGAATTAGAAACATGTAAATTCCGAAAAGCGCCGGCCGCCGGATGTCACATACCAGCTTAATCATTAGGAATGCGAATGATTTGTTAATCGCCAGCATCGATTACCCAAATCCGATTAACCGGGTTATAAATCACACAATAAGCGGCGTTAATTGGTGGCCATTTAGTGATGATTTGTGCCGTATTTCATGCACTCGTACTCGTATGTAGATCGGCCCCCTTCGCAATGGCAGTAGCACCATACAAAATTTTGTACTGACCAGAGCCACGTTCTACGAGACCTCTCCGAGACGGACGGATGGAGGGCCGGAGAGCGCTTATCAGCAACCTCTCAACGTCTAATTGATTGACACACAATCGAGTCGGATTATCAAAGTCGGGCTTGATTGTGCCTTGGGGTAATTAGCATGAATGAGTTTCTCGGGAAGATCATAAAATTAAATTCAAATGGCCGGAATATCCCCTCTAGGGGGCGAAAAGTTGCCAAAATTGCAGCGCTACAGCCACTATATAGGGGGCGTGGCGATGGCAGGTGGACAGAGTACAAAATTAGCACTGCAAGCAAGATTATGCAGTTCGGTTCCCCGACTTCTTTCAAAGCTGATGCAATGGGCGCCACACTTTGCATATGCACTTGTCTTCGGCTCGCGCCATGAGACAATGGTCTCTGTCTGGCTCTGGCGGTGTCTAGGGGAAGTCAAGACCCAGCTAAGAGCACGATCGGTTGCCGGTCGCTCGGCACGGCTCGGCTCAGCTCGATTCGATTCGGATGGGTTCGGAGTGGCATTCGCCTCCGCGCTTTCTCGCTCTCCCTCTCGCGGAACGATCAATCAGAGGCGTTCGTCACATAAATTGTTCCACTAATCAGCCAACGGCTTCATTCATTCACAACTCGTTTGCGCTGTCGCATGTCAAACGGAACAGATTGAAAAGTATATGTACTCGAATGTGCAAACAATAGTACAAACGCGGCCCAAAACCGAATAAGTAAAGAGAATCTCCCGTTTCGTGTCCGGGTTCAAGCGAGCGGACCCCCCCCAGATCGAGCGCCTGCCGAGTCATCAAATACCCATCCCATCCCATCAAACGAAGTGCGATCGCGGTACGTGTGTGGTCGTGGTCGTGGACGTCGTCCCTAATTGCCACCTAATTGCACCTGCTTATCAGCAACTCTAGAAACTAGTGAACGACGATCATTTAAATCAAATCCTAGCCCGATTAACATTAAACGCTTCTGTTGTGCGCAATTCCACGCAGCACTTTTGGTTCGCCATAAGGCTGTACTGAACTGAAGCAGTGATAACGTCAATTAAATATTTCACATTCAAAACGAAACTAAATCTTCTGCCAATTAAATCACGAATCTCACAGATTTGCACTTTGCCGCGTTTCCAATTCCATTTAACAGTTGGATTGCTGACTAAAAGTGATGCAATTTTGCTGAAAAATTAAGTAAGATATTTTGTGTTGCCCTGCGATTCGCCAGTTGAACTCTGGACACTAGATGTTGGCATATCGATTTGGAAAATAAGTGGGGTTGCGGTAGCTGGCTCGAAACAGCCAATGAAATGTGATCCATGTATCTATCTATGTAGGGCAATATAAGTACAAATTTGACCCCTTTTCGGGGGCTACTCAATTGTTGGTCAGCGTTTGTAAAGCCTATCATTTACCATAATATTCAGCCCAGTTTGATATTAATCGGAGCTATAGGTTGGAATATTCTTCAAGCAATAACCAAGATACATTTCCACACTCTCTTCCTACTTGCAGCTCGCCAAGAAATTTGGAAATCTCTGACAACCAAACATCATGCATTGTCCAAGCGTATAAGTCGTGTAACAAGAGTATAGAAACCCCATTAAGTATCCAGAGTGGTTAAACAAGGCAGCAAAACGGCAAAAATAAGTGAATTCAGCTGCAATTCTATGAATTTTGTAAGCCAGAAAACATTACCCATTGAGATTTTAATGCTGCCAAATAGATAGCAATCAGCCCCGAACGAGAGCCAGAATTGCGCGAGAAAGCAACCCATTCCGAATACAAGCCAATTCCCATTTTGAAGTCCCTCCAGTGCACGACGAGCAAGAGAGAAAGCCCTAAAAATGGCCAAATATTTCATTACCTTGGTGCTGCTGCTGTGCCTGGCCCTGGAAAACAATAATATCTACAATCGTCTGCACGTCCGGTCCCATCCCAGCTCCCGCGGCGACATCCTGCGCCCGCACCCAAAGCACCTGCCCCACCAGCATGTCCAGCATACCTCGCAGCAGCTGCAGCAGCACCACATCCGGCAGCAGCGATCCAGAGAGCTGAAGCACGTGGAACCGGATCCCACCAGCGAGGAAGAAGACGCGAAGAGGCAGTACTACACGAGGCTGAGGAGGCATCAGCTCCATCAGCGTGACCATTTCCTGCAGCAGGAGAGGAGCTACAACCACCCGGCGCTGGCGGAGCTGAAGAGCATGCCCATGGCTCGACTGTGGCAGCACCTGAGCAAGGACTATGAGGAGGAGCTCCCCGTGCATCACGCTGTCCTCGCAGATGGCCTTATGGACTATTCGCACATGTTCGGCGACGATCCTAATACGGCGGCCACTGCCCAAGACTCTAACGAGGAGTCGAACCTGAGTCCCTTGTTCTATGTGAGGAATGAACTACAAGATCAAGAGTTGGAGCTGAAGCAGCAGAAGCAGACGACAATAGACCAGGAGGAGAGCCAGGAACCAGAGCCAGCACCTCCAATAGTGGCTGAACCAGCGCCAGAGACAGAGCCATCTGAGCCCTCACTCAATGCAACCATCACTACAAAGTCCTCCGGAGGCTGTCCCAAGTGCGAGAGCAATCGTCAGGTGGAGCACATCACCGAAGAGGAGCTCACACATCTGCGCATCGAGTTTGTCAAGCAGCAGATCCTGGAGAAGCTGCGTCTCAAGGAGAGTCCAAACGTGTCCGCCGTGGAGCTGCCGAAACCCATATTCGAGGGAGTGACGCTAAATCATCCAGATGATAGCAGCAAGAACAAGGAACTAGACGATTATTACGCCCGCACCAGCAAGAAATTCATACTGCTCAATAGAGGTGAGTACCCGCGAAGAGACTCGGAGCACAGCCCACAGAAACGAAACTAATCAATGCACTTCGCTTCCGATCGTGTTCTTTCCAGAGGAGACAGAGTGCAATCGCCTGGGTGTGCATCCCTCAATGTGCTTCAGCTTCAAGATCGACGACGCCGATGCCGACGGATTCGATGTGAGCACCGCTGTGCTGTGGCTCTTCAAGAATAAGCAGAACCACACCGCCAGCCCCATCGATGGTCCGCTGTCGAACAACACCAAGAAGCAGCAGACGATTGTGGTTTCCGAAGTGGAGGAGCAGATGGACTCCAAATATTTGCCGCTGGCCAAAGCCATAGCCATTCAGTCGGTGGATGTCCAAGGTAAGCTAATCATAAGCTAATCCCCAACGAAACCAAATAAGCGAAACATTCAGAGAACCTTATCCGCAAAGGCACGTATGGACCTTTGCTCAGCAGCAGAGACGCAAAAACTGACCCCCAATACCCCTAGGAAAGAAATCAAAAACAGTGACATGCTCTATATGCTATAAAGAAATTATACTAATTTTACGTTTTAATAATTTCTGCCCGATAAGTGGCAACGTTGACAACCGCTGCTCCTCCTCCTCCATCATCATCATCATCAGCATGTTTGTGTTTTCAATTAGAGAGATCATTGCACAGATTCGTGATAGCCAGCCGCCTGGTAGATTGTGGGTGAATAACTTCACAAAATATGTACATATGTACATAATATTATTGTTGTTTTCAATATGTTGTGGGTGCAAAAACTGAACTTTGGCCGCTGAAAATGCGAGCCCATCTCCAAAAATGGGAGTTCCTTGGGTCAGTGCAGAGATAAGGAGATTCGGAATAGAATAACAGTCAGAATAGTCAGTATGAAAGATGAATGAATCGAATAAACTAACTTTTAAATGTTAATTTTTGTATCTCTTCAGATGAGTGGATGAAGATCGACATCGAGTGGCCCATCAAGCGCTGGATTGGTAGTCACGAGCTGAGCCACCTGATCCAGATCACGTGCGAGTCGTGCGATATCAGCGACATGGAGGATATCATATCGGTAGACAAGGACTACCGACCGTTCATAATGATTGACACCCAGAACCGGCGCAGCAAGTCGCGGCAAAAGCGTAGTATTAACTGTTCCAGCGGCGTGACTGAGTGCTGCCGTGAGCAGCTCTACATATCCTTCAAGGACATTGGCTGGAGCAACTGGATCCTTCAGCCGGAGGGCTATCACGCCTACTTCTGCCGCGGCTCCTGCAGCTCCCTGGCGAGCGTCACACAAGCTGCCTCCCACCACAGCTCATTGTTGGTAGGTTCATTAAAGACACACGACTACTGTGCGATACTGTGATGCTGATCAATACGAAAATTTCCTTGCTTCCACAGAAAATCCTTAACACAAATGGTACAAACAAGTCCCTGGAGCTGGTGCCCTGCTGCACCGCCAAACAGTATTCCTCGCTGCAGCTGGTTGTGATGGACTCGAGCAATACGGCCACTCTGAAGACTCTGCCCAATATGGTGGTGGAGTCATGCGGCTGCAGATAGTCTCCCCCATGCCGCCATGCGACAAGCCCAAGCTCCAGGCTATGCCCCGCTGGCATCCAGCTGGCAATCAACCAAGCTACACATCGGACAAATTAGACATTACTCTCGCTCCATTTCCACTCAGTTAGCAGTTAGCAGCTAGCGCTCAACTCCATTTCTCTTCAATTAATTTAAACTCATTTTCAATGCATTTTCATTAGCGTTAGCCAATCGTTATCCGTAGTTATTGTTAGTGCCCATACTGCCATTAGTTTTAGTCGCAGTTAGTAGCAGTCTTTAAAGATATTGTAATGTAAAGCTCAAGTCAATGTACTTAAGCACTCGAAGTATGACGAACTCTACTTTAGTTTAGTTAGGAAATGGCTCCAACATAACATTACCAGACATAATTAAGTTCGTGCCTATTTAATTTTTAATTGTCGCTTTGTTTAAGATTAGGTTTGTTGTTTAAGTAGTGTGTATTAAGTGATTGCGAAAAAACACATTCAAAAAGTGTAAAAATAAAACATGAAAAATTACACAAATAAATTGATTTACATTTTCAATGATCCAAATTATTTAAATACGAAATTAATGAATACTTATAATACATAATCGAGCGAAGAGCATAGGGCTCTGTTGGACACCTTCTTGCAGCATTTAACGACTCTGGGACTCTTGAATTTCATAAGATATTTAAGACAAGCTCGACTGTCCATTCGTTTTGTTGAGCACCTAAATCTCTGAGACTGTCACAGCTATAAAAACCAGATTTTATATGCCGATTCCTGTGAAATTACACTGAATGCCACGAGTTCTGCGACTGCCAGCATCAAGACTGGTTTTCTACTAGTTTCAAGGGATACGTCAAATAAGTAGTCATTGTTCCATATTTCATTGAAAAAAATTGAAAAAAATTAACAAAATTCCAGAAAAGTGTATCAAAATTATATTGTAATCCTCGAAAATTCATGAATCATGTCTCTATCTTCGAAAAACCTCTTGCGCGAGGGCTCAACACATTTGACCCATATCTGCGAACTGGATCTGAACAATCAAGCCTCACACCGTCGGCTAACATCGATTATAGCGACTATTTCCGAGAGCTCGCGGGATCCGGATACCATATACAACATGCTGATGAAGGGCGTGAACATATTTCGTTTGAACTTTGCCCATGAATCGCACGAAGCGCACACCCAGACCATTGAGTTGGTCAATGACGCGCTGGAACGGATCAAAAAGGAAACGGGTCAGAACCGAACGGCTGCGATTGCGGTGGACACTCGAGGGCCACAGATCCGGACGGGAATCCTGGATGCCGGCAATGAGATACTGATGCGCCAAGGAGACAATATACGCCTCTCAATAAACAGGGATCTGTATGACAAGGGAAACAAGGATGCTATCTATGTTGACTACCCGAACATAATCAACCTCACCAAGCCCGGAGATCGTGTGTTCATCGATGATGGCAAGCTGTTTCTCATTATTCAGGAGGTGGGTGTAGATGGGCTCATTTGTGAGGTGATTCAAGGCGGGATGTTGGGCAACAACCGCAACGTTATCCTTCCGGAGATCGAAATAGACCTGCCAGCCGTATCAGAAAAGGATATGTTTGACATACAGTTCAGCATGCAGGCCAATGTCGACTTTCTGTTCGCCTCGGCCGTTCGAAGTGCCAAGAATCTGAAGGAGCTGCGTGCCGTCCTGGGGGAGAAGGGAAAATACATTAAGCTAATTCCCAAAATAGACAGCAAGATCGCTCTAAGTCGTTTCTCAGAGATAATGCGTGAAGCGGACGGGATTCTCCTGTCTCGAGCCGATCTGGGAACCCAAATACCTGTCGAGAAGCTGCTCATCACCCAGAAGAGTATCTTGAGCCAATGCAATAGGATGGGCAAGCCATGCATTCTGAGCTCTCAACTGCTGGAATCGATGCGGTTCAACCCGTTCCCAACTCGAGCCGAGTCCTTCGATCTGGCCAATGCCGTCATCGACGGGGCGGACTGCATCATGCTCTCCTCCGAGGTGGCTATCGGGGCCTATCCCAACGAGACCATATCTGTGTGCGATGAGATTTGCCGAGAGGCTGAGAAGATTCTCTGGTATCGTGACTTGTTTTCCGATCTGGTCAGCGAGGTGCGTGGCGAGCTGGACGCCGCCCATTCGCTGGCCATTGCCGCGGTAGAAACGGCCAAGCGCACTAATGCTACGCTCATCATTGTCCTTACGACCTCCGGACGGTCGGCGGCTCTGGTCAGCAAGTTTCGGCCCCGCTGCCCCGTCATAGCGGTGACGCGTTGCGAACGATCCGCCCGCTTGGTGTATCTCCATCGAGGTGTCGTTCCGGTCCTGTATACAGCCGAGCCAAGCAGTGAGTATGCCGAAGACGTGGATGAGCGCGTTGCGTTCGCCCTGACCACCGCTAAAAAGGGGGAGATGATCAACGATGGCGACCCCATTGTGATTGTCAGTGCCTGGAAGAACGGCGGGGGCTTCACCAACAACGTGCGCGTTGTCTACGCATTCTTTGAGGCCGACCGCGTCGATTGTCTCTTCAGAGCCGACCGACGCACCTCACGAAAGAACACAGCACTGCAGGCAGAAAGTGCCCAAGAAGGTAAGTAATTAATTTGTAATAATTTGCAAAATACAGATATATTCTCACTGGGGCTCTTTTTTCAGAAAAGAAAAGTGTCCGCGTGTGAACATTCATTATGGAAAAATATTATTTAGATCTAAAAAATATATGCGAATTTCTACTAAATACTATATCTTTTATTATTTATCATTTCGATATTCGGTTAGACGCGCTGTTAAAATAATTAATTTGCTATTCCTTTCGTAAATTTCTAGGGAGGATTTCTGTTTTTAACATACGAGCATTCTTCAGAAAAAGTTGGAATATTTACAAACAAAGTTGTATTCAATATAGCCTCTAGGGATGCGCAAATTGATGGTTCTATTAAATTTAATCTTTAGTTGGAAGCATTCTTTCACATCTAGTCCTATGTGCTATTTAAACATATTTAACTATTTAAAAAATACATACCTAATCGTTGGATTTCTTTGTGATTAAGCTCCCTAATCACAAAGAAATCCAAAAGCACTGCCCAAGTCATTATTTAACTTAAAACTACCAGAGTCTTGGTAGGTTCTTTAGAAGTAACAGAGAGTGCACAGCATTTCTGAACAGCTCGTAGGCCAAGAAGGCGAAACGTCCATTTTGCTTGGGCGTGGCCCAACGCATTCCGAAGTTGAACAGCTCCAGAATTGCCAGGACAATGCAGCGTCGCCAAAGTGATGCATTTTTGGTGTCCCTAGATGGGATGATTACATTTAGTATATTAGAACAATATATTGCATTGACTTACAGATTAGAGAGGGGCGATGCCAGAGCTATGCCCATGAGAATTCCCAAGTCGCGCACCAGAAAGAAAATGGGACTTGCCTCGTGTCGCATATATGAAGGATCTGGGCACCACTTGAAGGCCTGCAACAGAAAGCCAATAGAACGGACGGTTTAAAACCCATTGCTGGTCGCTCCTAGGAATCGGTATCTTCTCGCACCTCGCGTACCGACCAATGCGGATCGATGTCCAGGCTAAGCTTCACAAAATACACTGCTGTGGCAAGGCCACCTAGCAGGAACACTCCAGTCACTGCCCAGCGACGACGCCTCGACCACAAATAGTCATTCTTTTGGTCGAGTGCGTCCATAACCTGAATGCCAATGAAAGTGCCCAGGACGCATTGGTGCAAAAACTCCGTGGCTAAGTACAGGCGGCTTAGCCACATGCAGAAAATCAAGCCGTGGACCACTGTACCGGCGAGCCACCGCTGGCGGGAGTGAGCGTAGAGGAACATCCAGATGGTAAGCGTGAACATCGTGAAGGACATGGAATGGGCACAGGGCATGCCAGCAGTCGTTTCACAGCTCAGCGGATGGCTCTCCAATGCGACCCCGGGGCTGGGGCTGCGCACATTGCTGGCGTAGATCTCTCGAAGCAACCACAAAGGACGCTGCTCGGGAAGTATCCTGTGGGAGATGAGAGCAGTCAGTCTTGCATTACGGAGTAAGTGGAACAGGCGCGTACCACTTGGCAAAGGAATTGAGCGTGCTGGCCAGACCAACCGCAAAGAGCAACCGAGTGAGCAGAGCCTGGCTGTAGATGCCGCACAGGGGAATCACCAGATTGAAGAGGAGTCCCGGCTCCAGGTAAACGCTAAGAAAACGCCACAGCGGATCGCCAAGGCTCAAGCTGCAAATAAATTGAATACTCGTACAGACTCTAGAAGTGCGGCTCCACAAAGGATATCAACAGACCGCTCCTGCACCAGTTCGTTGATGCGCAGCTCTGCGGTGACCACATGGTTGTACGTTTTCACAGCCAAATCCCAAAGATTTCCATCCATTTTACACTTTTTTAAATTCAATTTATCCTTTTCTTTATTTATCCTGCGTCCAGCTGATTTCTAACAGTGCTTAAAAACGGCGCACGTTTTCTGTTTTTGCTAGATAAATTCATACATACATACACACATATGTATGTACTTTTGAATGGATGGCGCATCTGTGTGTATCCGGGAAACTATTGGCAGCTGAATTGGCTTCGACAAAAAAGTTCTTCATAAATTGTGATGAATATTTCTTCAAAATTCTCTGCAAGAAATGCAGAAAGTTAATTTTTGTCTTATCTTGTTTTTTCTTGATTTCAAATAAATAATAAGTGGTACCCCTACTGTTACTATCGATACTATCGATGTTTCTTTACAAAATGTTGCTGAAACTATCGATAGAGCGTTTGTTTTTGAATTCGACATGTGTAATTGATTCTTCATATATTTTTAAGAAATCGCCCCTGAAATAAGAAATCTGTGACGAACAGGCAGCCTTGAGTAGGACCTGGCGCTACAAAACTACGTATAATAGGATCCAGCATAAAAACCCGACTCTGCAGTCCGACGCGAGTACGACTCGGTTAGCCTGCAACTCATCAACCCGTGGCTTGAGCTCCTGAAGAACACGAGGAGAACGAGGCAGCTGGCGTTGTCCAATCCAT
The DNA here is from genome assembly GCF_003369915.1 of Drosophila miranda. NCBI lineage: Eukaryota > Metazoa > Arthropoda > Insecta > Diptera > Drosophilidae > Drosophila > Drosophila miranda. Next base: position 12,646,210 of record NC_046677.1, on the reverse strand, counting down.
CGCGCACAACGATCATTGACGGTTCAGTTGAACGGCATCGATTCAACGTAGGTAATAGCCATACCATATATTATTTATGTGCATTTAAGAAAACAAATTCCCTTCCGGCCAGAGTTCCAATCCATTTGTAGAATACATACGTAAAGGCTGATATTTTAAGCAGAACAGAACATAGCGCAAGAAGCCAAATGAGTGGACACGCCGTGCGGTAGTAGTGTGGCAAAGGCTGTTCTCGAGGAAAATAAGAAAAGCACTGATGGGAAGAAAGCCTCTGGGAACGACGACGAACGCAATGCGGAGGAAAACAAAGTCAGAACCTCACATACAACTGTTTTCGATTTAAACGACGATTGCTGGGTGCTAATGGAGTATCTGGACGTAGAAACGTGGACGTGTGTATCGGAAACATGTTCAGGAGATATTCAAGCCACCGGTACAAGCATTGAAAAACACTCAACGAAGATCTGAAAACGAGATTTGAGCCGAGTAGAGATGGATGGGACGATCTAGGCAGCCTGATAAAGCTCAGCCTGATAGCTTGTGTACGCATTTTGTTTAAAATATCAAGAAATTGATCAACTGGAATCTCTGGATGGGTCTTCCTTTGATGGATTCGATGCAAAGAGCTTGTTGGATTGCTGCCAAACGATGAAACAAAGAAAAAAGCAAAAAGTAAGAACTTTTTTTAAATTCTGGCGAAGAAACTGTCAGCAGCTGGAACGTCTGGTATTTAGAATAGGATACGGTGCCCTATGAAATGGTGTGCCACTTGCCCAAACTGCAACATTTTCACATGTTCAGCACATTTGAAATATTTCTTCACTCAAGGAACTCTATGTATCGACAGCTACAGCGACATCGTGCCTTTGGCGGACTTATTGAAGCCAAAGAACATTGTCTAACTCCACATAGACATGCCAATTGCGAAGGACCAAATTCTGGACCTCCTAATTAATAATAATTATTTTTGATTAAAAATAAAACTCAAAGTTGAATAAAGGAAAAATGGTGAGCTAAGAAAAAATTTATACATATCCTTATTAATTGAGCCAAAGCGAACATATTTAACAAGTTCTTAAGTTTAAAAAAATTTATTTTATTTAAAAACGGTCCAAGTTCACTTTTTTTTTTTTGCAATAGGCCCCACATGAATAGCTTTTGTTTTTTATTGAAGGTTTTAGAGAGAATAAGTAGGCACTTACTCATTGGAAGGGGTGGCGAAGTTATGGAAAATTGACTTTTTCATTTTGGCTATAATAATAATCCGATCTCATCTGCACTCGGTAATATGGTAGATATGGTCATTCTCTACGAATTTCGGTTTTCTCATATCTTCCAAATTTGGGGTGCCACACATTTTTTTTTCTCCGAATATTGTAAATACACCTTCGGGATTTCACAGGAGTTTGTATAATTTACAAAAATCATAGGCTCACATATGTTAATACATACTGACTGATTGCCGGGTATAAAAGTAGAGCAGCGGCTCTTGCCGCGGCTCACAACGTTCCCGTTCGTTTTGTATATTTTGTATATTCAAATTAATTGTAACTTTTAATAAATAATGCGAACGGTTTACAAAAACTGATAACAAATCATATTTTCAATAAATACACATTTACTCATCCATACATACACATATCGCATAAGTAGAGGCCGCTTCGTTGTTCGTGTTGTTGCTATTTTTGCTGCTGCTGCTGCTGCTGTGGTTGCTGCTGTATCAATGGAATTTCTAGTAAGAAATGAAGTCAGAATGAACTGCACTAAAAAATCTTGACTAAATTATGGTTTTACAAAGTAAGCTATGATTAACAGAGAGCGAGCACGTACAGTACTAAATTCGCCTAAATTAATGAATGAACCTTAAGAATAGAATTAGCTTTCGTTTGGAGAGAGGAGCTGGCAGGGCAGGTATGGATGGATTGATGGATGGATCGCTGCAGCTGATGCTGACTTAACCAAAGTTCTCGAAATGGTGAATGAAATAGGGCAACTTGCGGGTCTTGTTCACCTCATCACAGGCAGACATGACGCTCTTCGTCAGCGGTCTAGGGCCGCAAGAGAACACGCCGATTTTGGAAACCTACAAAATGGAATACAAAAGAATTAGTTAGTGGCACTGTGGTAAAGCGATGCGAAACCCACATAAGAATGCTTCTTTTGGACGAACTTCAGGAAGCTGGACATGTCCGGGCGACCGAAGTGATTGACCGCCTTAAGACCCGTGAATATAGAGGTTTTGGACAGCCGCTGGAAGTGGTTCTCACAGATGTACTAAAAGAAAGAAGCATTTCTCGTATGAAAATAAATCAGTTAGTAGTTGTTTGCCCTGAGACCCACCAGCATTGTTGTTCTTAAATCGAATTTGTGGAAGAACTGCGTGATAAATATATGTATCTCGAGGACATTGGTCACGTCCTTCTTTTCCACATCGCGCAGCACATCGATGAACCACTCGAAGTGCTTGTGCGAGGGGCAGATCCACAGGAAGTACACCTTCTTGCAGGCCACGCCCGAGTATCGATTGGTACTCGTCCCAAACACCAGATCGTTCAGGATCGAGGCATACGGGGTGACTCCAATGCCACCGCCCACCATGACAGCCACCTCGAACTTGTACCAGTCCTGGTTGCCGCCCCCGAAAGGTCCCTCGATGCGTATCTTGGGCTGGTCCTCGGGATTGTAGTTGCAGGGATCGAAGTAGTTGCGCAGCTTCCAGGTCCACGGTCCCTGGGCCTTGATGTGGCAGCTGAGACAGTTCTCGTGCGGGGCCGAGGTCAGCGTGAAGCTGTGCATCTCCTGAGGCCGGAAGGCGGTGCAGGAGAGACGCACCCACTGGCCGGACAAGTACTTTAGGTTGGGCGGCCGATAGAACTTGATTTTGATCACATCCGAGGGTAGCAGATCTGTGTCTATCACATCCAGCGCCATGTACTTGGTGCGCAGCGAGACGATCTTGTCGAGGGTGTATACGATGCCCGGGCCCAGGAAGAACATCCAGAAGCGGGGTGGTCCCGTCAGACGAGCCAAGCCATGGACCAGACTTAGCAAGTACAGTCCAATGTAGAGGGTGTGCATGTTCCAGAAGAAGTTATAGGCCTTCTTCCGAATCGTGGGGTGGGCAAACACAAAGATAATGCACATAATGATGAACAGCATCACTCCGGTGGTGCCCGTCACCGTCTGGAAGAGCCAAAAGGTGATATCCGGCTTGTAGTCCGAGGCGAAGTGCACCTCCCGCGTTAGGCAGCGCAGGTTCTCGTGCGACTGCGTGGACACGTGGTAGAAGTTCACAATGTGCCCCACCGTGTGCAGCACGGAGAAGAACAGAGCCGTGCACGCGGCTATCTTGTGAAACTGTATGTGCGAGTCCAGCGGAATGTATTGTTGTATCGGGAACTCCTTCAGCTTGGTGATCAGGTTCCTGGACATGGTGAGCAGCAGCAAGGAGTAGCAGAAGGACAGCGAGGCCGCTGATCCCCTGGTGATGGCGATGCCCACACCCATGATGTGCCTCAGGTCCGTGTGCTCGGCCATGAAGGAATAGTGGATGAAGCGCTCCACAAAGAGCACAATCGTGACCACGTAGAACAGGAACAAATAGAATATGTTCTGGCGGTTCTCCTCGAGGAACGTGATGTACGCATCCCACTTGGCCAGCACCCAGTGGCGGGGCTTGTCCTGCATCGGCTCTATGTTAAACGAGGTCATGCGAGCCACGTTCGTGGAGGTGTCCAGAAAGTTCTGCTTGGCCCCCTTGCAGTCCAGTCCGATGGCCACAAAGTCGCCCTTGTACTCCTTCATCATCAGCTTAAAGTCCTGGTAGGTGAGGTGGTTCTTGTGCTCCAGGCCCACGTCCTGGAACATGCCATCGATGAGCTCAGTGACCTGATCGTCGCCCAGACTGGTGGTCCTCGCGATCTCCACCAGGGAGCGCATCATCTCGCTCAGCTCGCCCTTGTCGATGACGCCATTGCGGTCGTTGTCGCACATGTCGAAGATGATGCGCAGCTTGTCGTCGGTCTTGCCGCGCGAGAACAGCACCACGGTCTCGAGGAACTCCTGGAAGCTGATCCGCCCGTCCTGGTCCTTGTCCACAATGTTGAACATCTTGCGGACAAACATGTCGTTGGGCTTCATGCCCAGGGCGGCGGCAAACTCGGCCTTAGACAAACTGGTCCTCATTACTGTCATCACCTCGCCATCGCTGGAGGCGTCCGACCGACGCCGGCGCTCGCCTGGCCGCAGGCCGAAGGTTAGGGCATACGCCTCGCGGAAGAAGTACTCGAGACGCTTCTGTCGACGCTCGCGGGTCTCGGCCCGGGCCAGCATTATATCACGGTTAACCTCCATCAGGGTCAATTCCTTTTTGTGGAGCAGCAGGAAGTCCTCGAGCTTCTTCACGAACTTGCGCCGGGCGCCGTAGGACTCCAGCTCCAGCACCAGATCATGGTCACTGGGCACACGCAGCAGGATGTAGGGCTTCTTCTTGATGTGGTTCGTGGCCGACTCCTCCACACTGACCACGTCCACGTGCTTCAGGCTGAATGTGCGCAGCTTCTCCCCCTTCCTGTCCACCGTATAGATGGCAGCTTCCGGCCCGAACTTGACGGTGACCAGCCGCTTGTGGTTGGCGTGCAGCCACTCCCTGGCCAGCATCTTATCCACCGAGCCCTTGTGCTGTGGCGCCCTCAGCGCCTCCTGGCGTATCTTCAGCTTGCGCCGCTTGCTGTTCTGCAGCTTGACCACGCAGTAGCCGGCACCGGCGCACAGGATGGGCACGAATCCGAGGAACACGCACACGTAGATGAACATCAGCTCGGAGCCGGAGAAGTAGTCGTAGCCCTCCAGATAGGTGCAGGGCTCCAGCTCGGTGGCATTAAGCTGCATGGGCTGCGGACAGGGATCTCCCGTATGCCACATGAACACATCGTGCTGGATTTCGTCCACGGCTATGTCCGTGCTGTTCACTATGATGTCCCACAGGGTGATCTTCCGCAGCTCCTTAATCTCCTCCGGTGTGAAGATCCCGTTGCGCTCGTTCTCGAACCAAAAGCGGTCGGCATCGCGCAGACGCAGGAACTGCTCCTTGATCACAGCGGCGAAGAACTCGCCCGGCTGCCCATAGGACTCCAGCATGCCACCCACATAGACATCGACATCGTCCAGCTGATTGCTGTAGGCCTCCTTGAGCATGCTGAGGATGGTAAGGAATGTCCGAGGACGAATATAAAAATCAATATGTTCAATATGAGCTTCCACTCACTCCAACAGCTCCGGTTGCGCCTCAAACAGCTGGGGATTGATATCCGTCCATGTCTTGTGCCTCTTCAATCCATAGGACTCTCTGGCTGTGTTGTAGTCGGGCAGGCCATTGTCTCGACCCCGCATTATGTTAAGAGCTCCCAGATCGCGACGGGTAAACTCCATGGGCCCAAATAGTTTGTCCCGCACATCGGAGCACAGCACAGGATCCTCGCGCTCGGATATCTGCGAGGCCAGGCCCATTAGCACCTCCTCCACGCTGGTGTCGCTGAGGAAACCCTGCCAAATCGTTGATTAAACTCAAGATCTTCCAGCCGGAGAATAATATGAAACTCACGCTGGAGTCCCACCACGTCGAGCAGAGGCGGATGGCCGGATAGCCCATTGGAGTCTGCTTGAAGTTGCACTGCCCATCCCGTCGGTAGATGCCAGGCGGGATCATTGTGTGGCCAAAGCGAAAGGCAGCTGCCTGGAAGATGTGTCCGATGCCAGGATGAATGTCCTGCTTGTACCCCTCGTACGGTGGTAGGGCGGAGCCCAGAAAGGCGGGCAGGTACTCGTAGGCAATCACATTCTGCAGACTGGCAATTACCGTGTGTCGCGCCCGCTGGTAGATGTCCTCATCGCTCCAGTCCGGATGCAGACGCTTGATGCGCTGGGCCAGGGTGTTGTGCCAGCGGAGGAAGAGGATGGCAAACGAGAGCACAGCGGGATTCTGATTGGTCCGGGGATCGCCAAGAACTGTCGGGTAGGAGATGAAAGATGAGATTGAGCATTTAGCCAAGGTGGAATTGGTTACTCACGGAACAGCCTCTCTGGACTGAGCATTTTCATGACACTCGGCACCGGGTTGTTGAAGAGCGGCACTCTCATGGTGTTCCTCACCGGCAGCTTGCCATCCTTCTCGGTGAGGAGCGTGCCATTGTGGAAGGAGCGCATGGCATTGAGCCACGCCTCGGAGGTGCTGTAAATGAAACTGCCATCAATCCAAGCAGTCATTTGATTTATCTGCGGAGTAGGATTTATTGCGACATTTGTTCACATCAGTTGTGGCTAGAGCCACCCGCCCCCACCCACCTGTTCCCTGGGCGCGTTCGGACTCTGTCCCGTGTCCCGATCGTAGGCGGCCCTGTGGAAGGGTATGTACTTGTCGCCCCGACACTCGCGATCGTACATCTCGTCGCATTTCTCGATCTCGATGCGGTGCATCTCGATCGGGCAGCCCGACTCCGAGGCCATCACAATCTCGTTCGCCACCACCTGGCCGAAGAAGGCCAGCAGCGCCGTCCGATTGAACTTGGAGCCCAGACCGTCGCGTCCACGCATGAACAGGCGGCTGAGACGCCGCGTCGACGGACGATTGGCTCCCGCCATCGCGTACACCCCGTCCGAGTAGGAGGGCGGCGCCTTCCGTACCAAATGGCTATCTGAAAAGTGGGCAGAGTCAGTAGAGTCTAAAGAGACGTCGGTGAGGCTGAAAGGCAGCACTTAGATGTGGTGACTATGCAAATTGTGTGTGTATGTGGATTGGAAAGATCAAATCGATCGTGCCTGTTCTATGCTAATTCTCCAGTGATCTTATACTCGCATGTGTATATGTGAATCAATTATAAGACCATTTGGTGGGGTTCGGGTTCGCCCTTTTTCGAAAGTTGCTACCATCTGGACGGCCATCTGACGGAAATTCCAGTCAACTTACCCACCGATCCCCAGTCGGGATGAGCTAGATTGTTGTACCAGCCATCGTAGCGCTGTTTTTCCGTCTGACTGTACATTTTCTCTGCAATGAAAATTTCAAGAAATTAATTTTTATTCCAATAATATAATGATACAAAAGGTAATGGAATGGAAGCGAATAAAAAACTGCATTTAAAAATTGTATATAAGTTTCCCCACAGATAAAACTTAACCATATCGCATGGGGACTATGAAAAAGTACATAGGAAAAGGATAATTTCATTTATACTACTGTAAATCAGATTCATGCAGAGCAGAAATGATCCTAATGCAAAGTATTCCAAAAGTTACAAAAACTAGGCAAGGTTTATGGATCGAAAAAGAGAACAGAATTCATCAGTCCATAATTCCATTTTTACGGGGATAAAAACTGGTTTGTTTGTATAATTGAAAACGTTGAAAAGAAACAAAACTGGCGGTATTGACCAGGGTGTTTTATCTGTTCTCACTAGGGAGGAAGCTGTTCTCGGTGTTTCCACCACGCCAAGCCATTCACAAATCGTCCAGAGTCTTTGGGTGATCACTGTTCCCACTCGGAGCAAATGGAAAAAGGTATTCATAGGAAGAACATAATTATAAAAATTGTTGGGAATCCACTCGCAAACGTTACCAATCTTTTGCGATCGTAATTTTTACGAGCTAATATTCAGATCTGCCTGCCACTTAAGGAAATGGAACTATTAAAAATTAACATCTGCAGATTTTTTGAAAGAGAACAGAAAATCTCATTATATATTTAGAAAATTCTTAAACTTTATACAATATGTTTGCAAATAGCACAGCCATTTTCAAACTTTTTATTTATTTATTTACAACGAGGTTAGAGTTAAAACTTATTAACTTAGTTTATTTAAGAATATCACTGGTTAATATGACCTTCGGCCATGCTATTATTATATTATATTATGATTGTTATATTAATTATATGAGAGTTACATTATATGGGTTTTAGATTAGAATTAGATTAATTTATTTCCAATTCTATTGCATAGAATTCAATGCAAATGTTTATTTTTTGTGGGTGCAGAGTTTTTCCGAAAAGTTGCTCACGATAGCTGTCGCAATTTATTAGAATTTATTTGCATAACTTCGCAGAATTTTATGCGTGCAAATGACGCATTAATTTGTGCTAGTTAAGATCGGAGAATGCCTTAAATGTTCGCCAGACGTTACAAAAATAAATTACGAGTACTCGTACGCATGTGTGTGGACTGGTCCCTGTCCAGTAGCCGGTTTTCGACATGGTCTAACCGATCCGATAAAATGTAGATTGTGATATTGAAAAATTGCATTTAGTTACCTTAGTTTGGTTTTAATTGACTGTAAAATTGATTGACTTGGGGCTGGGCAAGTCGAGATTGAGTCACACCCAATTGGTCCATCAAGTGGAATGGAAAAATATTTAGGCCCCGATTTGCATATTTGTTAATTATTTTTTGCACTTGTAATCGGTTTAATGAAACGTTTAGCAATTTTTAGGAAATTATCTACGTCCGATTTGTCATCATAAGAAGTAATTGTTGGAAAATCGTTCCTTAGCTTTTGCTGATACGAGTTACTAGTTCATTAAATTATATTTGAATGGGAATGTAACTACTACTACTATCATTCAGTGATAAATAATATTAATTGTTACTATTGTTCCAAGATGTGCTCTAACGATCGCTTTTAAGTACGAATAGTAATCGGATTGGCCCTAAACGGAGACACGAGGCAGCTCTTTCGAAAAAAACACTATTGATAATGCATGCCCCCAGTGCATGAATCACCGAAGAGGCACAGAAAAAATGATCTTACTATAAATTATGTCAAAGAGAAGGCACCTTTAAGTGATTAAAATCTGCAAGCCGTAATTGCTCTGACGCTAAACGTTATAATTATGGTTTATTTGCTTATAGCAGATGAGGGAAGCTCTGAGGGGGGTATTTTTACGTAGAACCAGTTCGGGATCCCCAAGGCAATGGCCGCAGCAGACCCAAAATTCTAAAATGCGCTTGAGGGAGCCAACAAACAGGCGGCAAACCAGTTTTATTTTTACGCTCGTACTTTTGTAAGTACTTACTTTTCGCTATTCCTATTTCAAGAAATACAAATTTATTTTGTACGTTTCTTATTCTTTATGACGTTGACAGTTGGAGAAGCAGCGGAATCATGACTATATTTCTTAGCATTTTCGAGAGCAACGCTCGCTTCAGTCTAAACATTCAACCTACAAGTCTGTGAATGGGTGTGAGTGAGTGGAGTGATGGATAGATGGATCAATGGATGGATGGCAACAGCAACGACAACGACAACAGCAACAAAGAAAATTAATATCAGAATCAGATCCGGTTTACCAAAAACGTTTCCAGCTGGGGAGTCTCAAGACTGGCTGTGACCGCGCAAGAGACGGAGAGAGAGGAAGACTCAGCTGACTCTACTCATACCATTCTATATATAGCACACATAAATACTATATATGCATATAGATATACATATATGTACACCTATATTGACGTTGGCGTTGTATGGAATGTCGGCAAAAAAGCTAACCAACACCTGCACGATGGAGAGGCTTCCACAGCGAAGGCTGGATCTGGTGCTGAATCTCTTGGTACGTGCGCTGTTTTTTATTTATTTTTTTTTTTCGAAAAACATGCACGACATCACGGATTGGATTCCCCTCCAAAAAAAAACAAAGTACAATCCGATTTTGCTGCCGTTGCTTGTCGGCGTCATCAATTGTCGCATTGTAATTGTGCCTCTCTCTCTCTCTATCTATCTGTGGCTATCCTCTCTATTTCGTCAGTGATTTCACGCTCGGTGTCTAAGTATTTCCATGTCCACGACTCTAGGCAGTGGTGGGCAGTGGAGAGACAGTCGCCTCTATGTTGCTCTGTCGCATAATTCACTTTCATCTCGGGCCGTGGCCGTGCGTGACTCTTTCTGTTTAAACAAAAGCCGCATTTTTCACATGATATTGCCAAATCATTTTTCGGATTTTTGGGGAGAGAGAGTAAACATAATGCAGTAATACATATATACATATGTACATATAAACAATTTCTTGACACCGCAAACAGCCAGAAATTTGCGGATGGCAGATCTTGAATGCCAATATGTAAATTAGACTAAACAAAATATTAGAAGAAGTATAGCAGTGTACCAACTCTAAGAAACTGACTAAGTGACTAAATAATATACGGATCCAATAGTATAATTAAATGGGGTCGATTGATTTTGGGCCAAATCTAATGGAGGACCTTTTAAAAGAAATATAAATAAATACGAATATTTACGTTCCGTTTAACTATGTTTAGATATGTGTTAATATTTATTATGTATTGTTTGAATTATCACCAGACTAAACATACAGGTATCTTCCACATAATCCTACTGGCTGGTATAATAGAAGGTTAAATATATGGTCCAAGTGGGTCAAATAAAAATAAATATAAAAAACTAAATATACAATATAAAATGTTAAATATCATCTAATCGTTCTATCCAGCTATTTAGTTCTTAGCCCGTATTTATGCCCGTAATAGATCAAAATCTATACAAAGAAAAATACAAAGAAAAAAAAAACTTTCGCTTTCAGAAATTAACACACAAAATGGAGTCGAGACGGGGACATCTATTTGTTAGCTGTTAATTGGTTGCCAAATTTGACGGTTCATAAAAATGCGCACATGACTTAATTTAATTTGAAAAATCCACCAATACCCGCCTAATGAAGCCCAAACATTTTCTTCGTCTCTGGCGGCTTAATTAAAAAGTTCAGTTTAGATTTGAGGATTTGCTCGGAAAGAATGCCGTCGCTCCAAAAGTCAAACTAAAGCTGAAACAAAACACCAACACCGGCCAAAAGTATTCTCAGTATTTCTGCTAACACGATGCCAATGATTCAGTTGGAGTTTTGTTGGATTGCCCCTGCATCAGCTGCATTGGCTGCATCAGCTGGAGCGTGCATTATTTTGGGCATTTTTGTTTCATTAATCAAAATGCCATTTGACTAATTAAAAATTCCTATATTGGCGATTTTAACATAAATGTAAGCAAATCTTTGTCTGTTTCAGAGTTGATTTACAAGGCCAGGCCGATGATCAATATACATATGTATGTATGTATGTTGTACCTATGCAACTCCAGAGACAATATAAAATAGCATGCTTTACATAAAATATCAATTGGGACACCATTAACATTATATTTGAATTATATTTTTAATTTAAATTGTCGAATTTTCAACGATCTACAAAACTTGTTTCAAATCTTCGTCGCCAATCCTTCCAGTGAGCTGAAGTACATATGTTTTTACTGATAATCCAGACTATCCAGATAATCTACAGCAATCCTCGTGGATTCCTGGAGATTTGCAGTCGTAGCTCGGCGTTTGTATTTTATAAATTATTGAGGTATTATCAGTATATTTGCTCGTTAGAAAAGATTCTTTGTTTATTAATATGTGACCTGAATAACCCTGTATTAATTCAACCAAAGAATTAACGTAAAAGATATTGTTTGTTTTTATGTGTGTATCCGTCAAAGATTTTTGTCTTCCACCGCCACTTCCTCTGTTCAAGGTACGAGTATGCTACGCCAAAGGCCAAACGTTCCAGCTGTTTGCAGTTCGTCACCAGAATTTCAAAATGTTTCTCACTAAGGTTTTTAGTATGGTGTCCCTATTTAAGATACCGCAATAGCGTCATCGATTGCAAGCAATTGGCGCAACCCTTTTCCGTTATATCTGACATCCTTCAACTTCACTTTCTTCACTTTATAAACAACTCCCTTACGCCACCAACCGGCTCCTGTTAAGTCCAGATTTGGGCAGTTTAGATCGTCCCCTCCACCCCTTAATAGTGTAAGATAGAGTTTCAGGGATTCCGCAGTAAAGCAAGCCAGAAATAAAATCTGCAAAAATCCAATGAATAATCAGTCATCCTGAGAATTCATTCATTTTGAGCAATAGACAATGTGAGCGTGTGTTGCTGTTATATTTGCTCCGCTAGGAAGTCTCTATCCGAAGAAACGTCTCATATCGTGATCCCCAGTGCTGCTGTTAATAATACTATACATAAATATGTTTGTATATTAGATTAAAAGTGCAAGTCGACAGAATGTATCTAAGATTAGGCTGGTTCAATGTTTGAATTGAATATTTATGTATCTATCGAATTACTTATGCATATTATAAAGATTAACCTTTCGTATTACTTTATTAATGGGTTACTGTAGAGTTGAATGCAAGCAAGAGGAAATGCAAGCTTGTTTCCGAATCGCCTTTCCCAAATTCTGAGACTTAATCTCTGAGAATGTCGGATGAAATCCGATTTGGCTACAAATCGTTGCCCTCTCTCAAACCTAATCAATCGGAGACGAATCAACAACAAACCTTGGCAAATGCTAATAAAACTGATGAAAGGAAAACAAAATGAAACAAATTATATTGTTGCCGAGCGCCGAAGCAAATTCAATGTTCGACTTCCCCATGTGCACCACCTGGGGTGACCAGATCGGTGATCGGTGATCGGTGATCCGTGATCGCTCGCCCATGAAGAGGGCACGGGCATCGGGAAATGGACACGACGGGCGGGTTATCGTTATCCCACACAATGGGATATATTTCACGTTTGCTTGCAGTAATTTCATTACGCTAAACATTTAAAATGAAGCAGCTTTCTGTCCATAAATCAAATGATAAGCAAAAATAGCGAATCGAAAACAATGCAAAAACTGAAACGATGAAACAATGCAAATCGAAGGGGGCGTGGGAGGAAGTGAGCAAATCAATCGAGGCGGCCAGGCGGGAGACGGGGCCGGTTGATCGTGCGTTGACATTTGACTCGGGTATCGGCTAAGCGGCCACGCCCCTACCCACTGCATAAGCCGTACGTGACCGTACGTCAGACATCTCGGAATCAATGCCCCAACCGGCTTCCACCTGTCTGTCCGCCTCTGTTCTTGGGGCTCGGAAAATGTGTACATAGATACTTGCAATACCCGGTACTTGAAGATTGCAAGGGGATACTCGTACTGCATTCCGTTAGCCGAGCATCGGCTAGTTGTCAGATATCAAATTTTAAGATAGGTTCTAACGGGTATCTGGTAGTCGAAATGCCGACTGAGTCCCTCGTACTTGTCTATTATGAATAATAAATTGTCTAACCGACTGGGCCGGGGTCTAATCGGTCATTTTGAAGGCACGAGATCTTGGCATGTCTGCCGATCGCCACTCCACCTCCAACCATGCGCCACACGCCTCGGGGTGACGTCAGTTCTGGACAGGCCCGCAGGCAGGTAGCATTTTGCGAGTGCAATTATGACGGGTTTAGTTGCTGTAAAAGCCATAAATTTGTTTGCCACCAACTTGCAGCCAAACTTAGCTGGATAGCCATTCGAAGTGTGCAACCTTTGGATGGGATGAGATGATAACTGTCAGTCTGTCGCGAAAAGCGAGTGTTGAGGGGGCCAAGGCTGAACTATTGTGGAATGTATAATCTATACATAGTTTCGTCATATTTGTCAAATCAATACACCATATTGGCCACGTCCAAAGATATGTCGATCGCGCCAAAACATAACAGATTTCCCACCCATTCCCTTAGCAAAAAAAAAAAAAAATATCTCCCAACAGCCCAACATGATCCATGTCTATGCAAATGAACCTAATTGAATAACCATACTTACACACTCTATGGGGCCGGAGTAGGGCGGGGCGGTACTGGTACTCACCATAACAATGCACGAGGCCCAGATTCAGACCGAGACAAATCAGCAACAATGGCAGGGCCCAGCAAGGGGCTTTGGGCCATCCAAGCCGGAGTCGGAGTCGGGCATGGATTTGTTTCGGATTTTGATTTTGATTTTTTTTAGCTGCCCTCTGTTGGGGCGCGCTTGGAACACTCATATTGATTGCCAGCTATTTTTATTATTTAATATACTATATGTATTATATTTTGTTTGCTATTGTTGTATGCGAAATTCGTTCGGCTGTAGCGCGCTTGTATTGTTAAATTAATTATGAAAACTTTATATATGTATAACAGACACTGTGCGGAGGAGGATTAACTTGTGGGGGATCGACTCTAATTTTGCATTATATTCGTTTTATCACACGGCACATGGCAGGGGCAGAGACAGAGACACAGACGGAGACTCGGCTGGAATTTTTTTTTCTCATTTCAATGTTTGCTCATCGGCGGAACTCATCCACGGTACTCCTCGGCTGCACTGCGAAAATGAAACAAACCAATTCTGTGAACGATGATTATCTGATTATCTGTGATTCACTCGGCTCGGACATTCCAGCACTTTGTTTGATGTCTTCCAAACGGTCTTTAAAGCGGGTACCGTTTTCACTCGAATACTCGTTTATAATGTTTGCTGGCGGGTGTGGGCTCGTCGAATTTGCATAGATCCTAATGAAGTTATGGATTAATGGATTGGCTTGGGTGGTCACTGGCTGTTCTGTTTGCCCAAGAATGTTGTGGAAGTGGTTTGGTTTGGTCTGGTTTCGTAGATGGCTCCAACGAGAGATCATGGAGAGCGGAGATTAATCTACAGTAACCTTTAATTTATTGTTGCTTAGCCAAACCAAAAATATAGAAAAGATATTAAAACAGGGAAAGGTTTCTGTATGTTTATATAAGTATAAAGGCAATACAGCAGGAGTCTGTAAGATATTGCTCGATTTTACTTTCAACGGAATAGAATGGTTTCAAAAGCAATCCGATTCATCCGAATCAAGTAAATCAACAAGTGGAAAACCCGAATGATAATCTTTACCCAATAGTCGATATTTAATCATTGCTTTCTAGTGCTTGAAACTCACTATATCACCAAAATAATGTACAAATACACGCTAATACTTTTTTAATGCAACAATTGATTTAACCACAAAAAGGCTAAGGTAAATGACGAAACGGTTCGTTAATGTCTTCCAATTAATTGCTCTGCACAGACCAAACCCAACCCAACCAAAGCCAAGAAATTAAATCGCATTTATTGAGAGCAGGCCCGTCTGTGTGTATGGCCAAGTAAATGGCAAATCACGCCAAACAAAGGGAGAGGAGGGGCAAAGCCAAGTAAAGAGCAGAGAAGAGCTGAGAGACGAAATATTAAATAAACGGAATTACCCGCAAAACAATTGACCTTCTGTCGGCTTACAAACCGACAAACCGACCAACGACAAACGGATTCCATTAGTCATAATCGACAATACGAGTAGTCGAGAAAGAAGCCGAAAAAAAGCAACAAAAACATAGCACACCAGCAACAACAACAATGAATAGCATAAAAATGTATGAAAAGTGACTTCCTCGAGCCGAAGTTCATATACCCTTGCTGTCCGAAATATCCGCAAAGCTCCTATCTAATCTACATACATACTTCTCAACAGATGGACAAACAATTCAAGCTTTTCCTAAGGGACCTCTTGGATATGCTGTAAGTATTCGTATGTATGTACATACATACATTCATATATCCGAGATTCGACTAAACAAATCCTTATATTCAAGCCATGTTTCTCAGCTTTTATCACTATCATGTTACATATGCTTTACTTTACTTTCCATCGGTAAGCTCTAAAGCGAATATTTCTTATAATGCCGTGATCAGCAGACAAAGAAAAGAAGATTGAGCCCTGTTTTTTCACACTTAAACATGGGACTACTATATCAATGTCGGTGGTATGCAATTTGTGATGTTCTCTGCGAAGCGCAACTTCTTATCGAAGCGACAATATCCTCTGCAAGGGTATTCCAGTAAATGTGTGTGCTTGTGTGTGTGCGTGCAACAAAGTTACGAAGAGAAGAAAAAATGAAAATAAAATGCCATTGCACAACTGCAAACAATTAACATTACAACAACGGCGGAGTGCTAAAGCTAACAAAGTCATAAAGACACCAAGAGACGCCTCCCCGGCCGACCCAAGAGAAACATTTTCCCGGCCAATGCAGTTTGGGGCTTGCCTAGAAATTACGAGTGCTATTATTCAATGGCAGAGCAGAGAAAATTTTATAGAGTAAGAGCTAAATTTAAATGGTCGGTAAATTGTGGGCGAACGCGATGGCTTGTTCCGGAGAGGGGAGAGGAGAGGCCGAGCGTAGGCAGAGAGAGGGAGAGAGAGAGCAAGAGAGAAAGCCAAGAAAGCGTGGAGGACTGAACGGCAATAATCACTTTGAAATTACGGTATAATACAAAAATTGTCTGTGGTAGAAGTCAAAGCCCGGACTTTCCGAACATTAGCCATGGGGCCCCAGGCATGTTCATATTAATTAACAAACATTTTTTTCCTAGCTAATTTCAGAAATTGTTGAGCAAAGCTGAGTCAAAGATGTGTTTGTAGAAAAAATCAAGTTAATTTTAAAATATTGAAGAACTTGTTCCTTGTGTAGAACCGCAATTTATTGATCTTAGACTGATCTCAGTCTTTGGGTTCTTAACTACGAAATATGCACATATACTACATATGTACATATGTATGTATATGTATGTATATGTATGTATGTCTGTGTATGTAGTCTCTGATCGAATATGCGAATATTAGTGAATACTTTTATAATGTTGTGTTTTAAAAGCAATGTTTCTTTTGGCACTTGGCGTTTAAACTTCCGTTTGGTTAACTAATTTTCCCCTGCTGCTTCTTTAAGTGTTTTCGTTTATTTTTTCAGAGTTGTTAAAATTGCGCAAACCCATCATTTTGCTGTTGGATGTTGTCGGAGGGGAGGCTGAGCCCCAGTGGGAGAAGAAGCAGCAGCAACAAAAACTAAAATTAAACACGAAAATAAATTAAATTTATGAACGAAGGCGCAAGCAAAGCCCAGACACCGATGAAGCATCGGACAAAGAAGAGCCGATCACCGAAAGGGGACCCGCAGAGAGTGAGAGAAAAAGAAGCCGAATCGACGGCGGTTGTGCATGCGAGCAAAAGAGATGGCGAAGCAAACACCGAAAAAAAGAAGAAACCAGAAGGTCCAAAGCGTTCGACAAACGACACACAAAAATAGCAACGAAACTGGGAGTAAAGACAACAGGCTGGGTGGGTGTCGGGGTTTATCGGGTTTTCTGCACTATTTTAAACAATTTGAGTAATTCCAACTATTTTCGAGCGTCTTCGCATAACTCCGGTTGTCACTTTGCATAGAGATAAAAATTTAAGCAAGAAAAACCGCAACAGCACACAGAAACTATAATAACGGTGAAGACGAAACTCGGGGCTTCGACGGCGCATGCGCGACACGTTTCACATTCACTCTCGTCTTGGTCTTGGTCTTGGTCTCGGTCTCGGTCTGGATCTCTCACCAAAAGCACGGCACGGCACGGCACAGCACACACACGAAACGAAGGAGAACCGACAGCGAGAGAGGAAGCGTGGGATGGGAGCTCCAACATATGTACGTCCGCAGTGGCCAAGATTTCGTCGAATACTGAACCCAACTGTGTGGGGACCTTCCACATGGAGGGAGCTCTGTTCAGTTCCCAGCCAAACCGGTCGCAACAATCGCTTGTGCTCGCACTCATGCGCTCTCGCTCCACCGCTCTTTGTGGGATGCGATCCGCTCCCGAACTACTGGTACTACATATGTATATGCTCCATTTCGTTTTTGTGCCGGATTTGCCTTTTCGGATCCGATCCGATCCGACCCGAGCCCAGCCAGGTCCGTCTCTAAATGAGTTCCGTCATATTTGACATGACGACGTGTCGTATTAATCATTCTCATGTCAATTGTGTGTTTATCTCCCTTTCTCTCCGGCGCTATTTCCCTGGGGAGTTCATGGGCATTTCCCAGTCTTACGGATGCAGTGCAAAAGACTCCGAGCGATATAATCGTACTCGTGGAGAGCGAGCGAGCAACAGCAATAGCAATATCTTTGAACTGTCTGCTAAGAGAGGAGTTACAACTCCAACCTCTTACTTGAATACCGCTCTTTCTTTGTCTCTCTGTCTCTTTGTCTCTTCGCTCTTTCGGTTAATTGAGTGGTAAAAACCGGCCCCCATGGAGAGGGGAGTTCCTATTTGCGTTTATGAGATGTTTATGGATTTTTCTTGAGAATTTATGCCTAGACAACATCGTCTTGAGGCAGCAGCGAGTATTACTTAACTCTGTTTGATTACACGAAATTTGCATACTAATTGGAGTAGCATCAAATTTGATGAGTATTTGTTCTTTATGAAGTGGAACCGAACTGCCTTTTTATAGAGTCTTAATTTGGGTCTAGAAAAGTGAGTATTGTACTTCCGAGATCATAGAACCAAGTTTTAGCAAAGCTGTATAATTATATGTATTTTCCGAATTTTAAATTTAAATAATAAATCAATCTTCCTATTCAAGCTGAATAGAAAAGTTTCTACTGGGAATACGTGTTTTTAAATGTACAATCTTTTTTCAAAAGAGCATTCAGAAGAGGTAAATTATATAATTTATTGATTTTAGTAACCATTGCACGTGCCATGTAAAAGACCAAAGGTCAAGTGGCCCAACCACACAATCATCCAATGATTTATCTGTGGAATACTTAGCCATTGTACGGAGACAATATGTTATGTCAATTTTCTTCTGAGTATGTCAACAGCTTACTTTGTGTTTTGTGTCGCTGCTCCTTCTGGCCTCCGTGCCAGCCTCTTCGATCTCTGCTCGGGTGTCAGTCAGCAGTCAGTAGTCAGCTGTCGTCATGTGCTGCTGCCTCTCCACAGTGCAGCTGTGCACATTAAAATCAATTAAAATTCTTATTTATCTTCGATCCGAGCCGGGCTAACAAGTGCAGTCAGCCAGCAACAGAACGGGCGCATCTATAAATATTTATCAATCTGGCAGAACGTTAGCAGCAAAAGTTTAACACGCATCCAAACAGAAACAAAAAAACAACAAAAAGAAGAAATATTCCTCACTTTGAAGTGCACTTCGAATGAATTACAAAATGGCAGAAGAGAACAAAAAAACTATTTCGACTGTTAGCATTTCATGCTCAATTGTCATTAGAAAAAAGTTAAAGTAAAAAACATTATTGAAAGCACACATACATATGTATGTTGAAGTTTATCGCTCAGCACTCAGAAGTCAGCACTCAGCACTGCAAAGCAATTCAGTTAGATAAGTAATTAAATTAATTAATTTTTATATGCGGCCGATTGTCGTCGATTCTTGATTCTAGATTCTTGATTTATCTGTGCGTGCATTGAGGCAACTTGTAAATACATATTTTTAGGGGCCTTCTACTCGAACATTTCGCAGTTGACTAAGTAAACTCGATTAGTATCTGCAGCTGTGGGCTGTTTATGGAATTCTCAGTTGAGCTCATAGCAGTTAGCATGGAATACTTTGGAATATATAGCAGAGATAATCTCCATAAATGTACTATAAATCTTTGTATCCGACTAAATGATGGACTTACTGACTCCTTACGGCAGAGCTTAAAGTGAGAAAACAGGGAAATTATATGGAAATTATTACTATATTCCCTGTGTAGTCTTCAGGCACTTGATAGACAAAAATAGATTCTAATTTCGTATTCCAGCTTTAATTGAGTTCAGTCCCGAAACATCAAGTGCTCTTGGACTCTTGGATATTTCTTGTCACTACCAAGCCCCAAACACTTTCGGTGCGAACACCAATTACGTGTTCGAAGCGAGCTCTCGAGCAGTAGCACCACAACAATCTGTACGCACACAGAACACGAAAAGTAGAAGAAAAATAAAAAAAAATATATCACATTCCTTTGGCAGCAAAAAGTGAAGGGTATAAATGTACAAGTGGGTATAAATAAGAAATAATTTCTGAATTTATCTGAAATTAACTGCAAATATTTGAGCCGTATTAATAATTAATTTATCTTCCTCAGCAGCAGGAAAAAAAAATGAAAACTAAATTGTCTAACAACTTTCACTACAAAAACTGACAAACAGAAAAACAAAAAAAAAGAAACGAATCCAACAAACAATTTTTGAGTGAGGCACGGCTACGCATAGCTGAGTAATTGATTTTTTATGGCTTGGGCTACGATACAATTTCAGTTCGAAAAAAATATCAAATAATATCAAATGTAATGGCTTGCAAATCTGGATCGAGCGATTGAAGGTCGCGGAGTGCTACTCGACGGCGACAACGCACAATTCGAAGAAAAAATAGCAACAGAAACAAAGTATAATAAAATAAAATATAATAATAATCCGACAGGTGACAATAACAAGAGCAACAACATCCACTGCGTAGCCGAACCGAACCAAACCACTCGTAGAGCTTGTGTCGGCCCACAAAATGGAACACGCGCCATTGAAATAGACAACTCAGAAAAAGACAGCAGCCCGCAGTCGGTGCTAAAATGCATTACGCATACGCACGGTGTGACGGCCGTTTTGGAATGGAGAAACATTGAGCTTGAATTGGGCAAATAAGTAAGCTTAACTAAACTAAACTAACTTACAGGTAGCTCCAATTGGCAGTTCTGTTGGCTTAGCTTGTTAGCAAATAGTTTCAGCGTGGAGTTGGAAGCTCATAAATGAAGTGGTATTTCCAGCTAATTGGATTCTTTGATTCGATGCTATCGAATCGTGCCGAGTAAATTAAAAAACACACCGAATTAAGGGTCCAATTTTCAACGTGAACTTTAGAAGTTTGAAGTAGCACTTGACAGCAGAATTGGTTGAATGGAAAACGATTAAAAACATTCAAGCTCAAGTTTGTTCTAAATAAAAAATAATAATAAAATAATCAACTCCTATGGTCGAGAATTCCGTAACATTTCCGTGTAAATTCAATGCCATCGCTCAGTTCTTTTCTTCCAAGAGCTCTCTCTCTCTCTCTCTCTGTCGAGAAGAGTAGATGCATTTTATTCCATATAATTATTTGTAGTTTTTCTCATTCTAGACAAATGGCCATAAATCATACACCGAAAGCGTGTGGGCAGAAGCTTAGCTAAGTTTCCCATAACCATTTAAGCCATAAGTATTTAATGAATGATTCCATCTCTCAGCTCAAATGAGGTCGAAATGTACGCTCCCAGCCCAAAAACCAAAGCCAAAACCACAACCAACCCGAAGTGCAATGCCAAGGTGCACTTGTGGCCCACTCCCACAAACAGCTAAGCGCCCTGTTTGAACAAGTGTCGGGGAATTCGCTTCCTCAATAAATACATGAGCTGTGCTTTTATGTTCAATTGCTTGTATTATCCGATTAACACACTGAGCTCATGCCTAACTATATTTTAAGCCGGGCAATGATACAATACAGTGTATTACTTAGTGCGAAAAACAAACAAAAAAGGTAATGCTGTAGCTCCCTTTCACTTACAACTGATATTAATGGCCCCTTCAATGAGGGATCTTTTGCAAATAAATCCAATCGACTCTCAATCTAAGATCTTTCCAATGCAATTTTATCATAATAAGTTTTGTATACTCGTATCCAGCCGGCTTCTGAAAACATCTCAATCTCCAAAGGCATACACCAGCCGCGGGCTCCATGAGAGACGAAATGCCAACTGGCACACACTGCGCATGCGTACGTGATTTTGGATTTAATTAACTGCGGCCTGGCAACAGCACAGCACACCACAGCAAACTGCAAGCTAAAACAGCATTAAAGTAAGGTGAGACACAGGCATTGACTTTGGTAATGAAAACAATTCAGTCCAGTCCACTAGCTCTGTCGGGCAGGCCCTTCATGCAAGAATGCCTCAAGTGAAGGATTTCCCAGAATGATTCATTGGCTTTCAGCCAGTAGCTTGCTGCCATTCCCCCTGCTTTGTTGCCACTTGGCTTATTGGTAGCTTCGCGCAAAGCGTTAATTAAATACTTGCAAAAATTGCAAGGTCACTGTAATAAATTTAAAAATATATATATACATATATATATATATATATTACAGGCAGGCGTCTACTTTATACCATTTGCGGAATATTACAAAAAATAATCCAACAAAAACATGTAATGAGATTTTCCAGCCAAGCCATCAGTACGCTTTCTTGGAGCTTACTAAAATAAATACATATAGACCGAATTTAAACTTTGGAAAAAATGAAAAATTCAAATCAAAATAATTGGCAAACTCTTTATTCTTGTTTCTGAACTAAATTACATTACAACGCTTCGCGTTTTTTTCTATTTGTGCAATGGCTTCAAATTAACTAAATTGGTCGAACCTCACGAGAGTGTATTATGCCATACTCGTAAATATGTTATATGGTATTTACTTAAGTTCAAATGCGGAAAGTGACATTTAGTGTAGACGCGTGATTGGAAGAAGAGAAGATCGCCAGCAATGAGTGCGTGGGAATGAGGTTTACTCTTAACTAGTCCTATTACTGTAAATACTGGTTGGAAATACCTGCAACAAACGCTGCCTTCAATACCGTGGCTATGAATATTACCTGAATTCTGCATATGAGTGCAACAGCTTTAAAAATTGAACCCTTGATATTTCAGAAGTTGCTGCCAATAATTTTAATTCTTCAGCGATAAACGAAACTTGAATTTGAATAAGATCATTGTTTGAAAATTAAATCACGAATATGACCGAATGAACAAGGGAACGAGGGAAATTCCTTGTCATCGTAATTGTAATTGTTCTTAGTCCTGATTTTCCCCGGAATAACTGTTCTCGACGGATTTTTTCTAAATATTATAAATCTATATTATTATTTATTATTATTATAAGGTATATTTTATATTTTATTTTAGCCTCAGCAAATTCACACATTTTTGTTGCATACTTTTGCGCTGGTATTTTAATTGTGAATGTTAACATGCATCTAACATAGATCTCAGCGATCCGCTGGATGGTCTGTTAAGTCTCTGTTGGGCAAGTGATCTACAGAATGCTGTTTGCTCCGGCAATGGCAAGGCTAACTGGGGAGAGTACATGGTATGTACTGGGTATAATTATTTTAGGAGTCTCCCTTCTAATTTTTCTTCGATTTCCAGCAGTTTGTCTGAATTATAATGATCCTGCAGGTAATATCCAAAGATACATAGGCCAGAATCAAGCTAACCAAGCTAAATATCGTTTATTGCTAAGGACACGCGTAAACCTCAATATAGCTAAAGTTTCTTATGCCTAATTTATTAATATTAGAATCACATGAAGAAGGCGGGAGTCTTATAAGTAGAATTTAGAAATTATCTGGCTTCTCTGACATTTTTTGTAAATCTTTTATGAACGAATTGTCCTCCAGTGGAAATCTCCTCATCAAATCCGTTGCGGTCAAGTGGTGTCTGGTGTGATGCTCTGAGGGTTCGCGGCGTCCAAAAACTCGTAGATGATAAAGCAAAAACTCATAGAGGTACATCCGTTCGGGGCTGGCATAATGAAAGGCCACCGAATAATTGGAGCAGCAATTGAATCCCTAACCGGAACGATGATTTCAAGCATTGATTGAAATTTGATTGCAGCAAGGGGATGATCAGACTCACAGTTTCGACCTCGGACACACTCATCAGCCGCAACCAGTCCGGGGTAGTAGCGTTAGAGTCGGACATATAGCTCTCCAGATCCAATGGCATGAATTTGTGCTTTGCGTCGTCCCCTCCCAGCGCCTGTGCAGAGTCCACCAAATGAACGCCCACATTCTGCAGACAGATGCCCATGTAGAAGTCCTCAATGCCCATTCTCTTGGGCTGCGGACAAACCACTTCAGATTCATAGGCTTGGGTCATGAAACGATGCAGGGTCTCGCGGCTCAGGACATAGGAGGCGCCGCCAGACATGTAGCTCTGATTGGGAAAGACAAGCGGAGACATTAGCGGAGCCGTGGATGATGTTCCACCTTCACATGTTACATTCCATAATTAATATTCTATAATTAATATTCCACACGCACCGCATTTATTTAGCGAACGGGCACCTGTACCATCCCACCAGAAACCTTCAACCTTCAGACATGAATATTTACATACATCAAAGACCCAACAAAAAAGTGCCGCCCGCGGTTAGTAACGGTGTTAGGCTTTAGGCATAGCCACTACATCAAGCATTACGCTGCTAATCCTCCACTGGAGGTCGCTCCGCTGGTCTGAAGTGTCAAAATACGAATCAAATTCAAATGTGAACAAGCAGGGCTTACAAATTAATGGAAATGATGTATTGAATTTAATCAATTGTCACCTTTGCTCAGATCAGGTCAGTTAATTAAGCTGCAATGATGATGAATTACATTTTGGATGGGTTGGAGAAAACATGACGGACGAATCAATGAGCCCTAATGATGATGCGCTTTGGAAATATGGGGAGGGCATCAAATACGACACAGCTAGCCGATTGAGAGATTTTCGAATAGAGGAAGGCACTTTAACCCTCTGGGTAACTTTGCAGTTCGGAGTAAGCTAACTAAAATCCGATCAGATCATAATAAACCCAATATTTTTATGTATAAAAGATTCATTAAAGATTTATTAAAATATGCTAATTGACATAAGCGCCAGAGATCTCACGAATCCTAAAACAAAAGATTTATAAGACAAAACAAAGAAGTCAAGCAAATGATTATAACAATCAATCAAGAATCATTAGAGCGCTTATGCTGCATTTTGGGAAATAATCATGTGATAAATGTGCGAGAAACAGAAACGGAAAAAACAAAGGGAATACCAGTATTTTAATGCCTCAATTATGATACTCGTATTGGGGCTTGCCTGGAGGCTAACAGCTGTGATCCCTCTACCGTACAGCCATACAACCATACATCCATATACTATATGCGGTCATAATGTTTACACTTTGTCTGACCAGTCAAATGCTTGCACAACGCTTGAAAATGTCAAAAGGCAAGGTAAGTCTTTGGCTACAGTCAAGATCTTCAGATGGACCCAAGACAATGAGGCGGGGCTGTGAAAGATGCGATGCGTGACAGGCGGCCCCGATGACCGCACTTGGAGTGGCACCAGGCGGCGCCGGTTGCAGCCTGTTGGGGCTCCTAATGCGAATTTAATTTCTTATTGTCGATATGTCCGATGGATCTATGAATACGGAAAACGCAAGACAAGCAGCCAGATCATAAATGATTTGCAGCAGCCGAATCAACCTTGTGGGATTGTGTCATTTGCCCAAGAATAGATCCATAGATCGAACAATGCAAAATAAATCGATATTAATTATTGAGGAATTACACACACCAAAGCGGACCGGTTTTTCTGGCATTGAACTTTAAGCGATTAGCACATTTCGCTATCCCAAAACATCTCTGAGGTATACGGCTATAAGAAAGTTCCGTCAGAACAGAAAATCCGAAACGACGCTGGAACACCCTAGACAAATTTCGGCTTATTCGCGCCACAATTAAATCAGTTCTAAAGATAATCTTTAAAGGCAGCTTAGACGAGAAGTCCGATGGTCTCCAGCTAGAGTATCAATACAAGCGTTTGGCGACACTTTAATGTGACATATACAAACTGTTTTCGCCTGAAGCATACCCACATATTTCCGAAGACATAATTCAATTAGTCCCGAAAACCAAAAACCGAGAATCAAATCTCAATTTCAAAAATTTGCAATTCAGATTTTTGCGAGTGGCGTGAAGAAACGGGTGACCAGCATGGAAGATAGAGAGTTAATCGATGATGAAGATAATGTCGATCACTTACCACATTATAGCGGGTCATCTTGTAGCCCAAATACACAGGCGTTGACGGGTCATAGGCGGAGAGCAGGTACTGCATGTTCTCCATGATGACATAGCTGTGGAGGGAGGAGAGGTGGAGTAACTAAGGAGGCTCAGGCACAGTAATTCTCATTCCACTCACGTATCATCGTCTGCCTTCAGATACCAATCGAAGTCCTGTCCGTACTCCTGCCAGATATGGCGGAAACCCTCGCGTGTCTTGTTCCACAGATCCTCATAGCCGCCACCGCTGGGATCCACAACCTGGACGACTCCTAGCGGCTCGTAGCTCTCACTGCTGACGAACACCAGGCGGCTGCATCGCTTGCCCCAAGTGGCATGGACATGGCGCGCCAAACTCTGCACATTCTCTGGACAGGTGAGCACCATGCAGAGAATCCTTGCGGCCGGCGCCTCCTTAAACCTTGCCAGGGGTGCTGTTGTGGCCGTCGGCAATGTGGAGGGGGAGGAGCTGGTGCACCACGGTGACGCACGGTTCACATCGTAGACGTACAGGAGCAGCACGAAGGCGAAGATAAATCCCGCCATGAAGCCAGTCATGAGATGCAGCTGCGACCGCAGCTTGATTTTGGCTGTCATTCTGCGTGTGAGGTGTGTTCTGTGCCGCGTCTGGTTCCCGATTGTCTTCGCTGCTGATTTTAGCCAAGTCTATCAGCAAAGGCAGCACAGCAGCAGTCGGCAACCGGTTTTGATCGTCTTCTTATCAAAACAATCAACTCTCTAATTTGGTGGGAGAGTAGAGGTAGAGATGGTCGTGCATCTAAGCACATTCTCATAAAAATCTAATCGCTTCCGCATAGAAAAATACATTTCTGAATTGTTCTTAATTTCTGCAGATCTGTTCTTTATTTTGAATGTACCATGGACGAAAAAAAGAGGTCAAAGTCATCCGCAGGTCGTGGTTGCACTTCAAAAATACACATCGAGTATATTCATATTTCAAATTACTAGAAAAAATATACGCGTAGAAAACCTGACAGTGGGACTCAAGTTGGAGCCATGGGGCAACGATCGGGCCAGCGAGGCGCCTCCGTCTCATTGCGCGCTGACGCTTGGCAGAGAGGTTCAGGTTCTGCTCAAGTTCTGCTCATCTATGTACGTTATCTGTCAAGCCAAATTCAATTTGGTCGAGACTTACGCAGCAGAAAAACGGGCACAAAATGAAAAAAATGAAAGTGTTACATATACTTTTTGATCGCATCGCTGTGGACAATGGGAAATCGATCAATTGAAGCGCATGACATTGTATAACGTCGCTCATTGGGTAATACACTAGTCTCAGGGGATGAGGTATAAAAACTACGAGTCGCCTCAATTATGACAACAGTTAGCTGACAATTTGTGGAGGCAGACACAGACCAGACGCAGACCAACGGAAGGAAAATCTAAGCAATCGAGATGGCAGCAAAGGTGAGTCGGGACATAGGCTTTGCATAGGCTACCAACTGACACAATACCATTTGCAGTTCTTCGTCCTGCTGTCGCTGGCCGTTGTTGCCCAAGCGGAGTACAACTATAACGAGAAGGCAGCCACTGCCGTGAACACCCTGGAGCAGAGCTCCCCCAGCTCTGGGGAGGACTTCCTCAGCGACTACCACACGCCCAGCAACAATGCGCTGAACTCCCAGGCCACTCCGGACGGTTACGACTATGTGTCGCCTCGGACAAACCAATTTGCAGCCGGCGGAAGCAGTTCGGCCAGTGAGCATGCCTCGAATCTGCTGCAAAGTGCAGCCAATGCCGCATCTGCATCGGCAGCCCTCTTGCCTTCGCCACTGCCCGTCCTGCGCCAACACCAGGAGCCGGAGAACTTCCCGCCCGCTAGCTACAGCTTCAACTACGCCGTAAATGACGACAGCACCGGCGACATCAAGGAGCACAGCGAGACCCGCGACGGCTATGTGGTGCGCGGATTCTACAGCCTGATCGATCCCGATGGCTACAAGCGCACCGTCACCTACACGGCCGATGATGTCCATGGCTTCAACGCAGTTGTGAATCGAGTACCATATGCCCTCAAGACCGTGGCTGTTGCGGTGGCCCCTTCAGTGGTACCGGACATTGCCTTGGACGAGCGCTCCAAGCTGCAAACAGTAGACATCACGCGGTCGTCGGGAGCTTCCTCTGTGGAATCTGAGGGATCTGAGGGATCTGGATCTGGATCTGGTGCGTTCTCCCACGATAGCTATGACAATGCCCCTCGTGGCCTGGACGCTTCTGGTGGTCCCTACGCCTGAGTTCTGCTGCTCTGCTATGCGGTGCTTGTATACTGCTTCATTGTGTTCCATCTAATCCATCTAGTTCTGTAGATATTCCATTAAATATGATTAACCAACACTGGTTTGATTTGTCAACACCAACATTTCGTGGCCCTAAGAAATCATAACTTTTGGTCAGTATGAAGCTTCCTCGTTGGTATTTCAACGTTTTCAAAGAAGCCAAAGTCTGTGTGGTGGCGTGTTCAAAAGGTTAATTGTGCAACAAACATATGGAAGATGCCTTAAAGATGTATTACCACTCGTCGAAAAAAACTGAAAGGTCAAAGCATCACGCCTTGTGATGGAAAACTCTTAGAGACTCGTGTTTACTATTGGTTTCATAGACGAAATGAAAGAGTACCATATGCACTCCCCTCCAGGGGATAACTGTTTGAATGGTCTGGCAACATCTGGCATCCAAAAAGGCGTTAAGTTATTTCTTACCAAACGTATCCGCGGCGCCCGTTCAAGCCAAGTCTGTCAACAGCCGGCAAAGCGCGAAGACGTTTCGGTTATTTTGTTGTTTCTTTGTTATTTCTGTATTTTTTTATTAGGAGTCTGAAGTCGCGTTCGGGCCGCTTTAATGGCCTTTTCGCAGTGAGTGTCTTCGTGTTTGAAATTCTGTGCGAGTGCCGTACCGGAGAGCATAAAGTGGAAAGAAAGCGGCCGAGAGAAGAGTCGCATAATTGCTCACCCACACACACACACACACACACGAGCCCATCGCCCAGAGCCCAAAGCAGGGACAGCAGTAGAAGGCAGCGATTTGAGACGGGCCAAATCCAAATCCGATTGCAACGGGTCGCAGAAGCGTCACCGAGGCGGGGCGAGGCGAGGCACGGCCCAGGCAATTGCAAATCGAATCGAATTTAAACATCTTGCGAGTAAATGTACCCGTGTACAGAAGAGATACGAGTATAAGTACAACCACCATTCCATACATGCATACTCCAACAACTTTATGCATGTTTGTGCGTCCCGAAGGTCAACCGCATCTTTACAAGCTTTCGTCTCTGCGTCAGTGCCTCAAGAATGTGTTAATTCGGTGTTTCAGTGACAACAACAACAACAACAACAAAAACAACAACAGGCGACGGCAGCACAGCACCCAGAGCTTATACATACATATGTACATACTAGCACAACGGCAGCGACAACATTTTTTTAGATTTGCATAAAAAAGTAAACAAAAGCCGCCTATAAAAAATATAAAATAAGAAACCATACCTACAAAAATTATAAAAAACAACAACAAGCTGAGGAAAATAAAAGCAAACCCAACACCGAACACGAACCCCATAGAAGATGAGCATATTTAGGCATCATCGGAAGCGCATGGAGCTGCTCTTGATGCTACTGATCGGCCTGGCTTGGGGGATCCTATTGTCCGAGCTCTTGCAGCGGGCTCGCTGGCAGTTCAACGAAGAAGACCAGCCATACCAAAGCAGCAATTACCCTCCAAGCAGCTACATGTGGAGCACTTCGGATCCATCGTACCAACTGACAACCATGCCCAACAACCTGACCACAGACAGGGGAGATCTGGCTGAGCGGCTCTTCAAGGAGACCCGCGTGCTGTGCATGGTGCTGACCAGTCCGAAGAGCCACCGGACCCGGGCAATTCACATCAAGCGTACCTGGGGCTCGCGCTGCAACGAGTTGATCTTCGTGAGCACCAAGTCGGACAAGGAGCTGGGCACGGTGGCGCTCAAGGTGAAGGAAGGATATAGCAACCTCTGGGGGAAAACGCGAGCTGGTCTGCAGTATGTGTACACGCATTTTCAGAACTATGATTGGTTCCTCAAGGCGGACGATGACACGTGAGTGATGTTAACACAAATACAGTTCAGATAATTTCCCTTGCAGCTGCCAGGAACAAAATTCATGAATATACTATATCCTCAGGGTTATTCAGAATAGTGATTGAACATCAATTACACTATGCATCGAAATTGAACTTGTTTTCCGCTGTGAACCAAACCGACTTATTTGATAGATTTGGGGCTTTAAAATTGTCTAATAGGTTTTTCTTTTCCTAGGTTTTTTTTTTTAATTTTTACTATCAGAGGTAGTGCTTCTTTTATTCACAAAATTTAAGTACCTTTTATCTGGTTGTATTGAACTTTGCAATTCTTAAAAGGTGATAAATGCAGCTATCAATCAGATTCAAACACTTTGTAGCTTAAGCTCACCGTCTGAAAAATATTGAGCTTTCAAATTACAAATTGATAATTTTTGTGCGGTATTTTTCCTAAAAATTGTACTTTAAAAACTCGGAAAAAGTCGTAATAAAGGCATAAAAGACGGTTTGGTTCACAGCAAAAATGTGGTGTTACATGGTGTTAATAGTTAATATAATAGATACCAGATAATGTGCATATTGGGCGAAATATTGGGCCATGCACATTTGAGCCATTCTCTCCAATTGCTTTAACCACTATTTTTGAATTCCAGTTATGTGGTGATGGAGAACCTGCGCTCCTTTCTGTACGCGTTCACGCCAAAAGCGCCTGTTTACTTTGGCAGCAAGTTTAGGGTGCATGTGAAGCAGGTAATGGCTCGATCGATGGTCGCCCCACCACATCGAAGTTATAATGATATAATGGACCTCTCCTGCAGGGCTATATGTCGGGAGGAGCTGGCTATGTGCTCAGCAAGGAGGCCCTGCTTCGGTTTATGGAACACGGCTTTAGCAACAGCAGTATCTGCAGCAATCGCAGCATCGGCTTCGAGGATGTGGAGCTCGGACGCTGCATGCAGGCAGTGGGTGTTGCGGCAGGGGACTCCCGTGATGAGCATGGCCTGGCCCGCTTTATGCCCTTCTCGCCGCTGCACTGGTTCTCGAACTCGCCGAAGTGGTACAGACCCTATCGCTTCTACACCTCGTCAAATGTAAGAAGGGTTCTAGAATGGTATCTGATATCGTGATCAACTTATTGAATTACTTCCTAGCAGAGCACAAACGATTGCTGCTCGAACTCGGCCATCTCCTTCCACTACAGCAATGCCAAGGACTTCTACGTGCTCGACTATGTCATCTACAAGTTAAGAGCCTTCGGCCTAAGCAGGCCTCAGGAGCAGCTGCCAATGAAGCAGCCATTCCAGGAGGTTATGGAGTCCTTGCAAAAGTGGCGAACTTCCAAGCCAGAAAAGCTGACGCCAGCAATTAGGGACCACAAAAATAAGCAAAAACTAAAGCCAAACGTTAAGACAAAAGCCATACCAACATCGAAAGCTAAACACGATCCAAAATCTAAATCCAAAACTATACACAAACCTAAGCCCAAAACTACAACCAACATTACACCCAAAACTACACCCAAAACTGCACCCAAAATATCACACAAAACCACACACAAAACTACACACAAAACTGCACACAAAACTACACACAAAACTGCATACAAAACATCAAACAAAACACTACACAAGCCGAATCCTAAAACCAAAACTAAAATAACACCCAAACCTAAAGTCGAAACTGAGGGCTAATCATTTTCTTAACGCGACTGCCGGAAACCATGCCAAAGAGAAAAAACCAACGCAGAATTTGAAAAATAAAATAAACGGGGTCATATGTTAAATCTAAATCCTAAACTATATTCTGAACTAGTCGTAAGTCATCCAATTGTTAATAAATCATGTCGCAATCCTGCACTTTCCCTTACACGTGAATAGTTTACTTATTTATTTATGACATATGTACATCTTGAATGTGACAAATTGATTATTGTTGGCCCCTTCGGACGACTACGGCAGAGCGATTTCCACACTTCGTGCTGGGATGCCCCATTATGATGCCATAGGGACGGGCACTATATAAAATTGCTTCTAGAAAGTGCATTTCATAGGGCGATACTTTGTGCATTGTTATCGAATAGGTTGAACAGCAATTGATTCCCTGAAAGTGGAAATAAACCATGTATCAAAACACATTCAAGGAAGTACTCTCTACAGACCTTTTGGAATGTATATATCTGAAAATTTTTCAACCAATCGATGAAGTCGGCACGTCCTGGTATGAGAAAGTACTCTAGGCCGATGGGAAAGAATCTATGTCGATTATAGTGGTCCCTAGAGTCACCGTCCGTGACATTTAACGTATTCATGCAGATACCCATTTGATAGTCCTCAGTGCCTTCGCCCTCCGCCCTGCACATCGATTTGCCGATACCTCGGGTGATGAACATCTGAAGGGCCTTCCTGCTGAGCACATAGCCAGCTCCACCGGACATATAAGTAACTTTCCCCAACTGAAAGTTGCAGCCAAAGTGAATCGGAGTATCCGGGGAATAGCTGGAAAGCATGTATCGCATATTCTCGATTATGGCATAGGTATCGTCGTCGGCCTTAAAGAACCAGTCCGCCTCATGGCGGTAATGCCTATAGGCATGCCTGAAGGCCGCCTTTGTCTTTCCCCAGAGAAAATCGTAGCTATCGCTGATATTCAGGCCAACAATGTCCACTCCAACTCCAGGTGACCCCACGTGAGGGGAGCTGCTGTAGAAGACCACCCTGTTGCAATGGCGTCCCCAGGTTTCGCTTATGGTTTTCGCACCACTCAGGTGGTTTGTGGGCCAGGTTAGGACTAGACAGAGAACCCGTACGGACTGGCTGAGCCGTCTGGCCAGTGTATCATTGATCGCTCTGGCCTGTATGTGATTGGGGAAATGTACAGACCTCAGCTCTGGCAGTGGATTGACGTATCCGTAGGGTCGTAGGTGGTACAGCAGAAAGTCCAGGACATGCAATTGATTTGAATTGACGTATGGGTAAAGGATTCCATGACCAAAGCAGCTCTCACGACTCTGCGAAAGACAATGGATTTCTGATCATAGCAGACACACACATGCCCCCAAGACTTACTTGATTTTCGTAGACCGATCGATAGGTGCAAGGCCACAGCCAGAACTTGGTACGCAGATGGAAGGGCAGCACCTCTTCCTGCACATGAAACGGTAAAAGCTTCTCGCTTGGTCCTCGATCCATTCGAGCCAAGCAAGCCCGCAAGCTGGATCCATCCTGCAGGCAGTTCTCCGCCGTCAGGTGCTCCAGTGCTCCACGACTGAAAATGTGGTCGGTGGTTGCTCCTTTGCCTACATGGGCGTAGGAATAGAAGCCGTGCTGGGCACTGAAGTAGATCGCCTGAGAGGGTGAATAGGGGGCCAGCATATGGCGGAGATTCTCCACAATCACATAGGTTCCCATAGAGACGCTCAACAGCCAGTCCAACTTATGGTGGTTGTTGCGATAGATCCACAGATACGCCTCCGTCAGACTGATCTCCCTCGAATCGAATACACTCAATTCATTGCAGCGACAGCCCCAAGTCTTCCGGATGTGCTCTGCCTTCATTGCATCGAATCCGTTGCCCAAATCCTCCAGATAAAGCAGGCAATGCACACGCACACTCTCGTAAAGTAGCTTGGCTATTTGTTTGTCGTCCCACTGCTGGGCCCGCAATCCAACGTCATAGCTGCTTATCGACTCCTTGTATGGCTTGAAGACAAACTCGTGGAGTTTGTAAAAGGTAGAACTTCGGAAAAATATTACCAGCTCGAGTACCGCCAGCCAGCCCGCAAAAGACAGAACCAGAATCCGCCATAGTTCGGCGACTTGCACTCGAATCAATTTCATTTTCCCAGCTGTAGAATTGAACAATAAGAACGGGTTACTTTGATTAAAATAGAATTTTTATTCAGAGGCAAGGGCATGCTGCTGTACTTATAGTTAGCCAGATAATACCAGAAACTATTATGATTTATGTAAGCATCCTAATTGGTATCGGATGATGACTGCCAGATGCTTTCTCTCTCACTCTCTCTTTGTCTGTATTTTGTCACAATTCTTCTCGAACTTGTCCTGAGCAGGGGAAAAACACGAAGAGAAAGAGAGGAACCACTACCTTTAGTTATTTTCCGTTTTTCACCTTTCCACCTTATAACCCATTTGATCAGAATTTAAAAAAATTATATCTGTTTCCATTTTTCCTGATACTGTTTTCGATTCTACTACTTCTGCCTCTCTGTCTAACTTTTCAAACCAACACCACCCGTTACGTCTCGCACCCCTCCGCCAGAGAGAAAGTATACCGCACGAGGGAAAGTGCGTGAGAAGGGGTAGTGTAGAAGATACACTCCTGTAAATTCTGTGAAATGGAGCAAAAATATTTAGCACATCCTCTGTGAATGCCCTAAAGCCTATAGAAGGAGTCCTCGACAGCGTCGCAACAGTCTCGACAGTCTTGCAACAGTGCCGCCTCCGAGGATTTGGGAAATAAGATACACCAGATTGCTTAGCTATGTACCAGTGAAGTACGAGTACGAGTAGATCAAGGACTCGAATAAGTTAAGGAGGACATTTACTTCAATCAATTTCTGTCTTAGCTATCCCCCAAAGGAATTTTCTTCTCATACTTTGCCATACAATAAATAAGACTTTCTTCGGCTGGTACAACACAAATATAGGGCAAATTCGTTGCGCAGACTTTGTCATTCAATACATTGTAATTTTTGATGGACCTTCTGTACCCCATGTCATGGCAGTGCTCCTTTCCGTACTGATTATTAGGCTCCCCTGTACACAAGATTTTATGTGTAATGGGTTCTTCAGTTGAGTGCCAAGTATGCGGACCCCATATGGGCCAGTCACTACCCGAGTTACAGTATACGATCGATATTGCTTTTAAAAAGATAAAGATTGACCGAATCCCATTCTTCGATGGTTTTGAATGCCATTAATTGAGCTTCCATCCTGGGACAATCTTTTTTTGCTTCGTCTTCTAATAGTAGTCTCATAGTAGTCTATGTAACAATTTTAACGAATTCCGCTGAGGGCTTATTCACTCCAAAAACGTTGACCAGACAACTAGATAAAATGCTGACTAATGAGTCCTTATAATCTAATCAACCCAATCAAACCAACCCAGCAAACGAAGTTGTATATGGTGTATCTCAGAAAAATTGTTCCAAGAGTAAATAATTCTTCTCTTATGTTGACTCTTTTATATCCCAGGTCGGCTACATCTGGGGAAAATACGATCAAATACGTCTATACAATACAATATTGCAATACAAATTTTACAATCTCACTTTTTTTTAATCTTTTTTCTAGATTTGTTGCATTTGTTTCGGTGCATTCGGCGCTTCTGAGTGATATAACGTTCTTATCGTTAGGTCTGCGTAAAACTGATCAAACAATTTCTAATTTTAAAAGGCAGAATTTTAAAGTCATATAAATATTGGCTGGAGAGGAGTGCGTGCCCAAGATAGTGAAGTGGTGGTCCAACTCATGAGCCCCATTGACAAGGACAATTTTCCACCAACCTAAAGCACTCTACTTCCAATTGGAAGCATTCATTGAATGTTTATTGTTAATTTAAAATCGCGTTAGACTGGCAAATCGATTTAGGTGAGTTCATATGCTGCGATAATTATTTTTTGTGTTTATTTGAATGGGAATGTGTTTCTTGGGCCGATACTTTCGATTCTTCCTTCGGTCGGAGAGCCCAGCCCTGCGTTCTGATGAAGATAGGACTGCTCCGTTGTGGAGGTATATCGTGGGGGAGTAGATCGGTAACGGCGGGGCCGTTATCACTCTCCGGAGGCTGATACCCCCGACTCGTAACTGGTTACCAATTGCCTTCAACGTTTTGATTTTTTTCTCTCCTCGCAGGCTCTTTACTCTCCTGCTAGAGTGCGCGGTACGATTTGACCGGCTCTCGACCTGACACTCACTGTCCTCTCCTCCGCTGCGCACCGGTGTCCAAGAATGTTCCTGACGCTCCGTGCGGGCTTACGGTTCGAGCGGGGCAGGAAGCTGCCTCAGGACTAGAGGTTGCCCTTACAGTGTGGTAATTTAAATATCGCGGTACATTTGGAACATTTGGACGTTTTACCGCAAATTTCAACCATTCAAAAATATGGAAGGCCCCGGTGTCATGTCTTATGAGCGAGGTTACATAGTTACATACTATTTAAACCACTGGCAATAATTACTAATGGCGAGACATGCGACGAAAGGGAAGTTTATTGATCGTAACATAGAAAAAATGGTTCAAGCACACCTTCGACACCATACCTCAGGAGTTTTTAGATGTGTTTCTTCAATAATGGTTTCTTCAATAATAAATTCAGAAAGAATGATCAAAGGCAGGAGACAAACATCAGAGAGGTTATTCAAAAAAATAATGTGTTGCTATCTTATGTTATACATTCTCTGAATTCCAATTGTTTCAAGAATTTCCATACTTTTCGTGGAAACAGATTCCAGAATTGTTTCGTATTATTCCGTAGGTCAGGTCTAGGTTGAGGTTGAAGTTGAGTTTGAAGATTTTTAAGCTTAGAACTGATAACGGCCCGCAAATAAATACACCATTGCAGCAACTGGGAATTTAGTAGGAGCTATCTATTCTCAAACAAACAATGTCGAAACAGTGGGCTTTAGGAGCTATTCTTTTGAGCTGCGCTCTACTGGGGCGAGGCGATCCTGTCACTCCTTGTGGCGATCAGCAAATTTGTGTCTCTAAAGACCGCTGCTTAGCTCAAATGGGACAATACCGATCGGCCGTGTGCCAAGCCTCAGAAGTTTGCTGCGACATTTCGCAGGTGGTAAGTACTAAGGAGGCCATTCAATGCGTACATTCGCTTACATCCCTGTGATTGATTCAACTTGCACAGGACGAGTCAGTTGATGTGACTGAAGGACCTTCGGATGCTGAAGACCTATGCGGCATGAGCAATCCAAGCGGACTGGAGGCGAACGCCAATGCATCTGAAGATCAGGCGAAGTTTGGAGAATTCCCGTGGACGATTGCTCTGTTCCATAAAGGGCAATACTTCGGCGGTGGCTCTCTGGTTAGCCAGAATGCTGTCCTCATGGCAGCCCACCTCCTGGCGGATAAGTCACAAGCCGATATTGTAGTCAGAGCTGGCGATTGGGACTTGTCAAGCACGGAGGAGAGCACTCCGCATGAAGAGCGCCAAGTTTCGAGGGTTGTGAAACATGAGAACTTCGATGTGAAAACTGGATCCAACAACCTGGCACTCCTCTTCCTTGAGAGCCCGTTCCCCAGGACAGCACACATCAGGCCCATTTGTTTGGCCACCGCAGAGAGGTCCATTGATGCGCGCTGCTTTGTCGCCAGTTGGGGAAAAAAGGCATACCCGGATGTTGAGTATTCGAGCATACTGAAGAAAATTGAGCTGCCCATCGTGGACAGGGCTACGTGCCAGAATCAGTTGAGGAAGACCAGACTGGGCAGATCCTTCGTCTTGGCCCCTAGCTTCGTTTGCGCAGGTGGAGAGAAGGGTAAGGATGCCTGCCAGGGCGATGGCGGCTCCGCGCTGTTCTGTCCCAGGACCGATGACACCTCTCGCTACGAGCAGGTCGGCATTGTCAACTGGGGAATCGAGTGTGGAAAAGAAAACGTACCGGCTGTCTACACAGACGTCACCAAATTCCTGCCGTGGATTGAGCAGCAGCTGAAGCAGGGCTCTAACGAATTAATGGGTAGCTATAGAATGTTGATTCATTATTGAATGACAGAATTTGAAGCAACAAGTTGATTTTAATTTCTACATGATATTTTTATAACTTTTTCAAAATAGATCTTCTTTTTATTGAAATGCTCTTGAATTTCCTTTAAAAATAATAAATTCATCACGAAAAATTAATATTGGATTAGTACCATACAATTTCGTATTCTTTTGGGTAAATTATCAATATCATAAGTCTCACAAAGTTATTTAAACTATATCGTTAGATCCCA
Source organism: Drosophila miranda (assembly GCF_003369915.1). Classification (NCBI taxonomy): domain Eukaryota; kingdom Metazoa; phylum Arthropoda; class Insecta; order Diptera; family Drosophilidae; genus Drosophila; species Drosophila miranda. The sequence goes on along the minus strand of NC_046677.1, from coordinate 12,608,581 downwards.
CAAATGCAGAAAGAAAACTCTAGCCCCTTGCACATTTTGTAAAGATTTCCATCGATAACCAGACGTACGTATATGTAGGGCGATCTGAGCGGCGCATCCGATCATACATATATGGCAGTTGGTCCATCGAGCTAGTTTCATGGTTGAATCGCATATTCGAAATAAAACTAAAACAGATGCAATTTAATATAGAAATATATCATAATTAAAAGATTTCATTTTACTATTTTCAACTGTACCGTAGCTAGGTAACCAAAGGCCCTGGTGCAAACAAAGTCACATTCTCTGGCCAAAATCATGTTGAACTGTACTACTTTGTTCGGAAGTTCCTTAACATCTATTATCGGTAAAAAGGATGCAGGATGCAGGAGTAACCGCTGTATTTCATCCAAGATGTGTGGCAGTTAGTTAAATTTTTTAGAACATTAATAGTAATATTATAATATATAGTGCTATTATATTGATAGTATACAGGTTGTCCGTTTTTCTATCCCAAAAAGAGATATATATCTAATGCTCAGAAAATAGATACTTTTCATTTTTGGCATGGAAGATTAGTGCACATACGTAAGGGAAAATACTTTAAAATAAAAGCTAAGCCTATGTTTGATGATGTTTGATGTTTCCTGCTAGCGTGCGCGGTACGATTTGATGGGCTCTCAACCTGACACTCACTGTCCTCCCCTCCTCTGTCGACCGGTGCCCCCGAGTATTCCTGACGCTCCGTGCCGGCTTACGTTTCGTACGGGGCAGGACGCTGCCGCAGAACTTGTATGGCGGAAACTGGAGGTTGCCTTACGGTGTGGTAATTTAAATATCGGGGTACATTTAGAACAATTGGGACCATGTCACTAAAAATTCGTTTCCTGCACTCCTTGAACTTTTTACCGCAAAATTCCAAATGAAATTTTAAAAAAGTTGTTCTAAATATATAAAATAAAACCGAAGACCTGGGTGGCTGCAAATAATTTTAATTTTTTAAAGACGAACAAGAGGCGACAGGGTTGCGCGCGTTCGATTTCAATAACTTTTCTCGACTTCCACAAATTATGCTGACAATTTCTTCTTAGCTTAGCTTACCTTCGGCGGCAAAGCGGGGCGATTTCGCCAGGAACGAGCTTTTATTGCGCTCCCGCTTTGCCCCAGCCTAACTTACACTAGATTTCATAAGAGACGATAAAATAAGAATAGTAAAATAGAATAGAAATAACAAAAAATAAATAAAATTCGACCCCAAGTGGCGTTTCACCAACAATTCAAATATATGAAACGCAGCGGCGTTAAATCTCTTGTGCGAGGTGACCTACAATACTATTACTATTAAAACCACTTGCAATAATTACTTGCATTAATGACGAGACATGAGACGAAAGGGAAATTCATTGATCGTAACATGGAAAAAATGATCCAAGCATACCTTCGGTCCCATATCTCAGGGGTTTTTAGATGTGTTTCTACAATTATGGTTGTTATTCTTTAAATTTGGGCGATTCAATAATCAGAAAGAATAATCAGAGGGCAGGAGACTATTAACACAATGGACAGAGCCAAACGGCAGAGAGGTTATTCATATAACTAATATGTTGCTGTCTTATGTTATACATTCTCTGAATTCCAATTGTTTCAAGAATTTCCCTACCTTTCTTGGTAACAGATTCCAGAATTGTTTCGTATTATTCCGTGGGTCAGGTCTAGGTTGCAGTTAAATGTGAGTTTGAAGATTTTTAAGCTTCGAACTGATAACGGCCCGCAAATAAATACACCATTGCAGCAACTGGGAATTTAGTAGGAGCTATCTATTCTCAAACAAACAATGTCGAAACAGTGGGCTTTAGGAGCTATTCTTTTGAGCTGCGCTCTACTGGGGCGAGGCGATCCTGTCACTCCTTGTGGCGATCAGCAAATTTGTGTCTCTAAGGACCGCTGCTTAGCTCAAATGGGACAATACCGATCGGCCGTGTGCCAAGCCTCAGAAGTTTGCTGCGACATTTCGCAGGTGGTAAGTACTTAGGAGACTATTTGATGCGTACATTCACTTGCATCCCATTGATTGATTCTACTTGCAAAGGACGAGTCAGTTGATGTGACTGAAGGACCTTCGGATGCTGAAGACCTATGCGGCATGAGCAATCCAAGCGGACTGGAGGCGAACGCCAATGCATCTGAAGATCAGGCGAAGTTTGGAGAATTCCCGTGGACGATTGCTCTGTTCCATAAAGGGCAATACTTCGGCGGTGGCTCTCTGGTTAGCCAGAATGCTGTCCTCATGGCAGCCCACCTCCTGGCGGATAAGTCAGAAGCCGATATTGTAGTCAGAGCTGGCGATTGGGACTTGTCAAGCACGGAGGAGAGCACTCCGCATGAAGAGCGCCAAGTTTCGAGGGTTGTGAAACATGAGAACTTCGATGTGAAAACTGGATCCAACAACCTGGCACTCCTCTTCCTTGAGAGCCCGTTCCCCAGGACAGCACACATCAGGCCCATTTGTTTGGCCACCGCAGAGAGGTCCATTGATGCGCGCTGCTTTGTCGCCGGTTGGGGAAAAAAGGAATACCCGGATGTTGAGTATTCGAGCATACTGAAGAAAATTGAGCTGCCCATCGTGGACAGGGCTACGTGCCAGAATCAGTTGAGGCAGACCCGCCTGGGCAGATCCTTCGTCTTGGCCCCTAGCTTCGTTTGCGCAGGTGGAGAGAAGGGTAAGGATGCCTGCCAGGGCGATGGCGGATCCGCGTTGTTCTGTCCCCTGGCCGATAACACCTCTCGATACGAGCAGGTCGGAATCGTCAACTGGGGCATCGAATGTGGAACGGAAAACGTACCGGCTACGTACACGAATGTGGCCCAGTTTCAACCGTGGATTGAGCAGCAGCTGAAGCTGGCGTCCACCGAGGCAGCGTGGTAACTAATAGGTAACTGACTGGTTATTGAATGGCAAAATTAACCGCGAAATATCATAAATTAATGATTTTAATATGTATGTACATGATATTTTTCTAAATATTTATAAATAAACCAGAATCTCAAACAAAAGAACTTCCTTTAGAGTGCATGCGGAGTGCTCTCCTCCACAAATGCAGAATGAAAGTTCTAGCTACCTGCGCACGTTGTATAAAGATCTATCGTTAACCAGGCGTGTGGGGCGATCTTAGCATCGCATTCGAAAATACTCTAATTAGTTCATGACCTTTTGATACGAGCCGGCCTTGTCAATTGAGGAATCGAATGTGGAAGAAACAACGTACCGCGTATCTTTTAGTAAACAGACGTGGCCATATATCAATAATGGATTTAAGAATACATAATGATTTGTTGGCATCGCAGAAAGGAATCCATCAAGGTTAGACGGTTGCCGGGATAGGGATACACTAATCTTTCCTCTCTGGTAATTGCGGTAGTCTTGTCAGGGTTCCCGAGTGCCCAACCGTGGATGCTTTCCACAGTTTGGATTCTCTCATTCTGAGGGCGGCATTCCCATGAGATTTACGGAGTGCGTAGCCCGCCAGTTATGCATAGCTCTGCCATTCGTTGAGCTCTAATAAGTCTGTTGAGACAAGTTCTTTTGTTGGGGCTGGCCACCTTACCACCACTCCATAGAGCATGATTGGTCGTATGATAGCGGTGTATAGCCACCGAGCTATATTCCCCATTTTAGTCCGATTGCTTTCCTGCTTGTATAAAGGCCCACTGCGGCTTTCTTTACCCTATCCTCAGTTTCCAACCGAGCTCTCTGTCGAGGATCAGGCTAGTGCTTCCCCAAAGAGTTTTGGGGAAGTCAGTGCCGGATCTTTGTACCCGTGGGAAAAGACTTCTTCGTAAATTAGTTTGAGCCAATTAATGGCAGGGATAGTGCCGTCTGGCCTCGCAGACTTGTATGGTTTAATCGCCAATGAAATGTTCTCCTGTCTTAGCAGGTTCAGGATAGCATTTGAGGCGATAGAAGTTTTGCTCAACGTTTTCAGCCTTAGCTTTATTGAAGAGTCTCCGGGAGGCTTTCCGGAGTTCCCCCCGTTTCGGATTCCACCATTCAGGTGGGCGCTCCGAGAAAGAGTGTTCTTCCAGGCCAATTGAGGATACAATGTTCCCCTATATATGATGAGAGGCAAGCGTGAGGTCTTTCTTCGGTTTAATAAGACTATCTGAGTGGTTTGTGTCATTGTTTCCCAACTGGCAGTGATGTGCGTTGGCGTCCCACCCCACAATTAGGCGTGTGGAAGGGTGTCAGGTAGGTTATGACCCATGTCTGCGGTGCAGATCCCCAGTGAGCGCTCTTGGCCTTCGAGGCTCACTGCGGCGTGGTCTTCATAGCTGAGTTTTGGGAGCAAAAATTAATGCAGTTCTCTTTTTGCAAGAATGCAGTTACGAATTTTACCTGCGGTTTCAGCTACGTATAGCTTATAGTCTGGAGTCCTCAGATCGGAGACCCTGTTTCCCAGGATCCAGGGCTCCTGAATGAGGACTATGTCTGCTCCACCCTTGGCTAGATGGAACAGTAGAACAGCGCATGCTGCCTTACAATGGTGGAGTTTGATCTGCAGGAGCGTTGGTGATATTCCTGATGCTCACCTCCACCATTGTGGTCTCTAGGTCGCTGTCGGGGGCTCTGGCTCCTCCCCGACAACGATTGTGCTGAGACCCCTGGCTAGGTCGCTCTAGTCGGACCCGTAGTCGTCCAGGATGTCGTCCGACACAGTTTACAGTGTTTTAAAGTGGTTAAAGAAATGAAAGATAAAAAAGAACGGTCCAACTGTTGTTTAATATATGGGCTATTATGCTAATTAATATTTGTACTCGAAAAATTCAGGTGGCTTATCAGGATTGGCGTCATGAAAAACTCGCTCAATGATGTGATACTTGGCGTAGATGCCGGCGCCAGGGGGTAAATCTGTAATATTAAAGGCCATTCCATGCATTAGGGAAAGCAGCTCCTCAAAGTCCAATAATTCATTCTTTTGAATGGCTTCGCGTGTCAACTGTTCAATGGTATGGTCAAGACGCTGATCGGCGGCCACGGCGTCGACATTAACCGAGGGTGCACCTGGCAGAAGCACCAGCAGCAAACTCATGTTATCACGACTGCCTTTGTGCAGGCAAATGTCCAGCACACTATTGACGATTGAATTGATGTTAGCCGTCACGCAGAGGCGCGACCTAATGAATGCGCAAACTCCCTCACTGCTCATAACGTCCCAAATGCCGTCGCAAGCAATCACCAGAAATTCATCAGTTGGAGTACGGTCGAGGACAGTCAGATCTGGCTCTGGAGAGACGAGCTGGTCGCAGCTGGAGCGCGTGCTGTCGCTTTTGAAGTCGAAGTCCCCCAACGCACGAGAGACGGCCAGGGTCCCGTTCACTCGCTGTATAATCACACTCCCGCCAGCACGCACTATGCGTGCTCGTTCCAAGGGGAGATTCGGCTTGTGGTCCCAGGAGCTGAACTCGGTTTGGCCGTTCTGGGAGAGAACAACACGCGAGTCGCCGCAGTTGGCGAGATAGATCTTGTCCGGCGATACAAATGCACATGTGGCTGTGCTACCACCTGACTTGTCGGGGCAAAGTCTGCGCATTTCATCGTCGATGTACAGGAAGGCGTCGTGTATTCCTGCAACGTACTGACCCCTTGCGAATTGCTCATTTGAAATGATGGTGCTCAATAGGTGCTCTGAGCAATACGCTGATATGCGGCCTCCTCCGTGTCCGTCAAAGATCGCAAAGAATGACCAAAGGTCGAACGGCTTGCTCAGGCGACACACTGCTGTGTGGGCATCCTCCATTTCCATTCTCCAACCCTGCATCGCAGACACACAGTACTGGAGTCCATTGCCACTCCCCATTTCAATTTCCTTATCCGTTGAAGGCTTTTCCAAAAGACCACCCATCGCAATTGTTTCCCAACGAAGCGTTTACTGAAGGTTAATTTTTGGAATCAGGGTCAAAATTTTCGAGACGATTTAGGCAACTGAAAGTCTCTAAAAAGCAGATGTGTGAAGTTTATGAAGTTTATAATTTTGATCGACTAGAAAAAGGAACCAAATAATATTATTGACATGCTGACATATAATGTGATTCCCATTTCACTTCAAAAAATATTAAATTTTCTTCCACCAGACTTACTGAATTATTCATCGGTGGTCTTCATAGAGATTTTCAGGTTCTTCACCGAAAACTTTCGTGGTATTTTTTTCGTTTCTTACTCGAACTTAAGCATAGACTGCTTGGAAGCTAGGGAAAATGTTAATATTATTGTTATAAATTTCACTGGAAGTATATACTTTATTTGAGAAAATATTCTGATACAAAACATGAAGCCAGACCAGACCAAATTTAATAAGCTGACTACATAATCAAGCCTGACTATTCAGCTGCTTCTCAATCCAAGGCTGAAACTTGGCCACATTCGTGTACGTAGCCGGTACGTTTTCCGTTCCACATTCGATGCCCCAGTTGACGATTCCGACCTGCTCGTATCGAGAGGTGTTATCGGCCAGGGGACAGAACAACGCGGAGCCGCCATCGCCCTGGCAGGCATCCTTACCCTTCTCTCCACCTGCGCAAACGAAGCTAGGGGCCAAGACGAAGGATCTGCCCAGGCGGGTCTGCCTCAACTGATTCTGGCACGTAGCCCTGTCCACGATGGGCAGCTCAATTTTCTTCAGTATGCTCGAATACTCAACATCCGGGTATGCCTTTTTTCCCCAACCGGCGACAAAGCAGCGCGCATCAATGGACCTCTCTGCGGTGGCCAAACAAATGGGCCTGATGTGTGCTGTCCTGGGGAACGGGCTCTCAAGGAAGAGGAGTGCCAGGTTGTTGGATCCAGTTTTCACATCGAAGTTCTCATGTTTCACAACCCTCGAAACTTGGCGCTCTTCATGCGGAGTGCTCTCCTCCGTGCTTGACAAGTCCCAATCGCCAGCTCTGACTACAATATCGGCTTGTGACTTATCCGCCAGGAGGTGGGCTGCCATGAGGACAGCATTCTGGCTAACCAGAGAGCCACCGCCGAAGTATTGCCCTTTATGGAACAGAGCAATCGTCCACGGGAATTCTCCAAACTTCGCCTGATCTTCAGATGCATTGGCGTTCGCCTCCAGTCCGCTTGGATTGCTCATGCCGCATAGGTCTTCAGCATCCGAAGGTCCTTCAGTCACATCAACTGACTCGTCCTGTGCAAGTAGAATCAATCAATGGGATGCAAGTGAATGTACGCATCAAATAGTCTCCTAAGTACTTACCACCTGCGAAATGTCGCAGCAAACTTCTGAGGCTTGGCACACGGCCGATCGGTATTGTCCCATTTGAGCTAAGCAGCGGTCTTTAGAGACACAAATTTGCTGATCGCCACAAGGAGTGACAGGATCGCCTCGCCCCAGTAGAGCGCAGCTCAAAAGAATAGCTCCTAAAGCCCACTGTTTCGACATTGTTTGTTTGAGAATAGATAGCTCGTACTAAATTCCCAGTGGCTGCGATGGTGTATTTATATGCGGGCCGTTATCAGTTTGAAGCTTAAAGACTTAAAGCTCAACCTTGACCTGACCCAACTTCCCACGAATTTATAGATCGGTTTTCAAGAAAAGTGTGGTCATTCTTCCGAAGCTCGGAGAATATATAATAGAAGATTACAGCGGCAAAATCTTCTTGAATAACCTCTATAAGTGAAATATGCGCAAAACATAGCATCTCTCTATGCCCCCTAATTCTCGAAATTTTCTGAAAACAATGTTCAATGTCCACAATCTACTCTGTAGTACATTTATTGCTTTTAAATGTTAGATATACCTATATTCCCAGTACGATAAAGTAAGCCCGTAATCAGTTACGTGAGGGGAAGATACTCGTAAGACAGTGAGGCATTCAATCATAATGAGGCATAATCAGCATGCGGCTCTTCTTTCGAAACGTCTTCCGGCTACAATTTGTGATCTTTCTGCATTTTTAGTGGATGTATTTGTGGATGTACTTTCAGGCTATATATCATATAGTCGAAATAAAACATATTCCGGACCTGAACATAGTTAAAAGAAACGGCGTTGTTGGGCTAAGCGAAAGTGGCCTGTTAGAGATGAATGATTAGTAAATTTAAGGTTTAATTTGTTCAACCTTATACGAAAGTCTTTGATCCTTAAGGAGATATACTGCCAGAGCCAATAGTTTGGATCATAGCGTAAATGGGCACTCGATCTAGCCTGCGGATCTATCAGGTAAATCCGTCGCCGTCCCTTGGCGTCCATTGACTTCCCCCCCACTACTTTGGGCGTATCGAGGCACTTCTTAAGCTTTCCATCTTTGGGCTCGCACAGCGATGGATTGGGCAGAGACAGCTCTACAACGCGCCGATGAACGGCGCGACTCATGACAATGCCTGGGGAGCCGAAATAGATGGTCATCGCCGAGTTGTACGGATACAGCATGTGGCGCAGGTTCTCCATTACCACATAGGTCTCCGCATCTGCCTCCAGGAACCAATCTGACTCGTTCAAGTGAAATTCATAAATATACTTCAAGGCCTGTTTCGCTTGCCCCCACGTTGCTCGTGCGATCGAAAAGCGATCGGAAATTGAAGTGAAGTGAATAATCGGCCAGAGGATCACTTGAGTAATCAGATAGCCAATGCCAACGCTCAGGAATCAGGTATTGCACTGGACCACATGATGTCGATGTTTTTCCGTCAGCTGTTGCACTGTGCAAAAAGCGATTACCAGCTGTCATCTTTTCTGGTGTAGGGCTGGGTTGGTATTGAGAATCAGACGGTCCCACAGTCATTAATCAAGTTTCAAGCATATTAGTTCTGCCTTTAACCCATCATAACGATATATGAAAAATGGTTAATTCACTTTAACTTGTAAAAACAAAAGTGATCTACTAGACGAGTATTCCCGTTTGCTTTATTCTTTGGATTTTTCGTCCTCTTCATCGTTTGCCTCCTTATCTCTTAAGTCCGAATTTTCGTCGTTTTCACTGGTATCCCGAGAAGTAGCTTCCTTCGAGATCCGTTTCCTATAACTAGCCTCTTCCTTCTCCACCTCTCTAGAGTCCATTTCCCTAGCATCAGGCTCCTTGGGCGCCGCAGTGGTTGTGGTAACTAGCCTATCGTAATCATCCACAGAATCCTCATTGCTGGCCGCTGGTTGCTCAACGGGAGCCGGCAGAAGTTGACCCACTGGCAGCTTGGCGGGCAGGCTTTCCAGTGACCTCTGTAGACCATACGGCTTCAAGTGATAGATCAGATAGTCCAGCACATACATCAGATTGGGCGCAACATAGTGAAAGGATATGGCAAGATCTGAGCAGCAATCCAGACCCTGAAAGAAACAAAAATCTTTGGATTATGGACATACCGTAGGTGGATTTTTCTTACATCATCCGTCTTGTAATATATGTAGTTCCAGTACCAATAGTTCTTATCCCACTTGGCGGGTATCAAATGTTGTTCTGGCACAAACGGAAACATACGACCACGACCCATCGCATCCCTGGAATCGCCCGCCGTAACATTTAAGTTCTGCATGCATCGACCGATCTCGATATCCTCATTTACCACAGTGCCGGGCAGACACATCTTAGGATTCGGTATGCCCTCAACCACGAACCGACGGAGGGCTTCTCGGCTAAGAACGTAGCCAGCTCCGCCGGACATGTAGCCCTGCTTGACGAACGGCTTGAACTTGAAGCCAAAGTGGACGGGGGTCTGGGGGTCGTAGGGATACAGCATATAGCGTAAGTTCTCAATCACAGCATAGGTGTCGTCATCGGCTTTGTAGAACCAGTCGGCATCGTTGTAATGGTGCTGGTAAACATATGTAAAGGCCTGCTTGACCTTGGCCCACAGATTCACTCGACCTTCTCCCACATTTAGCCGGACCGTGGGCAGCTCATCGTCTTGGCCGGAGCTCATGAAGAGCAGAATGTTGCACCTCTTGCCCCAGGTCCGCTTCACATGACGCGCCTTCTTCTTGTGGTTCGTGGGATTTGTCATAACCCAGCAGAGGACGCGAACCTCCTTCTTCAGCTGCTCGGCCACCGTGGAGTTGTCGTCGCGGTGCTCATTGGAGTGATGCTGGAATACATCACGATCAGCCTGCTCGGCCTTGGCCGGCTCTCGATCGAGCTGGGGATCGCTGTGGAGTCGCAGTCTTCCACTCAGATATGGATATAAACTTTCGTGTGGCACAATACTTGCAAATAACTGGGCCAGACAATACCCCACCACAAGGCCCAGAATAAGGGTGAAGATCGAACGATTCTTCGATCGGGGAGCTGCAATGGTTCCTAAACTATAGACTCTTTCGATGCTGGTCTCCTGAAAACAACTCAGTTACCTTCTGTTAGCAGGGTTCGCGTTAAAAGACTTGTGCTGGACATTTTAGTATTCCTCACGTTCCAGTTTTAAGTGAAACCAGTCTGCGTGTTGGTTTTGGCCTGCTTCAAGATCACTTGTGTCAACAACACATTCGGTTTTGTCACAAATTTCTAGATATTAACATGGACGTCAAGAAGTTGTATAATTTACTATTTTCTATTTCCAACTCGAACTGAACTCTATAGCGTTTGATAACCGACTAAACCGAGGCAACGACTTCATCTAGACCTGAGTTGGTTCCTATTCTTTTATCCCAAAACAGTTGTTTAAGCACAAAACATATGAAGTAATAGTCGTTGGAAATTGGAAAGGAAAGGTGTTCAATCCAGTGGAGCAAAGATAGATCTGGATGTTAAAGGTCTGTATAGATACAAAAATATAATTTAATAACATGAAATGTATCCAAAAATATTTAAAAGTCATATCAATTAACGTGAGCAAAGATTGAAACACCCAACACTTTTCCACTAATCGTGTTTCAATTTATTATACTCTTTAATTGCAAAATTGGGTCGAAGACTACACTTAAATATTAGTCAATTAAACAAATGAATGAATTCTCGAATATATAGTTTACAAGGAAATAAGCAATAAACCACAAAAGAATCGAATATAACTAACTGCTAATACAGATACTTAGAAAGGCGTTGGAACGTAAAGCACTTGTCAACAATTGCTTAGCGATAAAGGGGGATCTACATATTCTTTTAACTATATGAATGTATTTTCATGTAATAGGTAGTATATATGTACTATATATATGTATGTATGTGCATTAGTGTATGTACAGGGGACTTTGTAACATTATCTTTTGGGGTCCATGTTAACAGTTATTATCGTAATCGCTAACGTTTTTATTATTGTTAGAGTTAAATTCAAAATACAAGCTCCAATTGGTTGTTAATATGAATGATGGTTATATCTAATATATCTTGAATATATTATATATGTATGTATATGTCATTTAGTATTCTTAGGGCCATTTACTTTAGCTTGGACGTGTTTTTTTCTATAGTAGATCTCTCTTTGATTGGTTGTTTTGTGTTAGTGTTTGCTGTTGGGCTTCAACACCGTGCAACACAGCGAGGGGACTCTTAAACGAGCTTCCTATTCTCTGATATTTAAACCATGTTCTGGATATATATGTAAATATGTACATAATTAGTTGTATACCATTTTCGGGTTCAAGATACTATTTCACAGTCCCTTCTATTGTTGCTCTTCCTCTAATCTCTCGATTAAACATAAACAAAAAGGCCAACGTATTGTGCATAAAGGTACTTTGGAGGCATGGAGACATCATCAGTTTGTCATCTATGTGTATGTTCTTACGCCGGCATGGACGTGACCGTAGATGTAGATGTAACCGAAGATGTGGCCGGGACCATCGTTTTTGAATTGCGTGCCACAATCGCTCGGACCCGCTCCTGGAGATAATCACAGATGGAGGTGTACTTCTGCTGGTGCGCCAATTCCAGCGCCGTCAGATCCTCCTGGTTCTTCAGCAGGACATCGCTGCCGGCCGCGACCAGCTGCTTGCAGACGGTCATGTGGCCGAACATAGCTGCTGCATGCAAGGCCGTCTCCCCATTGGGCAGGAGGCCCAGATTGGGGCGGTACTTGAGCAGCACTGTGGTGACCGCCGCATGCCCCTTGTGGGCGGCCTTGAAGAGCGGGGTGGCGCCGTCACAGCGCACTGTATCCACATTGGCCCCGTTCTGGAGGAGCACCTTGCAGATGTGATCCTGACCCATTTGGGCGGCTATCCAAAGCGGGGTGGCTCCGTCTATGCGCTTTATATCGATATCCGCATGGGCCAGGATCAGCAGCGAAAGAACTGTCCGATGTCCGTTCTGGGACGCTATGAAAACAGGCGTCGCACGGTCCTGAAAAAAATTCAAGAAATATTAAACGATCTCTGCACTCCGTTGTTGTCTCCACCCACCTTCATATGAGCATTCACATTTGCTCCACAGTCCAGCAGCTCACGCACAATCTTCACATGGCCCCCCTGGGCGGCTACAAACAGGGGCGTTCCCCCGTCCGCGGAAGCCGTGTCCACTTTGGCCCCAGCCTTCATCAGAATCTTCACCACGTCCAAGTGACCTCCCTGGGCGGCAAAGAACAGCGGCGTTGTGCCTGTCAGGCGGCGCGTGTTCGGATCGGCCCCCTGATCGAGCAGCTCCATCACACAGTATGCGTGTCCACCGGCGGCAGCCAAAATAAGTGGCGTGGTCCCATCCTGAAAAATGAAAAGATTAAAAGTTGGGAAAAACATTAATTGTGTAACTATGTTATTGGCATTCAAGAAATTTAGGATATCATAGGTCCTACTGTAAGTTTCCAAAGAAACAACTTATCAAATGCAATAGTAATGTAAATTATATAGCGAATACTCTCGGCTCAATCCAATAAATTAAGTGCAGTGCAAGTCTTTCATTACCAATTCAAAGCGTTAACAGAAAAGCTTTTGCTATAATTGTTTAATTGAGCATCAGACAATTTAAATAGCGATTTGCGATTAGTTTCACCGACTCAAAACAAAAGCGTTTCGTGTGGATTTGCATGCGTGTCTACGGATCGGACTCTGAGGAAAGTCCAAGGCGAAAATCACATGCCACGAATTGCAAATCACAAATCGCTCTCTCGCTGCACTTGGACTGCACTCGGATTGCCCTCGGACTCCCCGGGGCAGCACGTAGAGCTGTGTGCCCTTTCCGCGCGGGTGGGGGCTTTGTCTGACTCTGGCAGACCAGCTGGTGGCACACTGCCCCCGCAGTCCACTTTGCTTTGCTCGTGCCCGAGCGCTTGGCTGAGCGTCAAGTGAAATTTAATTTCTTTATTTTTATTATTTTTTTTGGTTTCGGTTTTTCTGTGTTTTTTGCTGCTCTTTTCGACTTCTTTGCCAATTGGTGCGTGCTGAGGTAAACAAAGTGTTAACTGATTTGAACGCTGCAAACTGCTTTTTGTTTTAATTATGTAATATTTTACTAACAGCATTTTGAAGTCGCATGGGTCACGCCTTAACGATTTTAAGGAACTGTTGACTCGTATGTATACGTACATACATATATATCTATTTTTATCACTCTGATGCAATGTGTCATGTAACGACAGCAGTCGAGAAAGTGTGCTTAGGCTGGCAATCAGCTGATCAAAGGAAAAACTCTGCTATAGAACTCTTTGGCAATAACCTCACCTCATCTTTGCAGTCCACATGTACCTTTCCACTGTCCAGCAGCCGGAGCAGGGCCACCTCATCTCCCCGCATCGCTGCCATATGCAGCTGCACGTCCGAGGGCGTCTCTTTCTGTTGAGTGGAAAAAGGGGAAACAAATCAATTAACAATTTCAAAATGTATCAGCTGTCAAAACAAGAAGGTACCCTCTACTGCATGTGCCCCCAGCTCCCCAGCGCTGGATGATGATGATGATGATGTGGGAAATTACTTTTCCTGTTCAGAGTAATTAGGGTCACTGCAGTAACACTCAGCACACAAGTTATTTCAAAGCGGATGTCGGACCACATTGAATGCATTTTTACAATATTTTTGCTGCTGCTCTGATATAAAACGAACATTAACCCTGAGATGGTCGCACTGTTGATTGCAAGTGAAAAAGACTCTTAATCGAAATAAGGGTCTCATAGGGTCTTCCCCGATTTCTCAAAATAATTGTGTAACACATCAACCAATCAGTTAGCTAATAAATGTATTACCCATGTGTTCGCACATATGCTCTGCTGAACTACCACTTCGTCCGCCCATGAAAGGGTTAACCATCATAGCAATCACCCCAGAAACCAGGCAGACGGTCACCCCAAGTCCAAGCCCTGACCAAGTTCCCCAGAAAAAGGAAATGCAAGAAATATTTCTTCAAACTTAATGCAGTAAAAGTGTCACTTTGCGTTAATGAAGCGAATTAAGTGGGATAGATGGTGATGGTGCTTGGCATACATGTATGTACTTGTGTGCATATGTATAAGTATAGGTATAGGTATAAGAGGCAAGGGGACCTGAAGCACCTGTTGAGTGGCAACACAAGACGGGGCAAAGACAAGTGAAAACCCTCACATGACGTGACTCAAGATGGCAGAAGAAACAATGCAAATGCTGCTGCACTTTAAAATGACATAATGATGATGATGATGATGACGATGATGGCATCGCGATAATCGTGGCACTGTTGATGATAATGATATTTATGGGTAGCAGAGTAGCAACCGCCAGCTACAGGTGAGAAACACTTTTAATGCTTCAGACATGCGCTAGACAGAGCTGACGCGATTGCATCAGAATGAGATATATGAAAGTTCCCGTGATCACCAGATCATTGCATTTTTCCCAATCAAAATCAGACAATTTAGAGTTCGCTGAGTTCTCGTGTTAGGAATAGAACAACTCCATTCTACCCGTCTATGTAGTTTCCTGGCACAAATTCCATTCACCTCATTCCGAATAGGCCAATTACTCGGTATATAGGTCAAGACTTGAGCATTTACTCACCTTTAGCGACATGTTTAGTTCTCCTCTGTCGTCTCTTGTCTCTAGCAATTGCACCTGCTTACAAGCCCGTTTCCATTGACCGATTTTATCGAACTGTAACGCTGCTGCTCCTCCAACTCCAACTGCAACTTCTGGTTAACACAGAGTAACACAGCAACAACAAATCAAATCACAGCTGAATCTGCGCACAGTAGAAGCGGCAGCCACATAATAGCCATCCCCACATCCAAGTCGGAGTAGAAGTCGAAATCCAAGTCCAAGCGACCAGTTCCCAAAAGTCAGGCACTGCAAATAAAAGAGGAGAAAAGGCACGGGCCACATTAAAATTAAGTTGCTATGGGTATAACAGGTTTTTCTGTTCCTAAGATGAGAATTAGAATGCAAAAAACAAACAGAAAATGTTACAGTCCCATTGGGAGGAGTTCCTGGGAAATGACCTGAAACCGATGGATTACAGCAATGCTATGGTGTATGATGGTGTAGGGTCTCAGGGATCTCAGCCAAACAAGTTGCCTCCTCAAAGGGCAGCTGTGAAAAATGTTGCATGCGCCCCGGTTTTAGATCAAAAGTAAAAGTTCGACACAGGTTTCTTGGATAGTGGAGAAAACGATGTCTTATATGGGTCGAACCAGTTATATTTTAACCAGGACTATTAAATGGAATTGGCCCTCTTGGAATTGCATGGCTATTAATATTTAAAAGTGGCAATTACTCCTTGCCATGGATTCTAGACGAAGCTTGAAGAACTTTTACGAAGAAAAAAGAATGGTTGGTTATGGGCACAGACTCGTAAATAACTAATATACGAGTGGCAGCCTGTGCAATTTTCTTTCAAATAACATCAAGCTACTGCCTATGAGAGGGCCCTCTAATCATCCAATTTGCATTTAAAATTTGCAATTATTTTCCATTGGCCTTGAAATGTGGTCTCTTGAGGTCTCTTCATTCAAGTAAGTTCCTTTATGTAATATTTATAGCATCGCTTTCTCTACGATCTAGACAAGACTTTCTTTCAATGAAATTGAACAGAGATTATTTATACCTTAGTTTTGCCTTCTAAGTTCTTTCAACCTCAACCTCAAATGTCTTATATGTAGAGTATTTATAGCCTAGGTTTGTAAGCTCTAAAGTTTCTTTTTGTATCCATTTTGCATTTCATGCAGTTTGATTCGATTTTGCATGTTGCCGCATTAGTTCGTGTTGGTTTTTGTACAGTATATAATTTCTCTCTTTTTTTACCGGAACGCCCCCTGACAATTGAGAGGCGGCCCCTCAGATCAGGTCGGGTCTGACTTGGCTCTATCAACACGCCAAATACATAGGCTGGCTAAAGTGAAGCATTTTCATTTTCATGATTTTTTTTCTATTACTTTTAGTCTGTCGCTAGTTGTTTTATTAATTGCATTTCATGTCGGCGCGGTTTCTTTTGGTTTTTTTCTGTATATTGTTACTTCGAGCCGCATCATCGCCATCATCATGATGATGACTGCCTTTCCTCTTTCAACTTTTGACCTAGAAAGTGCTTTAGTTTTAGGTTTTCCTCGTGGGGCATCGTCTGTGCAGGCAGCAACAGCAACGCCAGAAGCCACGCACTTTTCGGTGCTGACATCATACATACAGCTTTTCTTTTTCCCTTTTCACTGAGGTTTTTATATTTTTTATTTCTTGCCGGTTTTCTTTGGCTTTTACCCGTTCTTAATTAGACCTTTTGAAAGATGGTTTTCATCTCTATTTAATTAGGTGATTATTTAAAATCATGTATGTTCATACATTGTATGTATGTGTTGAGTGGAGGAGAATATTTAAACAGTTCTGGAACGGTTGTACATCAGTTCCTAAACGAATATTGTATGCTAAGCCCTGCAAATAGGGGTATATTTCTGTATCGGTAAAAAACCTCTATCGAACAGAGATTAGGCATTGGTTTTGGGGCCCAAATTCCTATCATAGCTAATGAATAACTTTAAAAATCTGTTCCTAATCATAAGCCTATTCGGAGAATATAGAAAATAAAGGGATATCGAAGTTCCAGGTTTGTGTTATTAATATTTTCATAACTAAAGGCTGGCCACATAACCGATCTTATGTGTGCGAGCTATGCTTCAGCACATACTGATATGATACTCAGTCGCAGTATCGGTCCGTATGATTAGATATCGTTAGACAGCCATTTAAATGCCGTACATAATCGATTATAAATACTCGTGGCTATTGTTAAAACTTACAAACAGATCATTAAAAGTAATCTTTGCACCGAAGCTTTGGCAAACTGTTTGTATAACACATCCAACTATTATTAATCTACGAATATTTTTATATATTCGGCACACTGTAATTTGTTTCACTTTCGTTTTACAATTTAGTATGGTGTTTATTATTTAACTCATGCCTTTTGCTATTTCATATTTTGGTTTAAAAATAGCATCTCATGTTATCATGATCTCATGTTGTGTGGTTTACTCTCGCATAAATTCAGCTCAAAGTTTACACACTATGCAAAAATATCAGCACAATCGCCACCGCACACACTCAGAAAAGGTCACCAGGCAACCTGACAAAATCGCCGGGCCCCTAGGCCACTTGTGAGATCTCACCTCAAGAAGTTTCAGCTCCACAATAACAATAGCAACAATCCACCCGACACGCCGCTTTGCTTTTGACCGAATAAACGACGCGAACCAAACACCAAACGCGTTGAAAGCTGCCGAGAGAATGAATGAGTACGGGCACAAAATGAATGAGACTGACTGCTAGCTGCAGCTTTACAGCTCTTTATGCCTGCTACCATGTAGAGTGTAAGGGTATGTCGCATTCATGGAGATAGATGCAACATGCAGAGGAAGGCTTTATAAGAGAAAGTACATACATATGTATGTACATACATGTGTGGTGTTCACTCTCTCAACGACATCGTTTAACACTATTTCTGCCAAAAGGCTCTGCCAAAGATGTTAATAATTATTTAAGGACATATTTTGTTTAAAGTCACCCCCCTCATTGCACTATCGTCAAATGCAGCAAAAACCAAAATTATACTTTAACTGCACTAGTTTATGTTTAAACATTTTAAAGCTATAGTCTTAAAATTTGAGTCTAGTCCATAAAATCGGAATGTTAGCTTATAGCTTTAATAGAGGGTATCGTATCTTGTAAAGAGAGAGAACTACATCATGTTGCGCAAAGTGCAACTGCGAAGAAGCATGGCCTACCCTCGGGCGCTGCCGTCAAAGTTCATTGAATTTTTATGCGACTTCGACTCGCACAGTAACGCCTATAAATACACAACGGCAGGAATGGTAGAACGGTAAATATTGGGGCCCGGCACGCGTTGAGCCACAATGAAAACAATCCTGCCCAGCCACCCACACGCTCGCACGCACACACCGAAGCAGAAAGAAAACCGAAGGAACCCCGCTTCCCATTGACGAAAATCGGAGCTGACACCCAGCGAGGTCACAAGGCTAGGGCGCCTGGTTCCTCTCTGTGCCAAAATCAATACTCACACGCTCGCTGGGTCACACGCACACAGCACACAATATCCAAGGCTGCGTTTAGCAATATTTTTTATTTATCGCACTAATTTCAGCCACTGTTTTTAATTTACTTTCACAATTTATTGCAAAGGAATTTTCCGACGCGAATCAAACGGAATTTAAACGGAACGAATTCGGCGCAAAGCTGCAAAATAAGTGAACCAGTGTGTTCTGCACTGACTCAAATTTAGAACCTGGAACCCAATTCAGTTCTTTATGGTGGTATAACACTAGACTTTTCTTATAAATCACTATGTTAAATGATGTACCCCTCTGCAGTCCCGTCGAAGAGTCAGGTGTATGTACTATTTGTGATTTGTGACAAATTATTTGTGACATTTAGATTAAACAAAATTGGATCCAAAAGTCATCGATAATCTCTAACGCTGCGCTGCTCGCTGCTCAACTGGAAGCCAAGCTATGGCATATATATAGCACTATAGCAATTAGACGTCTAGAAATGTCTAGTGTCATACGACCATTAACTTTGTTGTTGAGAGACCAAAAAAGAGCGCAAAAGCTCAATTTGAGAAATGGGCATATACATATGCGTATGTTGCATGAGAACGCAGGGTATAATTACTGTTAGGTAGGGACACATATCTCTCATGACGGATTTCGGTCACAAGCCATAGAGGTCGTCTTCGACTATACCTCAAGATAAGGCAGTGAGACCATAAGTAAACACCTTGAGGGAAAAGCATGCAGTCTGGCCGAGAGAAATATATGTATTAGCTTTTCCTTAAAGTCGAACTGGTAGCAGCGGAGTGGTACAGAGAGGTGTTCTAATTCTGTTGTGCATGCTGAAAAGCATCCTTTCGGCTTCAATAGTGCCACAGATCTTCCAGTTTAAGACTGTGGGACGGCTATCAACCCTAATTTATAATTTTTCTTTATGCCATCTCCGTCGTTCCGACTAAATTGCTCTTGAAGTGAAGTGGAATACTATTATTATTAATTCTATAATTCTGGTAAATTGCAAGCTTTAAAGTTGTTAGAAAAATGATAACTTTATTTTAAAAGCATGGGATGATTTGCTAGTTCTGAATTTTTTCACTAAGTTCTTCTCTTATCAATATGGGATCTATCAGAGAACCCCTTATGATTTCAATGAATGGTTCAACAGTAACAGTATCAACATTATGTGATAGATAGATTTTGATCTTCCCGCGCAGCTCTTTCTGTTCGCTCACCCAAGTCCGAACTCTATTAACAAAGGAACCGTCTATATTAAAGTTATTTCCGATATTGAGAACTTTTAAGTGCGGAAGTCCCTTAAGTAGGTCCAGGAGTTCGTCATTCGTAATGCTTGGCATTGATAGGTGAAGGTACAGAAGGTTTTTCAGTTTCAATAGGTCTGCCAAGGGTACGCTGCCACAGGATACATAGAGTTCCTTGAGTGTATAAATATTGCAAAGATGCTTAACCTGTTCTTCGAACAAATCGGGCCCGATCAGGATAAGGCTTTCCAGAGGAGAACTCCTTTTGTGGATCAATCCTTCGAAAAGCGAGCCGCGAACAGATCCGTCATGCCACACCTTTAAATGTTGCAACCTGGGCAGTTGGCAGACCAGCTCATAGGGCACCGTAGGGTCGAGGCGGTGTATACCAAAGGCCAGACGTTCCAGCTGTTTGCAGTTCCTCACTAAAATATCAAAATTGTTCTTAGTGATATTTTGAATACGGTATCCAAAGTCCAAATGCCGCAATTGCTTCATTAATTGGCAGCAATCCGCCAAGCTCTCGGCATCGAATCCATCCCAGTAACCGACTTCCAGAGATTCCAGTTGATCAAGAACATGCAATCCTCTTCCGTTATAGGACGGAGCCTCCAAGTTCAGTTTCCTTAAACACGTGAATTGCTTGAGATTTTGAACAAAACGAGTGCATTGCTTCTCTACATCTTGAAATTGCAGATAAGCGTGCAAAGATTTCAGATGTTTAAGGCTGTTTAGATCGTCCCATCCGCCCCTAAACCGTCGAAAGGTCATTTTCAAATTTTCAAGATTCTTGCAGCAGCTCCGCAGGATCCACAGATGCTGATCGCCGTTCGAACTGTAATTCAATTCGGACTCATAGCTAACCAGATAATCGCCAACAATCTGCAACAATTGTTTCAGATCTTCGTCGCCAATCTTTCTCGAGTCAATATGTGTGTACCGACGGCTTGCGTATCTCTTGAAAAACTCTCCAAAACACACGTTCGAGGAAGCGAACCTTAGCTGGTCTTTTAAGTTGAGATAATCCATTATCTTTCTCCAGCAATCCTCGTTTAACAGAACAATTCTACGAGGCGTTCTCACTTGGGCTTCCTCTGCATTGCGTGCGTCTTCACTTCCAGAGGATTTTCTCTTTCTATTTCGCGCGGAAACAGATACTTCCATATTACTACTAGAAGCTTGTTCACTCATTTGTTTCGTGCGTTAAATAGATATGTTCTGATCGTTTTGACACCCGCGCGCTGACTGAAAGAACCGGCATAGGAATCGGCGGAAAGTTATCAGCCCCAATGTGTGGTATTCCCCCTTTCAAGGGGGCGCACTATCAACAAATATAGCAATAAAACGTTCAAAAATATAATAAATTCTCACTCGCTCAGTTCATTCTGTATAATAAATAAATATTTGTATGCACATATGTATAGTATGTATGTACGTTCTCTTATATTATTTGTTTAGTGAGGAACTCTCTTTCTCCTCTCTTTCGAGGAAAATTCTCATGTCGTGATACACAGTGCTGATACCAATAATACTATACATGTAAACATATAAAGTTAAAAGAACAAATCGCCTCTTACATACATTGGGCAGATTAAACGCTGATTAGGCCCTGTCTTGTTTGTTAGTTGACTGTCATATCTATCGAATTACTAATGAATATTATTAAGCTTAACCTTTATTATTACTTTATCAATCGGTTACTGTAAAGTACAATTTCTTTGACAATGTCGGATGCCCTGTCTCAAACTGAATCAATCAAGTACAAACTTTGGCAATTGCTTTGGAAAAATAGATAAAAGGAAAACAACAGTAACTGTAACATGTTACAGAAATAATCCAGAAATAAACGACTAGGCAATTCGTTCCTGCTCCATTAACGCTTCACCAAAACAAAAAACCACATTATAAATATTACAGGTATATTTGCATATTTCTTGTTTCTATATAATGCAATAAATAATATTTGGGAATATATAAAATATCATTATCGGGACTGAGCGATTTTGATAACGACAATCACATATTTTAGGAAAAATTAATTCGATTTTCATTTATTACTAGTAGAATCCCATAGAAGCTAGTTTATCCATTATTGAGGAAATATTGATAGACTTTCGTTCAAAAAGGTTCTTTGTTTATTAATATGTGACCTGAATAACCCTGTAGTAATTCAACCAAAGGATTAACGTGCAAAACATCGTGTATATCTGTGTATCCGACAAAGATTTTGACCTTCCCGCGCTGCTTCCTCTGTTCGCTTGCCCAGGCACGAACACTATTCACAAATGATGAATCGTTAAACTGTTTTATTTCATCTCGTAAATTGAGAACTTTTAGGTGCGGAAGCCCCTTTAGGAGGTCCAGAATTTGGTCAGTTGTAATTGGCATGGATATGTGGAGGTAGAGAAGGTTCTCCAGCTTCAGTAAGTCCGCCAAGGGTAAGGTGTCGCACGATACCTCGAGTTCCTTGAGTGAAGAAATATTGCATAGGTGCTGAACCTGTTTCTCGGACAATGCGCAACCTTCCAGTATAAGACTATCCAGAGGAGAACCCTGCTTGTTGATCAACCCCTCGATGAACGAGTCGCGTAGAGAACCGCCATGCCGCACCTGCAAATGTTGCAGCCTGGGCAGATGGCAGACCAGCTCATACGGCACCGTAGAGTCGAGGTATCCTACGCCAAAGGCCAGACGTTCCAGCTGCTTGCAGTTCGTCACCAGAATTTCAAAATGTTTCTCACTAAGGTTCTTAACATGGTGTCCATATTTAAGATACCGCAATTTCGTCATCGTTTGCCAGCAATCCGCCAAGCTCTGGGCATCAAATCCATCAAGAACAAACAGCTCCAGATATTCCAGTTGATCAAGAACATGCAATCCTTTTCCGTTATATCTGACAGCCTTCAACTCCAGTTTCTGTAGACATGGGAATTTCTCAAAATTATAAACAACATCCGTACTCCACCAACCGGCACCTTTTAATTCCAGATTCAGTCTGTTTAGATCGTCCCCCCCTCCCCTTAACAGCGTAAGATTGATTTTGAGATTCTTGAGACTCGTACAGTGTCTCCCCAAGAGACACAGATGCTGATGGTCCCCCAACTCGGAGTCGTAACTAACCAGATGCTCGCCAACGATCGGCAACAGTTGTTTCAGATAATCGTCGTTAATCCTACTGGCCAACGATTCATCAATATGTTTGTACCGACGGCTTGCGTATCCCTTGAAAATCTCTCCAAAACACACGTTCGAGGAAGCGAACCTTAACTGGTCTCCCAAGTCCAGATAATCAATTACGACTCTCCAGCAATCCTCGTTTAAATGGACAATAGGTTGGGTTTCCTCTGCATTCCGTGCGTCATCACTGCCAGAAAATTGTTGACTCATTTCGCTTCTTAAGTGTATGTTCCGTTCGTAGCCGCCAGCTGACTGAATTACTCGGCATGGGACCGGGCGGCAAGTTATCAGTCCTTTGGCTAGGTTTTTTGCCTAGATATTGGGAGCACTTATAACATGAGATTAGATAGTTATTTAAATGTTGATTTCATGAACTTGGATTTTGTGTCGACATCGACGATTGCTACATGGAGCATTGGACAAGAGGGTGCAAGTCCAATCGCGCCTTTAAAAATACTGTATAATACCATGAAAAATATACAAATTTGCAAGGTGTGTGAGTTAGACACGGTGTTTGGACACCAGTTTAGACTAGCAGTGTGGCATCTTTTTCTTGCTTTTGATGGAGAAATTCTTACTTGCTGGGGTCTATCTGAATAATATATGTATTTACATATGTATTTTTGTATTTAATTTGCACGTTAATTAGGCTGAACGCCTGATTGAGTAGATCTCAAGCCCGATATTTCCCAATATTATAGCCAGGGCTATTATTATTCGTCAATTGCCAACTAAGTAAACATTACACCGTTCTTTCGTCTCTTTATCCAGCCTTTTTCGTTTCATTGCTGCAGTTACAGCATCTGAGCTGTTCTCGCGCCTGCTTGCATTATGCTGATCTCCATCTATCCTCATCGCAATGACTCTTACTTTCTATCCTATTCTATTCTATTATTTATATTCTATCCTTACCGGGTATCGGATCAGTATGCCGGCACGTATGCCCATTTAAGCGAGGAGTTAAAAATGTTATCAGTGCCAAAGTATTATAATAAAATATGCGATTCGTATAGCCAGGCGATCTTGGCAAAGAATAAAAAATATACATATGTAAGTATTCGGCAACATGAACTGGGTATTTAATTATTAGAGTACCATCAATGCATTTATGTATGTAAATTATGCAAGAAAAATCTGCAGGTTTCCTAGTTCTGCTCTCGTTCACCTAATTCTTTGTTTATGAATAGGATCTTCGTCCCTTGCTGCTGCCTCTGTTCACCCAGGTACGAAAACTTTTCACCAAGTTCACATTCTCTATGCCATCGCAATCTAGTATATTGAAAATTTGTTGGGCGGGGAAGACCCTTCATGAGGACATTCGCAACGCTTGGCAAGTATATGTGGAGGTGTAGAAGGTTTTTTACCTTCAGTAAGTCCTCTAAGGGGACGGTGTCGCAGCCTGGGCAACTGGCATTACAGTTCAAAGGGCAGAGTTGAGTTGAGAAGCTACTTTAAAGGCCAGACGTTCCAGCTACTGACGGTTAATCGTCAGAATTTAAAAATAGTTCATACTTAAGCTTTGAGTATGTTCAAATTGAATTCATTGTTTGGCAGCAATCCAGCAACCTCTTGGAATCGAATCCATCAGATTAAGACACATCCAGAGATTTCAGGTGATCAAGATAATGCAATCCCCTTCCGCTACATAAGGGAGCAACCTTCTTCAGTTCCGTAGTTCCAACTTCAGTTTCCGTAGACACATGAATTGCTTAAGATTGTTAAAAATCCGCACACAAGCCAAGATGCATATATGGATGGAAGGTCTCACTGGAAAAGGAATTTGTTTGTCTTAAATGCACATAAATACATATATGAATTTTACCTTTATTCAAAGCCGGGATACGTGATCTTCAGCACCTCCAGACACGGGTTAATGTCGGTTAACCTCACCGAGTCACATTCGCGCTCCTTCTTCGGCACCGAATGCAATCTGAGATTGGTTTGGGTTTGTTTTCGCTTGGTTCACCGCACCAATAGCAATAGTGTCAAGTTGTTAATAGCTCTATAGCTCGAGGGCTTAGTCAACGTTTTCCGGTTACCACAAGTTTCATATATAAGGGTTTATTTCGTAGTTAAATAAAAAAATAGTTGTACAATTCGAAGGCGATCCCGCTGTTGTTTGTATATGTATAATTGTTTGCATATGAAAACATCGATAGTATCGATAGAGAGAGTAGGACTGCGCGTATTTTTGAATTAAAATCAAAAACCAATTATATGCTGGATATTAGTCTACCATAAACTAGGTTAATAGTTAATAAATAAATAAATTGGTCTGGCTTTCAAAAGTACTCAAATGCCTGGAATGGGATTTTTTTTTTATATTTTATCGATGTCGAATAAAGGTGTATTTAATTTAAATGAGTGCATGTCATGTATCCAGTCTATAAGAGACGATGGAAACGGCACTCATATAGTAAATAATTTTTTTCAAGTCAACTTTTGAAGTCCACAACTAATTATGAATAAATTTATATATTAACTCCAAACCACAAATTTGATGGGACCATACTGCATATATCAATTATCGATAGTACTATCGATGAGCATGCCAAAGCGCAACCACCTTCACGTCGCGCTGTCACTTCTTTCTCTTTTTCGCCTCCATCGACGGATTGCGGTCGCTTGATTTGTAAATTTTTACAAGAATGTAAGTAAAATCTATTATTTATTGCTTTAAAAAGTATAATTATCTGAGCAAATTATCCCATTTGCATTGCAGCACAACAAAATGGAAAACGACGCCGGTGAGAATGTTGATTTGTACGTGCCCCGCAAATGGTAAGTAGAACACGTGTTTCCCCGTCGCTCCATTGGATAGTGTTTTTAATACGCCTGTGGTCTGGTCATGTTTACAGCTCGGCCTCGAACAGGATCATCCACGCCAAGGACCACGCCTCCGTGCAGCTGAGCATTGTGGATGTGGACCCCGAGACGGGCCGTCAGACCGATGGCTCCAAGACCTACGCCATTTGCGGCGAGATCCGTCGCATGGGCGAGTCCGACGACTGCATTGTCCGTCTGGCCAAGAAGGATGGCCTCATTACCAAGTGAGTGCGCTCTCATTCAGCAGTTTTTATATGATTTTCATTAATAATCTCGTTATTCTTTTCTTGCAGGAACTTCTAAATATGTCGAAACCATAAATCAGAAACATTAATTGGTAATAAAGTGAATTCCTTTTTGTAATTTAACGTCAAACAAGCTAAATTTGTGTTTTTCTTGTGGACTAAACTGGTTGACATAGTTGGCATATTGAGGAATGGATCAGTAATAATAACATCACTTCAGAGGAGCGACCTCATTGATGATAAAATGATATTGCAGCCGACATAAAGTGTCAAGTGCATGTGTAGTAGTCGCTTTAATCGGCCTCTTTTTTATGTTCTAAACGACTGCCACCAGAGGCTTTCAATAATACTACATACTCCATACTACTACAATACTAAGGCACATTTTACGCCTTATATTTCCAGAACTTAATCAAGTATTGTATCAACGAAAACTGGAGACCTTTGTTCCATGCCTAAATCTTCATTTTAAATATCAGTTTTCGATTTCCCTACTCCTCAATTACATGTTAGGATTATATACAATTTCCTGCAGCTCCCAGTGAAAACTACCTATAAGGTCCATACAATTTTGCCATTTTAGCAAATGCGAACTAAAACCTTTTCATAATTACATTATTTGTGAATACTATTCTTCAAAAATGTAATCCTCTTTTTCTATGTTTTCACTACAAAATAAATTATATTAGATTAAATTTGCACTTCTAAAATTCAGTTTCTAGAAACAGTCTTTAGAGAACTGTTCCCGGCATTTTTTAGGTAAACGATGGTATAATTGTAGAATTATAATTATACTTTCAATGATTATACAGTCTAATTTATGGGCCGTAGGAATATTAATTTCTGACGAAGTATTGCGCTCCAACAGGAAAAAAAAGGATGTGCAATTTGTATACTGCAAAGTATATCGAACATCAAAAAGATTTATTTAATTAAAATAAAAACATTCCAAAATGCGAATTTTAACTCCTTATCGATACATCGAAATGTTCAGTCAATTTGAACTAATCTGTTTAAATTCAAATAAATGATTTTATGTTTACGTATACATATATACTTAGGGGTCAAGTCCCAACGTCAAGTTCAAACACGAATTCCGATCCTTTGAGTTATGTAACTTAATTATCGGGAGGTAGCTCATGTCAGTGTAAATAGCCCTATAATATGCTCACAATCCTGTTAAAAATCAATACAATCCCTAACCATACAGTACTCTATAATGATACAATGTTAAGTTCAGTCAGTAATGTATAACTATATATAACGATTTGCCAGCGTTAACTATTTACGGTATATTCAGCCAGGCTCCGTTTTTCACATTCCCAAAAGTTTTCCGAATTACTTTTGAATACACAGAAATTGGGGCTCCCGTTTTCCGTTTTTTCCCGTATTCAACGAAACAAACCTTAATTGCAAAAGGAAAAAAATTGATGACATATTGATGCATTAACATAAACTTGACTCCTATATCAGGGTAATTTAACTTTAGCTTTCTTTATAAATAATTTTATTTTAACCCAACCTCAAATTTGGCTCGGAAAAAATTGGCCAGGGAAACAAAAATATTCGTTTTGGTGCAAACAGCAAAAATATCTGAAAACTGGAGAACTTTAAAACGAAAACGAAACGTTTTGGCTGAAAACGTAATCCGCAAAAGTAAGAGAAAAACGGAGCCGGCCTGAATCAGGTTGCAGTAGCATATATTTTCAGAATATTTGGACGTAGAAATTGATTGGAAGGTATATTAACGGTATATAGGTATATAATTGTAAATTTAAAAAATTTCATCAAACTGTTAAATCTAATTTTTAGGGGCATATTTAAGAAACTTCTTGAAACTTCAACACCCAGGTTTTTTAAGTTTTCGAGTTATTCCATTTAAATCATTCACTTTCAAAAACTTTCTCTTTGTCGCGATAGGGTCGATAGCCGTTTGGTGGAATTTGCTCTATTTTTTTGGATTTTGCTCTCTTTTTCTTGGTAGCATATCCTCCCTTCGTGGAGTGATTTTTCATTACAACAATTTCCCTGTTTACCTTTGACAGCATCCAATTTGTATGGGCAGTTAATTGCAAGCAGCACTAATCGAAAAATTATCAAATATCGTATTAATAAGTCCGCGGTAACTTTGATTTTCTAGCCACAAGTCAAGCTCTTTTAATAGTATTTTCCAGTATATTTTAAGACGCGCTATGGACTCACCCTCTTGTCGAATGCACCAATGTGGAAACCGTGTACAAGTGCCATTTAGAGCCATGTCCCAGGCCACATCGAATACTAATTAACCCACTCTTGTAGGAAATTAATTTATCAATCGGATAAAATTATGAGTTGACAGCTGAGGGTCCAAGCTAGCTGGTCATATTAAACCGAATATAAAAAATGGAACTTGAATACAAATAATTGGTCAGTATATTTACGGTATATTTTGAAATTTGTGACGTATGTTTTGGTATATTGCTGACGGTCAGACCGTATATGTTATCAATAGGTCCGCGGTTACACTGCTGTCGCAAAACTTATAAATTGTTCTCTTCAAAATTTTTAAAAACACCGCATATCAAAATATACATAAACCTAAATAATATTGTGGGCAAATGTGACAGTGCTGTAGTTAGAGTAGTTTTAGGGCACAATCAATCGGGGTGCTGCATATGCTGTATGAATACAAATAATGCGAAGTTCTGGAAAGGGGAAAGCAGAGTCCTGTGAAATGTGAAATAAATATATGCGAATAATTTATGTAATACAGTGCGTTTCAACACACAAAAATAGAAACGGGAACTAGTGAAAACGAGAAAAACTCCACCAACAAAACAAAACAGTATTCGTTTGTAATCATCATATTCTTTTATTGCAAAAAGTATTAGGTGAGTCTTTGTTTCGGGGAGGGTGAGTGTGTTCGTGTGCTATAAGCATAAATATCATAACAATCATGTTGCTTTCCTAAGCCCTCAACGTTGTCGCGTCATGAATTGTGACTCATTAGAGAGGGATTTCAGGTGCACTCCAGGTCCCCAGACCAACCTGAATCATTCCCACCTTTGATATGCTTAAGCCACATACGAATATGAGAATTGTCCTCAGCTTGCACTAGACTAGGGGAAGCGCTGCCAAATGTTCGGTCTGTTTAAACTGGAACCAATAGAGGAAGACTTACATATATAAAAGATACCTCTCGCTATTTTCCTCTTCTCACCCCCTTGATGCCACTTTTGCGCTTCAACGGGTTCCACTGTACGCCTACGTTCGACTCGGTGCAACAGCACCTAAATTGCACTCAACGCGCACTCAGCGCCAAGCGAACGCCGCCCCCCCCCTCCCCCTCCCGTCACTCCATCTCTTGCTCAGTCTTCTGCGCCTCGTCATTCGCCATAAGTAACGGCATGTTTTCAACTTGTATGTGGATACATACATTGTATGCATGCATACATACAATAAAGATATTTTTGTGTGCGTTCATTCACTTGTGCGCATTTTTATTGTTGTCGTATCTGTATTTTTATCATTTTTAGCCACCAAAACTGTAATTATCTCGCTATCTGCCCCTGTCGTCTGGCTCTGCTTTCCCAAGAATTATTGTCTATTTGCTTGCACCTAAAACCTGATTGCTGGGTACAGGGAACCCTTACGTTTAGCGACGACAAGCGGCAATAAAATAAATTGCTTTGCATGAATGTGTGTATCTACGCAGTACACATTCGATATAAAGAGCTGATAAAAAAAGTAATCTACTAAAATGAAAGATGCGGTAATATTTTACCTCAGATCTCTTTTACAATGTAATAAATACGGTAGAGCTTTTTAAATTGTATTCCCTAAAATCCCACAAAATGATGCCAAGTTATATATTTCTTCAAAAACATGCAATTTCAAGCATAAATGCTTGTCTTCACTGTGCCCCCTGACGCGAGACGAGATCAAAGCCTCTTTTCACTTTCCACATCATCGTATACACACACTCACACACGCGCATCACGCAATTCCCTGCCTCCCTCCCACTGACGAGTCGCTGACTGACACGGCCAAGGCGTTTCATTTAAAAGTGATTCAATCAGTTTAATTGATCGCACTCATACTCGTCTGTCTCCATCTGTGTGTGCATGCTACGTGCAGCGTGCACCTACGTACTTATATTTCAATTTTATTGTTTGCATTTATGATTTTTCTGCAACACTCGCAAAGTTCCCCCTCCCACCCCATGCAAGCGAAAAGGAGGTGCAGGTCAGTGCAAAGAGTCAACATCTTCGCTGACTCGCTCGCTCGCCTCGCCCATCCACTTAAATCGTTTACAGTTACTTCGATTTGGTGTGCGTGGCTATATTGGTGTCTTCTTTCGTCGCGTTGCCCTTTCAGATGCCGACGGCACGCGCTGAGCGCCTTGGGAGAATGGGAGACGACCGCGAGGAGGCAATATGAATTGTAAATGTAGGCAGAAAAGTCTGTTGTATAAAATTACCCGATTTTGATGGCGGTGCCTCTCGTCGGTGTGGGAAATGAATACCGACAGTCGACAGTCGTCGGAATGGGGATTTATTTGATAGCCTAGACTTTGAATATCTTCATTATACATTTTTCGTTTTGGTTGGTCGAAAATATATGTACATACAGCACAGAATAATACCATCTGAATAATCTAAATATCAGATGTAGAGCACGACTCAAACATCCTTAGACTTGTCCACATTTTCTTAGTCTATTGAGGGTTTCCCATAATCGAAAAAATGGCTTCGTTTCGAATAGCACAAATACAGACCATAAGTAGTCCGGAATATGTTACCATGAAATCAAAAAGATACAGATGTGGCATAAAAACGTATCACACGGCGATGAGAAGAGTCATTGCAAATGGAGAATGTTAATTTTAGGGATATGTTGGAACAGAGAAATCAATTTCCAATGTTCCAGCCTCTACAGAGATTTTCGTATACGTTCCAAAGATTTTTATTTTGTCATCAGCTGAAAATTGTATTCCAGAGTAATCTAGAATTGTTGGTGGAATTTACGTATTCAAATATATTTTATATGAACCTATAATCTATAAGACACATTACGATTTACGATTATTAAGACTATATTCATTTTGCCGAGCATTTTTCCATCTTTAATTTATCAGATACTCTTGATGGGAATTACAATTTCTTTAATTTCAAGCAATTATTTCCTTCTTTAGACTTGGACTTTGCATATTATTTCCATATGTTTGACCTTTAGACTTTTCGACGACCGTCAGAACTCAATTTGAATTCCTCCCCCGCTCCAGTCCCTCTATTCACTGACTGTTGTTTAGAGTCACATTTCTTATTTTGAGTTTCTTTTTTTTTCGTGGCGACTTTGATTTTACATCTAACAGCTAACATCAGCGCTTCTCTTTCAGCTTACGCTTAGCACTGCTCAGCGGGTCAGAATTTGCCATAGTATTCTCCCCTCAGCCCCCAATAATCATAGCACCCAAAATGGACGGTACTGCTTTGTGAGTATTTGGTAGATGGTGCTAGGTGTGCTGCGCCCCGTGCCCAGAGATGTTCGTTCTACCCGCATGACCACCCACCCGACCTGTTCATCTAGTATTTACTCTGCATGGAAATAATCTACATTTGTACTATGTATTTAGTAGTTTTATCTGGTAGTATACGCGCTCCCTTGATTTATGAGAGCTGTGCGTAATAAACAACTATTTATCGAACGGCGGAATCGAACTCGCTGGATTTATTTACATACATATATCTACAAATAGTACTCGTACAGCCACCCAATGATAGATTAATTCCCTGGGTTTGCGAAATGCCTAGAACTATAATGTAGTTTATGGGGAATATGGTGCGATATGAAAAGTTCGAAATTCATTGACCTTTTTGCTTCATCAGTATATTTATATTTTCATCATCCGTGCCTTCGTGGCTGAGAGAGGGAAGCGCTCTCTCTTCCAGTGTGGCTTAGCAGTTAAGGGTGAGCTTTCATATCCGGCATGAAATCGAATAGAGCACGACACCTTTTGTTTTACCTCTAAAAAACGCACTCTGTTGCACACGAAAATGTCGTCATACTGCGACACTTTTTGGAATCAATTTCATAGTTTTTTGTGTATCTCTTGCTGGATTTTATCTCCGTTTGTCGTCACTTTGAGGAGCCTATGCGTCAGCGATAAGACAACAGAACCCTACGCACATTTACGATGACGATTATCAATACCATTCAACAAAATCAAATACTACCTCTTTGTATAATCCGTAGAAATGTGAAAAGATCGATGATGGGAGACCAAAATTCGCCCAAGAAATATTTCAGTCTATGTAAATTAAATAAAAATTAAATGTACATGCGATTGATTATCATTGATTTTTAATAACCTATTTACACACTGACCCACTACTCCTTCAGAACTGCAACTGTCGGAGATAATCGGTGTATTTTCGCTTTCTTGCGGTTTCATTAGTGGTTTTTGCAAGCAGTGCAATACGTAGCTTTATGGAGTATGGCCAATAATCAGTTCGAATTGTCACATGACTCACAAAATCAAGCTTCTTCCTCTTCATAAAAGTAGTTCTTAGTCATGTTTTTTGTGTCCATATTTAAAGCAATCCTTCAAAAGTGATCCTATCTAAGCAGAATCATCCTCTAATATTTGAAAATAAATACATTTATTAGGTATATGTACATATATCATTTCAGGTCAAACCCCCTACGCACTCGACTCGCTCGTGCGATAACCCCCGGCTCACTCGCTTGTATCGCTCGCGTGGATATGAGTAAAGTATCGGACGACGACCCAAAACTTATTTATACAATAGAGAGATTATTATAAAATTATTCTCAGTTTATTTTGGTCACTGGATTATGAAATGAATACTCTTCTCTTTCCGTTATTCTTGCAATTTTTGCGTGAGTGACAGGCTCGGTCAGAGAGGATTGCAGGCCGTCATCGCACTTAGTCCTTGGTGTTGTTGTGTGCAAGACAGAGAGAAAAGTATCTTATTGAAGGCAGAGGGCTTCGCCAGACATTTGAAAGAACACAGCACCATTTGCAGGATAAAAAAGCGATTATGAATGAGAATTGTAGTGGAAATAAGCCCGACAAATGCATTCATAAATATTCATACAATGAATACGAGTTTGTATTCACTTGTCACTTTTATTCACATTGCCAATAATTTCTTTTGTATGAAGATAATTTTTGCGAAATATTTCTTCATTCGGTCAATAATTGTCCCAATTAGCAGCCTGAGAGGTGCGCGTTGCACGATTCACGTCGCTGCTGCTGGGTTTTCTGTGGGATTATTTGAGTTTTCCTTTTGATGAACACTAATGACAGCTAAGTGGAAATTAATTGACTTATATACGCCAAACAGGTCGACTTTTAGGCGCCCAGCACTGCGACGGCACACAAGAGTTAATTCAATTTAAATTTGAAGGTCGTGAGTGTTTACTTTTCAAGTAAGATTGGGTACGGTTGGGTTCGATTGGTGATCATGGTGTGTTCTCTGCATATTTATTCTAGCTATTATCAATCAAGCAGCGCACCTAGATCCCGCGCTGGCCCCAACGAACCTTGAATATTTATTCTTCGAGAGTTGTTTGTGGTCTGCCTGTAAGCTTTATTTTCGACGAGACTATTTCTGTGGCTGTGCTTTCGAAAATATTCCATATAAGTATATACACATACCATGAACTCCAAGACCTCCTTTATGACACGCACACATTTCACAGTTTGAGGAAACGCCTCTTGATTAGGATAGGTTCCTCCTCGTTCTTGTTAAATGAGCCCCATTGGGGGGTAACCTTCAGCTCTCGCCCACCAAGTCTAGGGGGTATAATTTTCACATTAGTGTTTTCCTTCGCTGAGATTTTCCTTAATTTGTTTTGTGGGCGTTGTCTCAGACACGCCACCTCCTTCAACACGAATTTGTTGACTTTGTACTTAACGAATAGGCCAAGAAATTTATGTAAATTAAATTCGAGTATACGAGCGCTTACACGTGTGTGCCTGTGGGCCGAGAGCGTAATCAAATATAAATTATTAACAATTTATTGTATAATTAAATGGAAACTGGTTAAATGGCATACACATTCGCCTTTCCTTGTACTCGTATTGTTCGTATATGAAGAATCTGCCAAGAAAGGGAAGGGAGAAGGGACGGTATTTATCGGAGACCTGGAGAGACTGCTTGAGTATCGTCGCGACTTCCAACAACATTTCATGTTTGAACTATCAGTTCGAGCAAATAAAAATACATATAAAACAAACATCTCTATCTCTAGCGTGCATTCAACCAGAGGCCCTGAGATCTCGTTCTCTTCGAGTCTCTCTCTCTCTGTCTCTCTGTCTCTCCTTTTCCAGTTGGGGCTACTTGGATCCAAAAACCAGTTGAATGTTGAATGTAACTCTCAGCTGCGGGCGGCTACAGCCAAAACAAGTTTACAATTTTTAGTTTGTTTTTTCTAAACTTTATCGACTTTGGCTCTGCAGTGAGTCCCTCACTGTCGCACTTATTGTACATATGATTAGCCAGCGTGGGGAGATTGAAAAAGATCCGAGAATATGTACATATGTACATATGTATGTATATGTGTGTGTCAAAATGCACAAGGCCGAAGCCCGAAGCCCCGACCGACTGAGGGGCGCTGCCGCATGACGCGTTTGAAACCAAGTCTTTGGTGCGTATTTTGTAGTTAACAAATGTTAAAGCGATTCTGTATTCTGTTTTCACATTCACATGATGTCAACAATGTTGTACATATTTATTTTAATTACCCAAAAATCAACCGATAGGCTGCAAAAGAAATTAAAAACATGTGTGCCATGAGGCCGTGCAATTTATATCAATTTTCAGAAGTACTTATCGAGGATAAAAAAATAAACAACTGAAAGAACTCGCTGTTGTGTTGGTTTATGGAAGCGTTTATTAGGCCGACATATTGTGATGGAAATTAATTGCCAAGCTGCGGAATTTAGGGACCAGTAACCGCTTCACCACCAGTAGAGTGCGAGCGCTCGGAAGCTCTTGCCCACTGCTTAAGAGAGAGAAAGAGAGCGTCGAAGAGAGAGCGAGAGAGAGAGAGAGATGACGCTCTGCTACTTGTTGTGTCATGCATACGCGTTCATGTGTGTGCGTCTCTTCGGGGGCCCCGTGGAAGATCGCGCTGCTCAGTCTTTTCCGCCTCGCGCCGATGGTCGTTCGGGTCGCAGCAGCGTTCTACAAACTATTTATATGCATATATAACTATTCCGACTATACATATGTCCGACAAGCAAACAAAACTCATAAATAGTGTATCTCTGTGTCTATCGAGTGTGCAGTGCGTGTGTCTGTGTGCTATTTTCGAGTTGTAATACATACAAAAAGAAAATCAAAGCACAGGAACGGAAAGGAAAGGAAACGAAAGGAACCACTTGGAAGAGCATGACCTCCGCGTAGCATGCCACAAATAAAACCGAAAGCAAGGCGCAGAAAAAGGAAATTCATTATAATGGTGTGTGTGTGTGGGTGTGTGTGTGTGCTCGTTATCAGACCATCTGTGTAATCAATTGATTGGCACACCTACCTACCGCCCACCCTCTTATTGGGCAACGCTCTTTGTTTTTTTGTTTTTTTTTCAACATTTGTATGTGTTGTTTTTGTTTCAATATTTCCGCTCCAATAAACCGCGATAGCCCCCAAAAGCGACCGAGCGCCCTTTGCCCGTAGAAAGCAGTGCATTTCACAAATACATACATACTATGTATAAGACTGATCAAAATATCCGCAATTCAAGTGTAAACCGGACTATCGAATGAGCTCATTCATCGAGTCAAATGCAGCTATCGAATCGTTTGAAATATTGATTACTGGTTTCTGCTCGAATTTGATCAATTTTCAATCTCATCAATTCAATTATGAAAGTGTGTGTTTTAGTAATTGATTAATATCTATCAAATCAATGTTTAAGTCCAAGAATCCACAAGTTTTGCAATAAACGATGGTGCTGTCCTCCACAGTGAGGGGATTATGTATATCCCATTTATGTGAAACGCACTGTGCTTCAATTTTCAGCTGAAATTCGCTCTGCTCGGTTCGCCTTTTGTCGCGTTTGACTTTTGGGTTGGCTTTATCTTATCGCCCGTCCGTCCGTCTGTTGGCGACCGAAGTAGAGTCTCGCTGTCGGTGTCGTTGTTTTTGTGGATTTGTTGTTGACAGCAGAAAGCAACAACTAAGACAAGTAACTAAAATGGAAAAAAAACATTCGTTCCATATACATAGCCTTAGCACCTTATATGTATGCTCGCTTGGGGTGTGCTTAATTTATTATTTGCTCTTCAAAAAAAAAAAAAAAATAAATAAAACGTTTGCCAAATATGGGGGAAACATAATAAAGACATGTTTGTTTGAACCAAGAATAATGGTATTTCAGGAGTGTATCGTGTCCGTCATTTGACAGAGGAATAGGCGGAGTATAAAACTAAGTATATACTAAGTAATGTTTGGGGTTACTCGTATTTTGAACACTTTATTTGATAATGGGTTACAAATGTCAAGTGAGTAATTAATGAGCGCAAGGCTAGTACGAGATATGTGACTGCCAATCGGCGGATCACCAAAAGACTGTACTTAAGATACCCAAACTCCCGATCTCGAGCCCTCGCTCGTCGCATCCGGGCTGGTCAGGGAATCTGTCTTCTCAACGATCTTGCAGAAGTCACTCAGTGGCCGCCCAGTGGCCAATATGCATATTTATTAACTGTACTTTGAGGTCTGTTTTCTTACATTCCACGCTTATGCGTGACTGGCAATTGTCCGCTGAAACAGTTGATTTTGTGTGTCTCTTAAGCCATACAATATTTCGCATAATTCACCGTAATAGCTACTGGTTTAACTATTTTCCATATTATTTACGATCCTTGTGAAATTATTATGTATCATGTAATTATTACACAAAACCCTAGATACTGCATGCCACCCTAGTGGGATAGGATTATTTCATATTTCATTTCGAAATAGAGATATCCGTGAAGCTGTTTTTGATCAACTATACCGGGGTCATCAAAAACGAATGTGTCCGCTCGCTTATGGGTAATTTGTACATATCGAATCAATGTCATTTCAACATTTGAACACTCTCTCTCTACTACCACTCTCATATTGCTATCGAAGCTCTGCCAGAGTCCGTATGATTTTCGCAACTTTTCAGAACTTAAAATGATTAAATTGGAAAAAAATAAGATTAAGAATTGTATACAATTCCGTACAAACTAGGGAATTATAAAGAAACGTCTTAATGGCGAATTTAATTTACTTACTAGAGTCGTAAAAGCCTTTCAACGAGAGAGATCAGCAAAAGTGATGATTCCCTGCCAACCGAGTGCTGGGTAAAATATTTCTCGAAACATTTAACAGCAGATTGTTTACTTCAACGGGCCATAAACATTGTTTCCAACCGTCACGTAAGAGAGCAAAACACACCTCCTCACCCTACCTCGTACATAGTACGAGTGCACTGTGTATTTACTTGCGACTCTTTCTCGGAAAGTATTGTTATCGCTTCGCTCTAAAGGCGAGAACTTGGCCTATTAAAAACCAATAAACCCACAACTAATTGAGAAGCACACAAAAAGTGTTGTTAGTTGCCTTTTAACGGACTGCAATTGAGTGTGGAGAGACCCTATCGAACAGTGCACTCGCACCCATTCACGAGTGTTCAACGACTCAGCATCTCGTGCGCCTTAATTGCTTGAATGTGGAACGACAGCTCAATGCTCAATGCTCAATGGATTTGCCTGATGTCTGAATGTCTCTCTCAGTCGCAATGTTGAATGCTTTTGTGTTCTGTTTCTGATATTTCTGATATTGTGGGTGTCAGGTTGCTGGCAGGCATTATTATCGATGCCCCTACATGTTTGTGTGTTTTCGTAGTACTTGATTGATGGATGGGTGGTGGGGACGGGACTGGCATAATAATGCCCCCTCTTTAAAAACCACTCTCCCCCTTAGGACGCCCAAGTGCTGCCAATTTCATTTTCATTCTGTTGGCGCACAAAACTCAGGAGTGGAGGACGACTGCTCAAATCCCACTAGGGTTATTCAACATTTGATTTGGAGCTACAAATATGTATCTATTGGAAAGGTTGAATGGGCAGAACTTTTAAATTTTTTTAATGAAAAATAACCTCATGTATGAAACGCGAGTCAAGCATCTCTGACCCGGGTATCCATAGGCCGTTTTTTGTTTTATTTCTCAATAAATCCTCAGATAAAGTTAAAAAATGATTGCATTTTAATTTCCTTTTAAAATTATGTTCTGGAATGAGTTACGCATGTATTGTAGATTATACGTTTTTCCTTTGAGTACCCCTAATGGCTCTGCGGCTTGTTTGCTTCGGAGCTGGCCCCAAGTACGGCCGGCCCTGAGTGGTACGGATGGGTAAACATTTGCATTTGCTTTTAAAACGAACCCAGACAAAGGCACAGCCCCAGACAAGAATGGGAATGTTTTTACAAAAACGAAACCCTTCATGGAAGCCGCTCCCCTTGGACCTTTGTACCCATGAACCCATGAGCCCCGTATAACTTTTTTGTTGGTTCATCTATCGGTTAACCCTTGGAGAATTAACTAACAGTCCCTCTCCTCTTTTTTTCCGCTTTTCTTTGCAGTTAATGTAATATAGGATGCTACCCAGTTTTGATACCTTAATGCGTTGCTCGAAGCGCGTTCTGCAATCGCCACTGGAGGCGACTGCGACG
The DNA here is from genome assembly GCF_003369915.1 of Drosophila miranda. Taxonomy (NCBI): domain Eukaryota; kingdom Metazoa; phylum Arthropoda; class Insecta; order Diptera; family Drosophilidae; genus Drosophila; species Drosophila miranda. The sequence goes on along the minus strand of NC_046677.1, from coordinate 12,570,000 downwards.
GCCAATCTCCAGATGCGGAATGGCCACAGCAAGGCCCCGGCCGGTGGCCTCTACGGCCCCTTCACGCCCGACAATGATCTCAGCTGCTCCGGACGGGGGGACTGCGTCAACAATACCTGTGTCTGCGACATCCGGTATGCCGGCGACGAGTGCAACTTCTTCAATCTGCCGTACTATGCCGGCATCTCCACCGTCTTCTATGTGGTGGCCCTCGTCTCTGTCATCCAGCTGCTCATCTGCATTGTGGCCGAGTACCAGCGCCTCAAACAGCCCTCGGTCCTCAGGGCTTGTCGCATCACCACCCAGAAGCTGCTCTACTTTATGGTCTTCGTGGCGGCCTCGTTGCGTGGAGCCTACTTCACCACTCCGGTGAGTCCCTTGCAATCAATCGCAATTAAATATACGACTAACTTTATGTTTGTATACATTTCAGTTGGATCTACAGCCTCAATGGGCCGTAACCCTGATGTCCGCTTATTACCCATTGCTCATGACCTGCGCCTCCCTGATCGTCTGCATGTGGGCCGAGGTGAGTGCATTACCACGCCAAAACTCTCTTCCAAGAATACTCTTGCATACTCAGAGGTCAAGAAGTAGATAACTATTCGGTGTAATAGATGACTAAGTGAAACTTATGACAATCTAAAAATGTTTTCTTACGTCGGGGCTTTCAGTATCTATTGAGTATTGAGTGGAATATCAGAAGACTGTACCTCAATAGATGGCAATAAACGAATAATAAAGCACACTCTTGTGGCACGCACGTGGGAATAAAGTCACAAGACTCCATTATAGGCTATAGAGAGATTGCAGATTTTATCTGTAGAAACAGGAAAACCATAGAGATAGCCAAATGTAGTGCCCACGATCCACTGTCAATCGGTGGGCCCTTCATTGCTCACTTTGAAGCTTGAATTGCAACAACAGCATACATTGAGTGTGCATGATTAATGATGAACGGTCTCAGAGTTGAACTATAACGTTCTTTCTCTGAAAGGTTACCTCTACCTTCCCCCAAATGTCCTCTAGTACGTGCGCCTAAACCCAATTTAACGCATTTGAATATAGATAACACCTACAACGCGTACAGTCGTAGATAACGCCATGGCCGTGGCTGCGCCTGGTTATAAATTCACTCTATAAATTTCTTTGATAAGGCAGAAGCTGGGCTATATTTCCAGTCACGAGCGCATCTCTATGTTTAGGAAAAATAATCAGCCAGCACACAGTCCAGACTAAAATTAATCGCGTCTAAGCAATGGGAATCGGAAGAGCAGCACCCTCTTAACTATGGTGGGAACTGTGAGCGATCGTAACTCTGACTAAGGTGAAAATTGTGTGAAGTGGGCGGTGGGCGATGTGCGATATGCGGTGTACGGGGTTGTTTTGCTTTTTAATATCGACTGAAGTACAGCTGTACTTGGGTAGCCGTAGGTGCAAGTGCACCTAGAACTCAATTGTTTTTGCTACACTTCTGCGCAGCGTATCTTGGGGTCCGGAGACCGGGCCCGACACCGCGACCGCGACCCATATTGATAGGCCAAACAGGCAGCGGACAGGCAGAGTACACAGTTTCTATTATACGCGAGCATTAATCAAACTTTGAATCGGCAATAGGTGTACGGCGGTCTCTAATTGGCATTATTCATTCATTCGTTGATTCGGACTGTTTCAGATCTTTCACCTGCGCGATATTCGCTGGGAGAAGTCGCAGTTCCTTTCGAAGAGTTTCCTCGGCTTTGTGGCCTTCAACTTCTTCCTGTACAGCCTGTTTGGCATAGAGGTGTTCAGCTCGCTGATCAACGCGGAGCGGCGGGACTACGCGCACATATTCAATGGCTGCTATGCGGTATTACTGCTGATCGTGGTCGTCTTCTTCCTCATCTACGGCGTGGAGGTGTTCTTCAAGCTGCGCGGCGGCTTTGTCTACGACCAAACGGGCAAGATCCTGGGGCCCAGCGAGGCGATCGTGAACGCCTCACAGCTCCACCAATCCCGCTTCGGACTCCTCAGTCAGGCCGTTATGCTCATCGTGATTGTCGGCTTTCTCACCTCCGAAACTCTGGGCGATTTCTGGAAGACCAAGTGAGTGGATAGAAGCACGAAAAGTACTTTCTAATGGATACTAAAACCAACGTTTTTCCTCTGCAGGGTTCCTGTGAACTCTCGCAACTGGCATGACATCATTTTTCGTATTGCTGAGATCGGCGTTGCTCTGTGGTTCCCCTGCTGCCTGTGGAACTCGATGGCGCCCGAACAGCTCTGGATACTGAATCCGCGCAAGCTGCTCTCGCGCCAGATTGATCCGTCGATACCCACTCTGAATGCCGACACCAATAAGCTCTCGCCCGAGGAGGGTCAGTCGTTCCTGGCGAAAAAGGATTGCTGGATATGCTACGACAATGACAAGCCCGAGCCTCTAATCCAGCCCTGCCGTTGCACCGGCGACGTTAGCTCTGTCCACCACGAGTGCCTCAAGCGCTGGCTGGTCGAGAGCTGCAGCAAAACGGAGGCCCAGCTGTCCTGCAAGGTGTGTGGCCATCCCTACGAGATTGAAAAGTCCAAAAAGTGAGTTGTGACACATCGAAATCGAATGCTTATTAATTCAAAATATTTCAATCATTCGACAGACTAGAGTGGGACAAGGGCTTCACCATCCAACACTGGTCCAAGACAGTGATACTGATCACACTGATGTGCGTGACGGGTGCCACCGCCTGGGTTGTTATCCAAATGTACGTGGACCCCCTGGTGCGGGTCATGACAGTCGGCGTAGCCGTCCTCATTGGCTATGTGTGTGTCAAGTGTCTGGGCGAGAACACCGTGGTTGCCTATCAACGTGCCAAAGTGAGCTCGATTAACATTGTGACCAGCTCGGAGATGGAGAAGCTCCACACCATATGCGAGGATGTCAGCTCCGCCAGTACATCGGCAGCCGCAGCACCGACTGGCGCTGCCTCTTAATGGTAGAGCGCGTGACAGCAGACGAGAGAGAGAGAGAGCGAGAGAGAGAGTCTATGCCATAAGGAACCACATCAGCCACACATCGGCAGCGCAGATCAGCAGAACTTACAGACATTATTACTTACTTATTGTATCTAGTTTATTGATTTTACTATTTTTTTTTTTATTTATTTTGCTGGTTACAATTTTTCTATTTTTTTGTATTTTTTCAGTCAATTTACGTTCCACGTAGTACACACAGGCAGCCAGCCAAGTCGTTATCGTGTTTTTGGTTCTCCAATCCATCCCATCCATCCATCCTATCTTATAGCCCGTGTTGTAGTCCTCTCACATTTCCCCCTTATTTTCTGATATGTTTGTCGTCCTATCACTTTCTACTTTAACTACGCAGCCTCCACCGGGAATCGAACCCGGGACCGGACGGTTTATAATGCGTTTTGCACACGTTTTGCTCAATGCTCAATCACATCACACCCTCCCCCCTCAACCGTGTACATAGGTTTACGAAAGAAAGGAAAGAAAAAGGAAAACGAAACGAGACGAGACGGTAGCGAAAGCCGTCGGTTTCGATTACCGAGTCAATTGTGTCTCTCAAATTATCATGCAGATTTCCAAAAGCGAAATGTATTACAAGAAGCCAAATATTATTAGTCTCTAAGCATATAAGCCAGTATCACTTACACGAAAGAAACACGAAACACGAAAAACGAAACGGATAGAAACATCTTGAGATTATGAACGCGTTGCCAAGTAGCCTGAAGAGCGAGCAGAGAGTAAGTAAATAGATAGAGATAGAGCTTCGATGCGCCAGCGATCAGCCCGATCGTAGGTCTGATCTGTAGTTTATAGCTTACTTTTATTAACAATTAATTTATGAAAGCCTTTTGCATTTCATCCACTTCATGAACCGCCCCTGTCCTTTGCACCAACACACAACTTGGCGAATATTAGTTTAAGCGTATAAGTTTTAACTTTGTATTCTGTTGGAATAAGCGTATTAATTCCTAAGCTATAAAGGTCCGTAAAGGATTGTCATAATTTATCAACCACACACACACACACACACACACAATATACCCCTTAAATATATATATTAATATATTTGTACTATATGCTATATGTAATGTACATTTTATTGTATCCGGAACATACAATTTGTCAAAGCAAAGTAAAACGAAACAAAACACCCACAAAGATTTACATACAATTTAAGCTACCATACATACAATTTTTTGTGATAAAAACAAACAAGTTAATAATAATTATAAAATTTATAAAATTCCAAATTTCAATTCTTTTTGATGACCATGGGGATTATTGGCCCTGACTGGTGGAAATTCATGGAAATTTTTAGTATTGTTGGAATACAAATTTGAAACATTATTGAATTTCTCTTGGATGCATGAACATTCATATTGTATGTATGAAGGTATTTCGGGTCATAAGAGTTCTTTTATAGAACAACGGATATTGAGGTTCATTGATGGCAGACTGAGAGAACCTTTACTTAATTGTTTTTGAAAACAATTTATTCGTTAACTACCAATTCGGATCTTATCATTCGAAATATTGAGACACGAATAAGGTATGAATTTGTTTTTGACAGATTTGCAAAAGTTCTTTAGAAGAACATAACCCAAGCAGATAATATAGACAACTATTTTTTAGGAGTTCTTTAGAAGAGAAATATAATGCTTTTATAGAAAGTCAATTTACTTTTCGGTGAATACATTCCATCAAATAAAACTTTGGATCTTTTTTCTTTTATTAGGAAAAAAATACAGCAATACCTCTTCGTGGCCATTTTGAAGTGAATATGAAGTAACACAAAATACAGGAAGAAAACATCTTTTATTTTGGAAAATTTTTGGATTTTTCTTGGGTATATCCATTTGTGGTATTCCGATTAATAAAAGATGTAGTTGATTACTCTTTGGACAATTTTACAAATAGATGAATGTTGGACAGACAATTGTTTGCTGGTGTATTTGGATCAATTGGATTGACAAATCTATCCACCGAAACGCATTTAAAGGAAATACCCTTCAAGCTAGATTTAAAAATATACTCGTATGTTGTCCAGACCGATTCTGCTGTACGCAGGAAGGATTTTCGTTTCGCTTTCTTAAGCGCTTTTCCACTGCCGCCCCCATACGAGACCGAGAACAAAGCCCAGACAGAAATGCATTTCATTGAGTTTTTAGGCCTAAAGTTATTTATTTTACATGTAATGACTATAAAATAAATGTATTTATATAGCTTATATAATATGCATAATAAAAAGCATAGTCGATCTTTGACTAACTTTAGTTTTTTTCGTTTCTTTTTTTTTGTTTTGTTTTGAACTACTTTTAGCAACGACATCGAAGTAGAAATAGTTTTGTTTTAGATTCTATATATAAAGTATATGTAGGTTTGGATGTATATATTTATAGTGTAAATCAAGATCAACAACGTAAGAGGCATGTCCCGCCCCAGCGCCCCGAAAGCGGGGAGTCATGCGACGAGTACAGGCTAAATTTCATATACATAACAACAAAAGATGTGCAATAATTCAGATCGAAGCACACACAATTTAATATTGTGTTAGTGCTAATATTTTAATAATAATGGCCTATGCTCGTGTTTAGTGCTTATAAATATTTTGTTTCAATTTTGTTGCATTTGCTGTTTTTCCAGAAACATATCCTAAATTTAGACTTAGTTTCAGCTTTGGCTATGCTATGCCCTGTTCAAGCTACAATTAGAATAGACACAATTCAACTAGCGGGTCGTTGGCTATGGGATTTTGAGAGGTTTCGTTTTGTTCTGTTTTGTTTTGGGATGCTGTTTCGCTGTTGGCGAGTAGAGGGATGGTTTATTTTTGCAGCTTTAAGTGACGACGGCCGATCTCTTGTCCCGATTCTTTCCACGCGAAATGGAGCGTGCCTTGAACGCGGCAGCGTTCACCAGATGCTAAGGGATGGAGATGATGAAACCTGTTCGTTAGAGAGATCCTAGATGTCTGATCAATCAACTTACGCGCTCCAGCTTGGTCGGCTTTATCTTGGCATTGCCATTGATGCCAGTGTTGGTGGGACGCGCTCCCAGCTCGAAAATGTCGCGTATGAACTCGTTCTCCTGCAGCTGGGAGGTCATTCCAGGCCCCATCACTGTGCAGAGGGCCGAATACTGGTGGTGAATGGACCATGAATCCAGTGTCAAGGACTCCGTGCCAAAGCGAATGTTGATTTCCGGAGAAATGTCCTCCTAAAATAATACACAGAACATTTTTCGTAACATCGAATAGGCATGGAATGGAAATTCAAATCAATTTTCGAAATTTTGTAAGGGGAAATGCGAATTTTCCTCATTTTAAGTTTTACTTCCGTATGGAATAGATCAAATTCTATGATCAGATAAATTTTTTTAGTAAAAAATAGTAACAAAAAAAAGTGTACAAAATTCCAAAAATAAAAAATTGATTCAATTTGGTTATCGTTTCTTGTAACTTTTGCAACATTTTGAATTCTTTTCGATTGAAATGCTGGTGACCACATATCAACATGACTACGTTCCGCCCAACGCCAAGCGATACGAGTTCCTCACCAGAGCCAAGGGCTTTGAGGGACAAGAGGGCGCAAAGGTCGTCGAATGTCAGTGTATTGATGAGGAGAAGATCAAGGCGCCATCTGATGCCTCGAAGGACTGCTCGGGCGTGGAGTGGACGGGCATTGCGCCAATGGGAAGACTGGTGGATCCACGGCTCATACCCACGGCCCTGGCCCAGGATCAGGTGGACAAGATGGCCTTCTCTGAGGAAACGGACTGCTTCAAGCTGCAGCCAAACCGCTTTCTCAAGATCCTGCGCACTGTCTACCCCGATCTGTACGAGCGACTGAAGGTGATGCCCAAGGAGGAGCTCAGCCGTCGGCTGGAGAAGAACCGCATGTTCACAACGTACCAGATCGACTTCTGTGCGATGAACGAGTATCCCGAGGGCATATACGAGAGTCTCAAGACCGAGGACGAGGCCTCCAAGCTGAATGCCAACAAGTTCCTGACCAACAAGGCGCCCTGCTCCGAGTTCCGCTCGAATGTGATGAACGAACTGGACAGGGAAACCTCCATGGGCTACGAGATGTCGCCGGATGAGTGCGAGAAGACATACAAGCCCTTCAAGACCACGTTCGCGGACTCCTCGCGCTTCGTCGCGTCGGGAAACAATTCCCACTGGAACGCGGCACCGGCCACCTATAGGAAGGTGCCCGACTTCACCGAATACATGGACTCGATAAGCCGCAACGGCTGTGTAATCATGAGAAACAAGTTGCACGACCACTCAAAATGTCTCGCAAACTACTGCAAGCACGAGCTCAAGTTCACCTGCAACGACATGAAGCCGTAAATTGCAATTGGATCATCCTTGCAATCAGCCCTACTCGAATGTCCTGTTGATCTCGTGCCCTCTGGAGTTTGCATTTTTGGTTCAAGTAAATAAATAAGTAAATAAAACTTGTTGTTTCTTAGTGGGTTCTGGTCTCTTACTGGGTGGGGGAGGGGGGTTCTGTGTTGTCCACTCACCTCTAGATAACGCAACACATCCCGGAAGGTTGCACGCTGAGCCTTGCGATCGCGCTTGGCCCGATACTTGTGCGAATCGGTGGCCAGCTGCTTGACAGCCTCGCTCAGCTCGGCGATTTCTTCCTCAAGGAAGTCGTCATCGTGGGCACGACCCGATTCCAGTATCAACGCAATGGTTTCGCCAGCGGCCATGCGGACATCCAAATGTGGGGACTGCAAGAGGCCCAAGAACTTCTTGATCGATCTAAAAGTGAGTGAACGGCATTTAATAAGTCATTTCTGGTGCTATAATCGTTGGGGTTTAAGGACTTACGGGAACATGTTGTTTCCGGTGGTCATCAGCGACACGAAATCACCCGGTGGTATGAGAGTCAGGAGCAGGCCCCAAGCACTTAAAGACTCGGCATGCAGAGCTCCCGCTTCGGCGGTGACCGACACTGGGGTCTTGTCGTCGCCCCGCAGATAGCTGCCGGCAAAGATGGCCTCGAAATACTGCATCAGGCGGACCAATTCGGCGACATCCTCGCAGCCCAAGAAGCTGAGCAGTCCAAGAGCCGTGACGCACTTGCCTCTGGCGTCGAAGCCGATGGACTTGTCCTGAACGGTGGTCAACAGAAACTGGTTCATGGCCTTGGAGATTCCCTTGTCGCCGCCCATCTGAAGTACCAGCAGGGGGGCCAGACGTGCGCCCCAAACCTGCTCTTGACCCTTGCCGCGACGGATGCTCTTCTCCACAAAGTCCATCAGCGTCATCTTGCGGTCCTCTACGAAATCGGGCATATAGCGGTGCATCAGCAGCTCACAGATAGCCTGGAGGGCCTGAACACGGGTCTGGGCCGACTTCTCGGTGGCCTGTTCCAGAGCCTTCTCGAATTTCTCCTCGAAACGCTCATTGGCCAGGTCGTCGTTGGCCTCCGAGGAGGCAACCTCCGAGACGTGCGAATAGACGCTCACATTATCAAAGGACTCGTCCTCGGAGTTCGACTCATTAGTCCGACCTGTTGAACAGATGGGAATGGAGTGGAAGGAAAAGAATTTAGTATTTAAAACTGTAATGGGTTTGAGGGAAACTGTAGCGATCGGTGCATTAATAAAAGCACAACGGTTCACATTCCCGCTTGTCAAACTGTTTGAGAAATGAGTCAATCATTGGGTTGGCCAAGCTTTCCGCCTTTTTCCTCGTTGTCATGATATAAGTACATATGCATGTACATGTGTACATATCTCTATACACAAAGAGAAATTGATTTACATTTGGTGCTGCCGTGAATGACCTTCAGGGAAACAGTTTTAGAGTCAACGTTGTGCAACAAGTTTTGTTTCATTTTCTTTTCGAAGAAAAACCTGCGTCCACGCGCACAACTTTCCCACCTGGCTATTTGGGACAAGGCAATTTCCGTCTCCGTCTAGCATTTTCCACCTTTCACAAAACCATTCGCAGGCAACAACAAATGCGGTAACAACAAGAGCGAGAAGAGGAAGAAAACCAGCTGTTGGGCAAAAAGTGGGGCTGTGTTTGCTTTTGAAAGTTGCTTTTGCTTAGGATGAAGCGACAGGGATGGAGGGAGAGGGAGAGTAAACCAATCTGTGTTTGAGCGTAGTATGTACAATTGTACGTATTGATGTATGTACACACGTATTGTATGCCTGCATAATAGTTGCATAATTTGTGGGTCACAATGTCTATAGGTGGGGTGCATCACTAACAGAAAAAGACTACCGCGTGCTTATTTATAGTGGGAATTCGGAAATAGTACAAGTACTCGAACTATTTAGAATTAATTAGGTTAATTGCTTTTCAGGGGATCATCATGTCAAACGGACTTCCTCCAACTCGATTCTTTTTGACTTATACACAGATGAGTCCCATACGCTCAATTGAACCCAAAGAACCCAACTAATGCGCATTTATTGGGGAAATGTTCCCATTCTCTATCCTATGCTCTCCGAGACTGATATCCCTCTTGATACCCGCTGATGGAAGGCACTTGCACATGTATTTACTTGAACACATGCATACATGCGGGTGTGCCTGTATGAAATCGGTTTTGATAAGCTGGCATTGAACGTATGTATTTTTTGTATTTATTTATACACACATGCACATACACATTTGTATAGATTCCGCTTCTTATATAGCTGTATTGTTGCCAGCTGAGCGACGAGCGCGTGAAAAGCTTTTCATGCCAGCACAGCAACAACACAAAAAAAATAATTATTTCATTTCATGCCAAACAGGTTGTGGGCAGCCGCTAAATACATGCATACATATTTAAAGAGTATTTTCGTCGTCGCATGACTAATGCAAAGGTCAGGCAAAGCAGCTGTAGAAATTTCGCTTGCATTTGCCTCGCCTCCCTCCCACACCCCCACTCCCACCACCACTCACAAACTCGCACACTCACACCGCAATACAATCTCTTTCTTTGTCGTCTTCTTTTGTAACTTACCTTTGCCTTGTCCTCCTCCTGATTTCTTATTGCGTCGCGGCATGTTGATGTTTTTGATTTTGCGTTTCTCACAAATTTTATTTGAAAACGATGACGTTTTCGTTGGTATTGTCGACCTGCCTGCTCAGTTGAACACAAACTCAAAAGGGAATAAATACCCTGTAGCCGAGTGGGTCCTCGACTCTGACCGCAGAGAAGTCTACACGACAAAAAAAATGTCTACTCGCTTTGGCGGCAACCGAACGCACGTGTTCCTTCCGATTTATTGATTTTGTCTCGAGAATTTAGGTTAAATTTGAATTTAGTTGGGTTTTAGGTTAGAGATCAGGAGATATTTTGATCAGGACGCAGCTATGCAAAAGCTTTGATGCTTCCAATTTTTAGCAATCCTACACAATTGTCTTTGGTGGTATTGCTGCTGCTGCTGCACGCGGCGTTTGGAAATGGTGAACACCGATTGCAATTGCGGAATGAAGGTTGACACTGGACGCGATCGTATTTTATTTATACAGGTGCGCGGCTGTTGGTGCTCTTCTGGCTGGGCGATTCTACAAAAATGTTGTGCTCTGGTTGTCGTTGCAGAAAATTTCATGTTTAATTGCAATGAAGACACTCTGCGCTGGCAGCCACTCCGCTCCGCCCTGTTCTTTGTGCTATGGTGAAATTCCTCTGCGCTCGTTTTGGGGTTTTTTGTACTGGTATTTTAGTTTGTTTTTTTTTATCTCGCCAGCGTTTGCACGGCACGGCTTGTACTTGACGGCTTGTAGCTTTCGAAAGCTCTGCGAGCACAAATAATGCAACAAATTTAAGCACTTTGATTACGATTTTCACGAAATTTGTTGTTTTTGGCGAGTGACGAAACCAGTGGGCATATGGATAAAATATACGGTCTCACCGTCAGAAATATACCGAAATATACGTCACAGTTTCAAAATATACCGTAAATATACCGATAAAAAACTTAGCTTAGACCACATAACACCCCTCTATTTAAACAGGCGAACGTAATCCGCATAAAAAAATACTGTTAATGAATTCTTCTTGTAAATCCTTCCTCTTAACTTACAAAAAACACACGAAAGCTGAAAGATAACCTGAAGCACTAACCATACAGTATATTGATGTGACTGTCCCTAAACCGCTCTGCCTACGCTCCCAGTGTTTTCGGCTCTGGCGTCCGACTTCAACATTAGACAGCAAGCCCGCCGACTGCCTATAATCTTTCTTTTACAAAGAGGTACTCAGTTTTGCAGGTTTTATAAGAATTACTTTATAAATACGGTTTGGCATACTCTCTACCAATTTCTTTAAAACATCTTTCGGAATACGGCTCCAATTCCAATTCTACACTGCTCCAGCTCTCGCCTATGTTAGATGGGGCGATTGACCATAAGTTTTCAATCGGATTGAGGTCGGGACTTTGAGCTGGCCAATCCATCAATTTAAAATTTTTATTTCCCAGCCTTTCCCGAACAATTTTCGCAGTGTGCTTCAGATCCCCATCTAGTTGAATAAGCCCAGAAAACTGGGATGATGGGATTGCAAAATGTTTAAATAGTCCACTTTTCGCATGATACCATCTATTTTCTGTAGAGGACCTTCCAATGGATGGGAAGGACTCATCGGGAACGATGAGTGAAGTCTCGCTAAATGCTCGCAGACTGACTCAAAAATGAGCAGTTACCGGACAAAAGCCGAGCGACGACCAGAGTCACGCAAAACTATCACAAACGGACTTAATAAGAGCATGATACGGAAGAAACTCCGGATCCCGTAAAGCACGAATGCAAACAATTTGCAATAAGTTGATTGCTGCAATCAAATTTGCACGTTTGAACAGTGCAAACATTTTGCTGCAAACAATAAATTTGCCATAACTGTTTGCGGCAACTATTTATGCTGGTCGTCTGTATACAGGATTTTTGTCGTTACCTTGGTTGCGTCAGTTGCTTTCTTGTTTGCATGTGCTGTTTGCTTTCAGTCGCAATATTGCAGCAAGCAAAGCAACATGTGGGATCGCGAGAGAACGATAAAATTCATTAAATTGTACGAGAATTATTCTGTTTTATGGGATGTCTCGTCAGCAGACTATAAAAATAAGCATAAAAAGCAAAATGCTTATCGCGAAATTGCTGAAAAATTAGACAAAAGTGATGATGAAATAAAAACAAAAATTCATCATTTGCGCACACAATTTTTGCAAGAGGTGCGCAGAGTGAAGCAAAAAAAGAGTGGCCAGGGTAGATCGGACAACTATACCAGCAAATGGGAGTTTTTCGATGCGCTTAAATTTATTAAAAATTACGACGGAAATAAATATAAAATTCAAAATTTGGTAAGTAGTACAATTTATTGAAAATATCGTAGTAATTACTTATTTTATATATATATATATCACCATCAGGCGAAACAAAAAATCCAAAGTACATCCAAAGCAAAAAAAAGAAGAAAACGTGACGAGATAGAATTTAAGGAAGAAGATCGGCTTATTAAAAAGGCAAGCGCTTTACTCGATAAGCCAGCGGATGACCATCAGGTGTTCGGTGATTTCGTTGCATCTGAGCTCAGATTGTTGAAATCACACCAAAATAGACTTGTGCTTCGCAGAAAAATTCAAAGAGCTATTTTGGAAGTATCGGAAATTGATAGCGAGGGCACTTCTACTTGTTCCACACCTAATATCGTGTACTCGTCTACCAATTTTCCAGTTTTTGGCTTTTAAGGTGGTAAAAAAGATAATGCATATATAATTTACATACTTACTTTAAGATATTCCCTTTTGAGGAATAACACTCGACAACACTCCGGCACAATGCTTGCTATCGTACTCACAGGAATGCGCAAAAGAAACATCAGAGAATGATATGAATCACCAGTAAAAAATTAAATTACATCAATAAAAATATTAATTAAAAGTTCATAAAAATGTTAATTATATTTAATACATACCCGTGGCTAAAAAACGCAATGTCAGGGCTAGTCGCATTACAGTGTCTTGTTTAGTTATGCAGTTTTTTACTTTTTCTAATAAAAAATTGAAATCACTGACTGACATGCGAAAAAAATTGTAATAGTTTGTATCATTGCCATTTTGTAGCTCTTTTAAAAGGTTCTGATGCACTCCTTTTTCATCTCTTTTGGAAATCCACTCTTTCACCCAACACTTTTTTTTTTTGCAGACTCTAATCTTCTTACTTTTTTAAGTTTTATTAAAGTTGCTAATATAGCAATAGCAACAGCTCTCGATTTTTTGCCGACATAATATAAACAAGTCGATATTCCTTGACTTTCTCAAAACAACAGAACTTGCAAATGAGTGTCACTTGCAAGCACTGCAAACAAAAAATGGAAACACGTGTAGACATTAACGCAATATATTGCACGAAATAGCCATGCAAAAGTTTGCGTGCAAAACATAAATCGGTTAAGGCAAGACATTTTCATGCAATATTTACATTGGTGTGAACATATGTGAAAACTTTTGCTGCAAATTATTTTCAACTTGCTGCAAATTACTTGCATCGTGTGTACCTAGCTTTATATAACATTAACGAACATGTCAAACAGCAGTCCGGCACAGCGCACATAATAATAACAAGCGTAATTTAAGAGATATCTTAATTACATTTTTAGTTTAGCATGATTGTTAATAGCCGGATGATTGTTCCAATATTCAGTAGAATCAGTCAACTATATCAAATAGATAGTTCTGAATATCTATTCAAAATATTTAAAGATTTTAAAATACCATTCTGAAAATAGTTTACCAGTGTAACTTATGTAATTTTAAATATATTTAAATGCCAATATCTGAACTATCGGAACATAAAACGTCTTTTTCAAAGTTGGCATCAAATAGCAAATCTGGAACTTCTTTATCCAACTCTATATTTTCTTTGGAAAGCCTCGATGACAATTTTGATAACTTTGAAATTACAGGATCAGATGTAAATAGAAGAGCATGCATTAAATCTTCCATCGTATTTTTACGTGAAAACTTTCGGGTGTTAGCATTTTACTTTAGCGTTTCTCAATAAATCGTAGCTTGGAAATTTAATGACATGAGACTTGTTTATAACAGCGGCATATGTTCGGTTTGACGCTTCCCAGCTTCACGAAATATGAGAGTTTCAACGGACTCTGCCATGAAATTTTGAATTAAATGCAGCTAGATTGAAGGAGGAAAATTTCTTTAAAAATGTGGTAAGTGTTTTGCGTTAAACTCACGAGCTAAATTTGCCAAATATATTCAAATTTATATTTGTACAGATCGCAGGGTTAATGATGTCGGGGCTCTTGGCGGTCCATTATCGCTAATGATGCCAAAAAGTGTATAAAGGGCTTGCGGGTTATTCGAGCCATCCGTAGCAAGTAATATTTTCAAATTAATATGTATATTGTAATATAATAGAGATGATTATTTTTTTACAGCGAGATTTAATGAAATATTTTCTTTGGAAGACGACGATTTTGACCGAAAATTCTTCCAATACGCCCAGGACAGAATCTCGAAAGGGCATAAGCAAATTAAACTTAATTCACTAACCTAATTTTTGTAGTATAAAAATGAAAAAAGTGTAAAAAAAAAAAAACGAGGGGGAACGTTGTGAGTTGCTGCGGACACCGCAACTCTACAGTTATACCCGATACTAAGTCAGTATGGCTCTCCTCCGGCAGACGCTGCTAATATTAAACGACACGACAAAGAGTGCGTGCGAGAGAGACAGAAAATCAGTCTGAGCGTGACGTCGGGCGCTGCGTAGCCAGTGCAAATTGATTTGTTCCTTTTGGCTATAAAAATTATCTGATCTGGTCCAGATTCAGCAATCTGATAGATATGGTCGTTATCTATGATTCTGCGTTTTTAGTTTTCTCAAATGTGCAATATTGTGGATGCAACAGATTTTCGTCCTTTGTGGGGGCGGAAGGGGGTGGGGCGAAATTCTGAGATATACGTTTTATAGTGAAATCTAACAGAAGTGCGGATACCAAATTTGGTTACTCTAGCCTTAATAGTCTCTGAGATTTGTGGATGCCCCAGATTTTCGTCCTTTGCGGGGGCGGAAGGGGGTGTGGCGAAATTTGGACACGAAACGGTCAAGGTCCGATATCACAGGAGTGTGGATACCAAATTTGGTTGCTCTGGCTCTTATAGGTTCTGAGATCCTTGAACTCATATTTTGCAATTGGCAAAACCGACCATGAAACCTGTGTGTTAGAGAGAGACAGAGCGAGAAAGAATGAAATTGTTTTCTTGATTTTGGCTATAATAATTAAACGGTCTGGTTGAGATTTTACATTCTAAAACATATAGTCATTCTCTACGATTCTGCGTTTTTGGTTTTATCGTATCTTTAAAAATGTGGATGCCACAGATTTTCGTCCTTTGTGGGGGCGGAAGTGGGCGGGGCGAAGTTTTGAAATATTTTTGTAGCAGTGACATATCACAGAAGTCTGGATCCAAAACATCGTTGCTCTAGATCTTATAGTCTTTGAGCACTAGGCGCTGAAGGGGACGGACGGACGGACGGACGGACGGACAGACGGACAGACAGACAGGGCTCAATCGACTCGGCTATTGATGCTGATCAAGAATATATATACTTTATGGGGTCGGAAACGATTCCTTCTGGACACACATCCACTTTTACCACAAATCTAATATACCCCAATACTCATTTTGAGTATCGGGTATAAAAATAGTGCGTAACTTTTAATATTACTTTCGGCTCACAAAAGATATCATAAAAGACTCGAAAACAATATCGCAAAAGGCTCGCAAATTTATTGTAACGTATTGTTACGAAGGTTTGGCCCACTGGGCAGTAGGAGAGCATTGAGGTGATCACGGAGGCCGTTTTTTATGAGTTTGTAGGTGGCGGCGCAGGCGTCGGAAAGAGTAGAACCATATCAACAATTTTTCAGACCATTTCCCAGGAGTTTAATCGTAGACCAGGATCTAACCCAGAAACTGTTAAAGTTCAGCTGTGTGCTCCCACAGGAAAAGCTGCATTTGGTATTGGAGGTGCCACACATCACTCAATGTTTTCTTTACCTCTCAATCAATCCAACCATGCTTTTAAACAATTGGGTCCAGATTTGTTACATACCTTGCGTTCAAGATTATTGATCTTAAAATTCCTATAATTGATGAAATTTCTATGGTCGGTGAAAAAGTGTTTTCATATTTGGATATTCGCCTAAAACAAATATTTTCAAGGCCCGAGAGTCCTTTTGGTGGCAGTTATGTCCAGTAGGTGATCGTTGGATATTCAAATCCTCATCAGGAACGCATAATCCATACAGTGCGATAGTTGGCTCTAGTCTCTGGGGTGGCTTCAAGTTTTTCGAACTTACAGAGATAATGCGACAGCGAGATGGTCAACCTTTTGCAACCGCACTAAATAACATCGCATCGGCCGTAATGACGTCAGAAGATATTCAGTTGCTTAGGGACCGAATAGTTTACGGCAGTGAAGCTCCAAGAGATGCGATCCACTTATTTTATAGCAATAGGGAGACAGATAAGTACAATAAGGAGCAGCTATAATCGATTATGACTGCAGAATATACTTCAATAGCTTTAGACTCCATCAAAGCTGAGCATCTTAACCCAGAAATCAAAAGAAAATATCTGGACTCTGTTAAGAGTTTCAAAACTTCGAATACACAAGGCTTGTGCACTTCATTGGTTCTCAAAACCACGGCTAAATATATGATGACAGTTTGTTTTACACTTCCGAGGATATAGTTTCGAACAAAAATAAAAAAACAGTTTCGGCTTTGCTTTAAAAATTCGGCAGTTTTTTACTTCAGTTGGACCCAGGGACGCTTTTATATCGTAGACGGCCATGGCCCTTGGTCCTGTGCCCCCTTCAATCGTCGTTGGAGGGAACACTTCCAAATTTTCTTCCTCCGTCCGGCAGTTTTTTACTTCAGTTGGACCCATGTACGCTTTTATTTCGTAGATGTCCATGGCCCTTGGTCCTGTGCCCCCTTCAATCATCGTTGGAGGGAACACTTCCAAAATTTCTTACTTCAGTTGGACCCAGCGACACTTTTATTTCGTAGATGTCCATCGTCATCGTCATCGCCACTTGGTCTTGTGCCGCCTTCAATCATCGTTGGATGGAACAGTGCTGTGCTGTTCTGTCAAAACTTTTTTTTTTAATTTTTGCGGAATATGGAGATTAAAAATGCTTTTAAAAGCAGCTCAAGTCGACTCGTAGGTCCCCAAGATTATATTTTGGCTAGAGTGACCCCATTGCATCGTGATGGCCTCCCCGTGGTGTTCCCTCGGTACCAATTTAATGTATTAAATTGGGAGCTAATTCGAGCGGCGTTTACGTATTAAATATATTTTATAACTTACATATGTACATAGATCATAAGCTCACGTATATACTGACTGAGTACCGGGTATAAAGTAGAGCCGCGGCCTTTGCCGCCGCTCGCAACGTTCCCCCTCGTTTTTTCGTACCACCGCTGTCTATAACGGGATCTTTTTATCTACTCTGAGAGTAGAAGTCAGTGCGAATGTGTTTGGGAATTTACTAAAAGTGAATTGTTCCGAATTGTGCGAACATACAATAATTATTATTATAATTGCACATGTGAACAACCGCTGCACCCCCATCCGCAGGCAGCTCCACCGGCCTCAGGGAATGGCCAACCTGCAAGGCCAGCGCCTCCGTGCACTGCACATCCCCACATGAGCATGCCGGAAAAGCATCCCCTCGGTTTGAGTGGAGCATCCTCTCAGTATATCAGGCACATATACAATCACAGCATCACGTATTGCTTTTTCGTACCGCCGCTGTCTGTAACGGAATCTTTTTAAGATAGTGCGAGTTTACTTAAAGTGAATTGTTACAATAATATAATTAAATACACCTGAATGAGTTCAGGCCTATTAAATATATTTTAAAAAAAATTGAAATGTTAGTTTTTGCTGCTCTGACTGCCGATCTGAGCAACTTTAAAAATATCCATGTGACGGCGGCAGCAACTGACAACACAACATTGGGAACCGAGAATATATATAACGCTGCTAGACGCGTTCTAGCAAAAATGCCTGAAGAGCATAGCAAACTGTTGGCAGTAATTGCAGATGGAAATTATGCGAATGAAAAAGCAATAAAATATGCCCAGCAATTTTATCCATGCCTGTATTGCTATACTCATTTCAGGCGGAACATGTCGTCGAGATACGACTGCACCGAATAGATAATTCGGAAAATATACAAGGTATATGCTACCTTTACAGAGCGTTCCTGGAATCAGGCAGTAGATGATGCAAAATCCAGAAAAGGCCATTCGGGTGAGTACCAACAGCATACTTTCAATGGAACTGAAAGAAATTGAAAGCATGTTCTTAGAAAATTTTTCAAATTGTTCGAATATTTCGGGACAAGAATACACACCCACCAAAGTTGAAAAGTGGAGGAGTACTCGGGAAGTATCCACCACGAACGAAATAAAAAAGAATGAGACTGATCCGGAGTCTATAAAATTTTATTTTAGAATCAGGGCCATGCCTCAAAAGAAAAAGAAGAAGGCTGTGTGACGGCACTTTTTCAATTTAATTTTCGCTTGAGATTGTCCAGCACTATTTTCATCTATAGAGTTATTTTCTCTTTAAAAGATCTATTTAAAGAGGAAAGATGTAGATGTAGCAAGGCTGGAGAGTTATTCGTTTTAAGTGAATCCAGACTTATTGAATCCGCCATTTTGAATTTTTGAAAACAGACTTTAAATTCGTACTTATTGATCCCGAGATTTTATGAGAGTATATATGGACGAGCTGACCAAAGAATGCCGGAAGTTTATGGACTGAAATGCGTATAAGAAGTATCTATCGCGAACGAAATAAAAAAGAAAGGGACTGATACGGCGTCTATAAAATTGTATTTTAGGGTAGGGCCATGCCTCAAAAGAAAAAGAAGAAGGCTGTGTCACGGCGCTGTTTCAATTTAATTTTTGCTTGAGATTGTCTAGCACTATTTTCAACTATAGAGTTATTTTCTCTTCAAAAGATCTATATAAAGAGGAAAGATGTAGATGTAGATGTAGCAAGGCAAGGAATTTATTCGTTTTAAGTGAATCCAGACCTATTGAATCCGCCACTTTGAATTTTTGAAAACAGACTTCAAATTCGTACTTATTGATCACGAGATTTTATGAGAGTATATATGAACGAGCTGACTTAAGAATGCCGGAAGTTTATGGACTGAAATGCGTAGTTGGCTCTAGTCTCTGGGATGGCTTCAAGTTTTTCGAACTTACAGAGATAATGCGACAGCGAGATGATCAACCTTTTGCAACCGCACTAAATAACATCGCATCGGCCGTAATGACGTCAGAAGATATTCAGTTGCTTAGGGACCGAATAGTTCACGGCAGTGAAGCTCCAAGAGATGCGATCCACTTATTTTATAGCAATAGGGAGACAGATAAGTACAATAAGGAGCAGCTATAATCGATTATGACTGCAGAATATACTTCAATAGCTTTAGACTCCATCAAAGCTGAGCATCTTAACCCAGAAATCAAAAGAAAATATCTGGACTCTGTTAAGAGTTTCAAAACTTCGAATACACAAGGCTTGTGCACTTCATTGGTTCTCAAAACCACGGCTAAATATATGATGACAGTTTGTTTTACACTTCCGAGGATATAGTTTCGAACAAAAATAAAAAAACAGTTTCGGCTTTGCTTTAAAAATTCGGAAGTTTTTTACTTCAGTTGGACCCAGGGACGCTTTTATATCGTAGACGGCCATGGCCCTTGGTCCTGTGCCCCCTTCAATCATCGTTGGAGGGAACACTTCCAAAATTTCTTACTTCAGTTGGACCCAGCGACACTTTTATTTCGTAGATGTCCATCGTCATCGTCATGGCCACTTGGTCTGTTTCAATTTAATTTTTGCTTAAGATTGTCTAGCATTATCTTCATCTATAGAGTTATTTTCTCTTCAAAAGATCTATTTAAGGAGGAAAGATGTAGATGTAGATGTAGCAAGGCCGGGGAGTTATTCGTTTTAAATGAATCCAGACCTATTGAATCCGCCATTTTGAATTTTTGAAAACAGACCTCAAATTCGTACTTATTGATCCCGAGATTTTATGAGAGTATATATGAACGAGCTGACTTAAGAATGCCGGAAGTTTATGGACTAAAATGCATACAAGAAGTATCTATCGCGAACGAAATAAAAAAGAATGAGACTGATCCGGCGGCTATAAAATTTTATTTTAGAGTCAGGGCTATGCATCAAAAGAAAAAGAAGAAGGCTGTGTGACGGCGCTGTTTAAATTTAATTTTTGCTTGAGATTGTCCAGCACTATTTTCATCTATAGAGTTATTTTCTCTTTAAAAGATATATTTAAAGAGGAAAGATGTAGCTGTAGATGTAGCAAGGCTGGAGAGTTATTCGTTTTAAGTAAATCCAGACTTATTGAATCCGCCATTTTGAATTTTTGAAAACAGACTTTAAATTCGTACTTATTGATCCCGAGATCTTATGAGAGTATATATGGACGAGCTGACCAAAGAATCCCGGAAGTTTATGGACTGAAATACGTATAAGAAGTATCTATCGCGAACGAAATAAAAAATAATGAGACTTATCCGGCGTCTATAAAATGTTATTTTAGAATCAGGGCCATGCCTCAAAAGAAGAAGTTAGCTTTAAGTGAATTAGGCCTTATTGGATCCGCCATTTTGAATTTTTGAAAGCTGACTTCAAATTCGTAAATACACAAACCGTTTTCAAGTCAGAATCGAAACGGGAGCTGGAGCGGCAACGCCAACCTTTATCCGCCAACCAGCCAGATGCCAACCCGAATGCCAGGCGAACCACCCGAACGCAAGCAACAACAACCGGAAAGGTGGAGCCGGTTATCGCCAGTGGCGTGATGACGCGCGCCCTTGAAAGGCGCAGGCGTGGCAGCAGCTGGGGTGTAGCCAGAGGTGGCGTCTCGCAGGAGGTGGTTGAAGAAAACGTCTTGCAGCTAGCCGAGTTGTGGATGTCCTACATTTCAAGGCGCGGGGTCGCCTCCAATTCAATAGAATTAACGAGACTTTTGGGCAGCAGTATCTCCACACAGCGCCGCGGCTCAATAGCTATAAAACTTACGGGCAGCAGCAACCACCGCAGCAACCACCGCAGCAGGCGATAACGGCACTACATTTTTCGAACTGTATGCATTCTCTACGCTCCAATCCGAACGTGGAACCCAATGCCGTGGAAATATAATTGCCAGAAAGACATTTTATAAGCCGCGGACCACGTGAAATTGAAGCAGCGCAGTGCTGCTCCAGTCGGCTGAGGCAGCGGTGATACCGAGCCTCTGTTCTCTTCCCTCTCGCTCTGGCACATGCACACTCGCTCTCAGCGCTCTCTCTTTTCTGCCCGCTTTCGACTTTTTGTGTTTGTATGCATGTGTGTTTCTGTTAATTTTCTGGGCTTGGGAAAATCTAGAGATGGCACTTGAGCCTAGAGGTGGACTGCTGCGTGCATATATCTGTTAGTAGCGTCCACTTGCTTAAGCAACAAAAAATATATCCTCGATGGAATGCGCTTTTTCAAGAATTTACAATGGTCAGACATATCAGATCCACATTTGCTTTGAATAAACTATCGGGAGCACGACGATCCAACATAAAATATTGTGCGACGAGGACCACGACTAAGACGACGACGACCCAAAACTGTTTTATATAACAGAGAGATATTTGCATATATGTATTATGCATGTGCTTCATGGATTTGTGCAGCGATGATTTAGTTGACATTTCGTTATTTGGCATTTACGACCTACATTTTACGACTCGACATTTCACAAAACAAAAATGATAGTTTTTGCATCTTTAAAAATTTACCGAACAGCTCGACATAGCATAATTTCAATATAGATATATGTAATAGTTTTATTAATATTAAACCTTAATAATGCCTTCCGATGCTGAATTTGTCCGGAGGTTGTAAATACCCCCTCGCTCGTGGTCGAGCTTAGCAGAATAATTACTAATATTACTATGTATGTACTTCCAGATGGAAGCTGCTGCCCTTCATGCAGTTAAAATGTATCACTCGAAGATGCTGTAACAAAGAAGAAATTTAATATGTAGTTGTTTTACATCCAAAAATTTAGTATTGTATGGAACACGCACGACAATGGATAAAATCATTTATCTTCACAGGCAAACGAGAGTGTGACTATCGTAACACGAAGAAAACACGCTCCGTGGCCACCTCTATTTTCCATGCTCTGCTGCAGCGCTTACCATGTTTGTGTATGTGTTTATATGTGTAGGTGTCCGATTCTTTTTCAAGGCCTGTGCTAATCTAGGGATGACACCTGATGCTAGAGATGGCATGATATACTTCTACTTTTAGAATTCCCGTGTCAAATGGTTTTCAAAGCTCGAAAACTATGTCATTTAACTTGTTAAAGAATAATCAAGAAAGAACAAATTTACAGGACGCGTTTAATTAGCGTTTCAATGCATTCATTTCAATGCATACTTATTTTTTTTGCATTCGCATAAGAAAGCGATATATGGACATATGATATAAAATTTGATGCGCAAGTACACTCAATCTATATACACCATTTCATACCAGTATGCCGGAAAACGTATATTAAATGCCAGCAATTCTAAAACCTAACATGCAAAAAAAAATAACATCCGAACGCCAGAGCAGAAGACCTTGAGATATAATCCAGAAAGTTCGTTTGGGACATGGTCCTGTGCCCCCTTCAATCATCGTTGGAGGGAACACTTCCAAAATTTCTTACTTCAGTTGGACCCAGCGACACTTTTATTTCGTAGATGTCCATCGTCATCGTCATCGCCACTTGGTCTTGTGCCGCCTTCAATCATCGTTGGATGGAACAGTGCTGTGCTGTTCTGTCAAAACTTTTTTTTTTAATTTTTGCGGAATATGGAGATTAAAAATGCTTTTAAAAGCAGCTCAAGTCGACTCGTAGGTCCCCAAGATTATATTTTGGCTAGAGTGACCCCATTGCATCGTGATGGCCTCCCCGTGGTGTTCCCTCGGTACCAATTTAATGTATTAAATTGGGAGCTAATTCGAGCGGCGTTTACGTATTAAATATATTTTATAACTTACATATGTACATAGATCATAAGCTCACGTATATACTGACTGAGTACCGGGTATAAAGTAGAGCCGCGGCCTTTGCCGCGGCTCGCAACGTTCCCCCTCGTTTTTTCGTACCACCGCTGTCTATAACGGGATCTTTTTATCTACTCTGAGAGTAGAAGTCAGTGCGAATGTGTTTGGGAATTTACTAAAAGTGAATTGTTCCGAATTGTGCGAACATACAATAATTATTATTATAATTGCACATGTGAACAACCGCTGCACCCCCATCCGCAGGCAGCTCCACCGGCCTCAGGGAATGGCCAACCTGCAAGGCCAGCGCCTCCGTGCACTGCACATCCCCACATGAGCATGCCGGAAAAGCATCCCCTCGGTTTGAGTGGAGCATCCTCTCAGTATATCAGGCACATATACAATCACAGCATCACGTATTGCTTTTTCGTACCGCCGCTGTCTGTAACGGAATCTTTTTAAGATAGTGCGAGTTTACTTAAAGTGAATTGTTACAATAATATAATTAAATACACCTGAATGAGTTCAGGCCTATTAAATATATTTTAAAAAAAATTGAAATGTTAGTTTTTGCTGCTCTGACTGCCGATCTGAGCAACTTTAAAAATATCCATGTGACGGCGGCAGCAACTGACAACACAACATTGGGAACCGAGAATATATATAACGCTGCTAGACGCGTTCTAGCAAAAATGCCTGAAGAGCATAGCAAACTGTTGGCAGTAATTGCAGATGGAAATTATGCGAATGAAAAAGCAATAAAATATGCCCAGCAATTTTATCCATGCCTGTATTGCTATACTCATTTCAGGCGGAACATGTCGTCGAGATACGACTGCACCGAATAGATAATTCGGAAAATATACAAGGTATATGCTACCTTTACAGAGCGTTCCTGGAATCAGGCAGTAGATGATGCAAAATCCAGAAAAGGCCATTCGGGTGAGTACCAACAGCATACTTTCAATGGAACTGAAAGAAATTGAAAGCATGTTCTTAGAAAATTTTTCAAATTGTTCGAATATTTCGGGACAAGAATACACACCCACCAAAGTTGAAAAGTGGAGGAGTACTCGGGAAGTATCCACCACGAACGAAATAAAAAAGAATGAGACTGATCCGGAGTCTATAAAATTTTATTTTAGAATCAGGGCCATGCCTCAAAAGAAAAAGAAGAAGGCTGTGTGACGGCACTTTTTCAATTTAATTTTCGCTTGAGATTGTCCAGCACTATTTTCATCTATAGAGTTATTTTCTCTTTAAAAGATCTATTTAAAGAGGAAAGATGTAGATGTAGCAAGGCTGGAGAGTTATTCGTTTTAAGTGAATCCAGACTTATTGAATCCGCCATTTTGAATTTTTGAAAACAGACTTTAAATTCGTACTTATTGATCCCGAGATTTTATGAGAGTATATATGGACGAGCTGACCAAAGAATGCCGGAAGTTTATGGACTGAAATGCGTATAAGAAGTATCTATCGCGAACGAAATAAAAAAGAAAGGGACTGATACGGCGTCTATAAAATTGTATTTTAGGGTAGGGCCATGCCTCAAAAGAAAAAGAAGAAGGCTGTGTCACGGCGCTGTTTCAATTTAATTTTTGCTTGAGATTGTCTAGCACTATTTTCAACTATAGAGTTATTTTCTCTTCAAAAGATCTATATAAAGAGGAAAGATGTAGATGTAGATGTAGCAAGGCAAGGAATTTATTCGTTTTAAGTGAATCCAGACCTATTGAATCCGCCACTTTGAATTTTTGAAAACAGACTTCAAATTCGTACTTATTGATCACGAGATTTTATGAGAGTATATATGAACGAGCTGACTTAAGAATGCCGGAAGTTTATGGACTGAAATGCGTAGTTGGCTCTAGTCTCTGGGATGGCTTCAAGTTTTTCGAACTTACAGAGATAATGCGACAGCGAGATGATCAACCTTTTGCAACCGCACTAAATAACATCGCATCGGCCGTAATGACGTCAGAAGATATTCAGTTGCTTAGGGACCGAATAGTTCACGGCAGTGAAGCTCCAAGAGATGCGATCCACTTATTTTATAGCAATAGGGAGACAGATAAGTACAATAAGGAGCAGCTATAATCGATTATGACTGCAGAATATACTTCAATAGCTTTAGACTCCATCAAAGCTGAGCATCTTAACCCAGAAATCAAAAGAAAATATCTGGACTCTGTTAAGAGTTTCAAAACTTCGAATACACAAGGCTTGTGCACTTCATTGGTTCTCAAAACCACGGCTAAATATATGATGACAGTTTGTTTTACACTTCCGAGGATATAGTTTCGAACAAAAATAAAAAAACAGTTTCGGCTTTGCTTTAAAAATTCGGAAGTTTTTTACTTCAGTTGGACCCAGGGACGCTTTTATATCGTAGACGGCCATGGCCCTTGGTCCTGTGCCCCCTTCAATCATCGTTGGAGGGAACACTTCCAAAATTTCTTACTTCAGTTGGACCCAGCGACACTTTTATTTCGTAGATGTCCATCGTCATCGTCATG
Organism: Drosophila miranda; assembly: GCF_003369915.1. NCBI lineage: Eukaryota > Metazoa > Arthropoda > Insecta > Diptera > Drosophilidae > Drosophila > Drosophila miranda. Next base: position 12,544,360 of record NC_046677.1, on the reverse strand, counting down.
GCCACTTGGTCTGTTTCAATTTAATTTTTGCTTAAGATTGTCTAGCATTATCTTCATCTATAGAGTTATTTTCTCTTCAAAAGATCTATTTAAGGAGGAAAGATGTAGATGTAGATGTAGCAAGGCCGGGGAGTTATTCGTTTTAAATGAATCCAGACCTATTGAATCCGCCATTTTGAATTTTTGAAAACAGACCTCAAATTCGTACTTATTGATCCCGAGATTTTATGAGAGTATATATGGACGAGCTGACCAAAGAATCCCGGAAGTTTATGGACTGAAATACGTATAAGAAGTATCTATCGCGAACGAAATAAAAAAGAATGAGACTGATCCGGCGGCTATAAAATTTTATTTTAGAGTCAGGGCTATGCATCAAAAGAAAAAGAAGAAGGCTGTGTGACGGCGCTGTTTAAATTTAATTTTTGCTTGAGATTGTCCAGCACTATTTTCATCTATAGAGTTATTTTCTCTTTAAAAGATATATTTAAAGAGGAAAGATGTAGCTGTAGATGTAGCAAGGCTGGAGAGTTATTCGTTTTAAGTAAATCCAGACTTATTGAATCCGCCATTTTGAATTTTTGAAAACAGACTTTAAATTCGTACTTATTGATCCCGAGATCTTATGAGAGTATATATGGACGAGCTGACCAAAGAATCCCGGAAGTTTATGGACTGAAATACGTATAAGAAGTATCTATCGCGAACGAAATAAAAAATAATGAGACTTATCCGGCGTCTATAAAATGTTATTTTAGAATCAGGGCCATGCCTCAAAAGAAGAAGTTAGCTTTAAGTGAATTAGGCCTTATTGGATCCGCCATTTTGAATTTTTGAAAGCTGACTTCAAATTCGTAAATACACAAACCGTTTTCAAGTCAGAATCGAAACGGGAGCTGGAGCGGCAACGCCAACCTTTATCCGCCAACCAGCCAGATGCCAACCCGAATGCCAGGCGAACCACCCGAACGCAAGCAACAACAACCGGAAAGGTGGAGCCGGTTATCGCCAGTGGCGTGATGACGCGCGCCCTTGAAAGGCGCAGGCGTGGCAGCAGCTGGGGTGTAGCCAGAGGTGGCGTCTCGCAGGAGGTGGTTGAAGAAAACGTCTTGCAGCTAGCCGAGTTGTGGATGTCCTACATTTCAAGGCGCGGGGTCGCCTCCAATTCAATAGAATTAACGAGACTTTTGGGCAGCAGTATCTCCACACAGCGCCGCGGCTCAATAGCTATAAAACTTACGGGCAGCAGCAACCACCGCAGCAACCACCGCAGCAGGCGATAACGGCACTACATTTTTCGAACTGTATGCATTCTCTACGCTCCAATCCGAACGTGGAACCCAATGCCGTGGAAATATAATTGCCAGAAAGACATTTTATAAGCCGCGGACCAAGTGAAATTGAAGCAGCGCAGTGCTGCTCCAGTCGGCTGAGGCAGCGGTGATACCGAGCCTCTGTTCTCTTCCCTCTCGCTCTGGCACATGCACACTCGCTCTCAGCGCTCTCTCTTTTCTGCCCGCTTTCGACTTTTTGTGTTTGTATGCATGTGTGTTTCTGTTAATTTTCTGGGCTTGGGAAAATCTAGAGATGGCACTTGAGCCTAGAGGTGGACTGCTGCGTGCATATATCTGTTAGTAGCGTCCACTTGCTTAAGCAACAAAAAATATATCCTCGATGGAATGCGCTTTTTCAAGAATTTACAATGGTCAGACATATCAGATCCACATTTGCTTTGAATAAACTATCGGGAGCACGACGATCCAACATAAAATATTGTGCGACGAGGACCACGACTAAGACGACGACGACCCAAAACTGTTTTATATAACAGAGAGATATTTGCATATATGTATTATGCATGTGCTTCATGGATTTGTGCAGCGATGATTTAGTTGACATTTCGTTATTTGGCATTTACGACCTACATTTTACGACTCGACATTTCACAAAACAAAAATGATAGTTTTTGCATCTTTAAAAATTTACCGAACAGCTCGACATAGCATAATTTCAATATAGATATATGTAATAGTTTTATTAATATTAAACCTTAATAATGCCTTCCAATGCTGAATTTGTCCGGAGGTTGTAAATACCCCCTCGCTCGTGGTCGAGCTTAGCAGAATAATTACTAATATTACTATGTATGTACTTCCAGATGGAAGCTGCTGCCCTTCATGCAGTTAAAATGTATCACTCGAAGATGCTGTAACAAAGAAGAAATTTAATATGTAGTTGTTTTACATCCAAAAATTTAGTATTGTATGGAACACGCACGACAATGGATAAAATCATTTATCTTCACAGGCAAACGAGAGTGTGACTATCGTAACACGAAGAAAACACGCTCCGTGGCCACCTCTATTTTCCATGCTCTGCTGCAGCGCTTACCATGTTTGTGTATGTGTTTATATGTGTAGGTGTCCGATTCTTTTTCAAGGCCTGTGCTAATCTAGGGATGACACCTGATGCTAGAGATGGCATGATATACTTCTACTTTTAGAATTCCCGTGTCAAATGGTTTTCAAAGCTCGAAAACTATGTCATTTAACTTGTTAAAGAATAATCAAGAAAGAACAAATTTACAGGACGCGTTTAATTAGCGTTTCAATGCATTCATTTCAATGCATACTTATTTACACAAGTACACTCAATCTATATACACCATTTCATACCAGTATGCCGGAAAACGTATATTAAATGCCAGCAATTCTAAAACCTAACATGCAAAAAAAAATAACATCCGAACGCCAGAGCAGAAGACCTTGAGATATAATCCAGAAAGTTCGTTTGGGACATGGTCAGGGTATGAACTGGCAGATCTATATACTGCATATTTGGTTCTAGGATAGAAAACAGCAACCAACTATCAATTACCGATAATTTATTATATTTGCAGTGAAATTAAAGACAAAGAAAATTGGAAAGGCTGAGATGGTTTCGTTCTCGTATTCACGTGCATCATTTATTCCAATGGATTGGATCAAAGACTATACAATACCAAGATGTTGCATGAGCGACCAAAAAGCTGTTCTATGGCTGGTCCTAACATTAGGACCCAAAAGGCTCGAGGGAGCGCGCGGGGTTTCAATTCCCTTTTCGCCTGTACTTCGTCTCTACCGCGACCCCGCTGCCCAACGGTTTCGTCTGTTCGGCAATGCCTTCTCCGTCGAAGCGGTGGTCGCGAATCGCCGATGTCTTTGGAGCGGCACAGTGGGACCTTTGGCCGTCTCAGCTTGCTAAATTAGTTAGTTAGTCAATAAATATTTGCACACTGAAAAAATGTTAAACTTTGAGTGCTTATATCTCCTAAACTAAAACTATCTTGAAAATTCGATTGGAAAATTCTCTATTAGATGCGTACATTAAATTTATCTAAAGCACTCATACAATTTTTTGACTATTTCGGCTGAGTCCCCACTGTGCCGCGCCAAAGACATCAGCGACCACGCTGCCCTACGGTTTCGGCACGCAGACACTGACGTGCTTTCAGTGCGCTTGTGTGTGAAGCTAAAAGCCCCCTCTAGTACTGGCGGTGGCGATTGACCGAACTACTGATTTGGCTGGTTCCTACGTGGGTACTTTCCGGACTAACCCTATGGTAAACGAACGCCGAACCACTCAAAGAAGAGACAAAAAATGTTGCTCTGTATACTCTACAACCCACCGCGCACCAGCCACCGTACTAGTTCGGCTGGGATGCAACGTCTCACCAGTAGACTAGTGTTGGGTTGTTCATGAACGAACGAACAAAAATGAACTATTCATGGAAGTGAACGAACTGAATAAGTTCATCTTATTCGTTCTTTTTCGTTCATCGTTCTTTTTTGTTCATCGTTCTTTTCCGTTCGTTCTTTTTTGTTCGTCTGTCGTTCTTTTTTGTTCAACGTTCGTTTTTGTTCCTCATGTTCGCTATGTTTGAGCTGGTATGGCAGATCTTTTTGTTTTGCTCATTTCGTTTTGTTCGCTATTTTTGAGTTGGTATGGCTGCTCTTTTCACATTTTGTTGTGGCGGACTCTGGCAAGAAAGTTGAAAAGAAATTTAAACTGTTTTGAAATGTCGCTTAAACGTAAATTTAGTGCTTTATGGAATCACTTCGATGCCATAGATGACAAAAAGGCAAAGTGCAAGTACTGCAAGTCGGATTTGAGTATAGCCGGAGGTTCACAGAGCAATTTAACACGGCATTTGAAGTTGAAACACCCAGCTTCTCTCGATGAAATTGAACGACAAGGAAGTACTGAAGCCAGTTATTCTGCCGCCACAACATCGCAGCAAGAAATAACTGCATTTGTTCAGAAGCCACCGACAGCGCGTAAAAGTGAGCAATTAGACAAACAGTTAGTGCGAATGATTTCCAAAGGCCATCATGCTCTCCGGATCGTGGAGGAGCCGGATTTTAAGAAGCTGATAGAGGACGTTTCAAATTGCCCTGGATATAAGTTGCCCACACGTAAAACGCTGTCTAATGTGCTACTTCCAAATATACACAGTGAGTTAATTGCCAATGTGAAGAGAAGATAGCATCTGCATCTGGAGTTTGTCTCACAACTGATGGATGGACATCGCTCACCAATGAGAGTTACATAGCTGTAACCGCACACTTCATAGACAAGACGAATATGGAACTATCTTCGCATATGCTAGCTTGTGAAGCGTTCGGTGAGAGGCACACAAGCCTCAATCTTTGCTCTTTTCTTCAGAGTGTTGCAGCTGGAAAATTTTAGATAAAATTACTGCAATTGCATCAGACAATGCTGCCAATATCGTATCAGCGATAAAATTGGGAAATTGGCGCCACATTCCATGCTTTGCCCACACTTTGAACATCATTGTACAGAAAGAACTGGGACCAATTGACAGTGTAAGGGTCAAAGCAAAGGCAATTGTAGAATTTTTCAATCGCAGCTCATCCGGATTCAAGAAGCTCAAAGAAATTAATAGCCAATTAAATCTTCCCGACCTTAAGCTGACACAAGATGTGCCTACACGTTGGAACTCAACGTACAAAATGTTTCAGCGCTTGTCTATTTTAAAAGATGGAGTTATGGTGGTCATTTCCCTTCTACGCCCTGAACTAGTACTGACCCAGGCAGAATGGGAAATTATTGATGGTGTATTGCCAGTGCTGAAGCCATTTTCTGAAATAACAACTGAAATTTTAGCAGAGAAAAATGTCACCTTATCAAATGTTATTATAATGGCCACATTGCTGCATCAATCCATAGCCAAAGCTATTCCAAAAGATGATTTTCTACGGGCAGTCGTAGAAAAACTCAAAGAGCAGTTGACCGTACGTTTTGGGGATTTGGAAAATAATATTTTGTATGCAAAGAGCACCATACTAGACCCAAGATTTAAAAAACGGGGTTTTAGGTCCGATGAATGCTATGAAAAAACAGTTGCAGCTCTACAATGTAAGATCGCTCAAACGGGATTGGTTGATAATGTTGCTGATGATCTGTCTTCACAAATCGAAACCGTCAAACTGTCGCCAACCAAAAGTGGCATTTGGGACGAGTATGACAAGCAGTATAACCAAATAACAAAGCCAAGCTGTAACACGGCTGCTGCCATTAGAGAGGTAGATAAATACCTAGCAGAAGAGAACATCAATAGAAAGCAGGACCCTTTGATCTGGTGGACGCAGCGAAAAAATGTATATCCACGACTATACGAATATGCGTTGAAACGTCTTTGTTTGGTGGCCACGTCGGTGCCATGTGAGCGCCTATTTTCTGCAGCAGGAGAAATAGTCCGCAAAAGACGAACGCTTTTGACGCCCAATAAGGTTGAAAGCCTTATGTTTTTACATAATAATATGTGAAATACTTAAAAATGGTGTGTATTTTATAGGTTTTAAAATTATAATGGACAACATAAGTGAAATTGATTATTGTTTTTCAGCCCCGACTTCTAAAACATAAAAAATGGAAAACGAGATACTTAATTGAAACTGTTGGTTGTGTCCTAACGATATCAAGTACTAAGTACGAATTAAAATAAATTTAAGAAGTTAAAACGTCAATGAATTGTAGTGCATTATTTACATACATATAAGCTTAAAACTAGATATGAGACTTTAAAATTGAACTAAGAACAAAAAGACCGATAAACAAAACAGGCCAAAGAACAAAAAAGAACGAACTAAAGGGACAATGAAAAAAAGAACGATGAACAAAAAAGAACGATGAACAAAAAAGAACGAACGGAAAAGAACGATGAACAAAAAAGAACGATGAACGAAAAAGATCGAATAAGATGAACAAAAAGGAACGAACTAAAAGAACGACTTAGTTCACTGCATAAAAATGAACGAACGAACTTATTCAGTAAATTGAACGATGTTTACCCAACACTACAGTAGACGAAGAAACGAAAAAGCATGAGTGGAAAATAAAGAGAGCAGTTAGAAAAAAATTATGCTGTCCTGCTTTTTTCCAATTCCTTTCCCTCTCCCTTTTCTGTTTTCGGTCACTGCATTGCTGGAATGTTCTTTTGCGTTTGGAGTTTGTGCAAATCTGTGCGGCTGACCAAGTAATTATAATTATTCAATTTTAAACAGTAAGTCAAAGCAAATGTAGCAAACGGCATTTGCGTAGGCTCAATAAAGAAATATATGTAAGACAAATATGCAGCCAAAAATAATCGTGTTAGCGGAGACACAGTGTCGTGCAGTAAAAAAGAAAAAGTTGAAGGCCGCGAAATAGGAGAGACAATCGACGAAAATGAAAAAATGGAAAATGAAAAATGCTTTTTGTTTTTTTGTATGCCTATTATATCTGTACTTTATATTTATAGATGCCATAACTGTAGATACGGGGACTGGATCAGCTGAAGTCCAGCTTAGGAAGGCCCTACAGCTGCAAAAAAAAACGTTTTTTCAAAAACAGTACCACCGCGAACAGCAGACTTTAATTAGTAAATTTAAAAACTAAAATGAAATATATAATAAAATAAAAATTTAAATATGAAATGAAATGAAGATTGATAACCTACTTCATGGGTACCCATTTCACTAGCTACTACATGGGTACCCATTTCACTAGCTACTAGACGAGTACCCATATCACTAGTTCGGGGCTAAACGATGTGGTGTCGCTGGTCCCCATGTCGTAGGACATTGCGGGTAAAAATGGAAATGATGAAAAGCATTGTTAAGGGTTAGTAAAGAAAGGGTTAGTTAGGTCTGTTAGGGAGTGGTGATATCACCACCTCCGAACTAGTTCCCAGTACTTCTGGGCCGTATATGCTGCGGGCGAAACCGGTTTATGGCCGTGCCGACCTAGGACATACACACATATACACAACTACAAGCATATTTCTGGGTTGGCTCGAGCTCGTGCCAGGCTCGCTTCTTCACTTCTTGTTTAGCAATCATTGCAATCAGTTGTAAAAAAATATGAGCGGAATAAGAAAAGGTGCTGCAAAGTCCGGCCGGCAATGCATTGTGAAGACATGCCAAAAATCAAGGCGTACCAATCCTGGTATAAAAATGTTTAATTTTCCGCCTGCAGACAGCAGTTTTGGTCAAATTTGGCGCGAAAAATGTTGTGTTGCACTGGAGAATTATGAACAAAAACTGATTATATGCGATGATCATTTTTCTAGCGCATATATAGGGAAGAAAGATTTGAAAGTACTAGCCCCGCGCACCCGTACCGTCAAACGAAAATTGAAAAAGCATTTGTTCCTCATGCAACGTCTTGGTATTGTATAGTCTTTGATATAAATCAACTACGCCAGAGCCACAATCGGCCCGCCAGAATCGGCGGCTGCATCCAACATCTCTATCCTCCTCAAATTCCTCTCGAATTGTGCTTTAACCTCCGCAACCACACTTCTTGGAGCGTTATTGAACCTTCGCAACCACACTTCTTGGAGCGTAATTAAACCTCCGCAACCACACTTCTTGGAGCGTAATCGAACCTCCGCAACCACACTTCTTGGAGCGTAATTGAACCTCCGCAACCACATTTTGTCTGTGATAATTGGTGCTATTTGAATGTCTATTGCGTTTTTCTCATCTATTGTTGATTTAATATCTATTTTTTGGCGGTTATTACTCTCGGACTGACTGTTGTTGTTGATATATTTGTTATTGTATTGTATAGTCTTTGCTGAAACCTACAATGTTGAGCATGTAGAGCTCCGTTGTCTTTCTTTTTTCTTTTAAGAAAATATGTTTTTTTTTTACTTCTTTTTCAAATTACCAATAACCACTGTAGAATGAGCACAATATTCAACATCAGGCTCATAGGCTAGAACGGGGTAGCGACATATCTCCGACGACATATCTCCGCCGATCCACAAACGACATATCTCCGCGCGAAATTATGTCGTTTTAAAGCGACATACCTCCGCGCGGAGATATGTCGTCTCAAAACGTCATAACTCCGCGCGGAGATATGTCGTTTCGAAACGACTTAAGTCCGCCAGAAAATAATTAACTAATTTCGCACTTATACACTTATATTTTTTTGACAGCATTTCATTTTATAACATGATTTTATTGAAATTAAAAAATGTGCAATAGTCCAAATACACAGGAATCATAATAGAAGTTTTCTTAAATTTTGTCGTTCTTAACTTACACAAGTTAATTGTAAATAAAAACATTGCGTATGGCCTCTTCGACTTCTCGGTTGCAACTTGGACATTTTGGCTTTATATTTTCATTTTCTTCCAAGTCGTTTTTTGCTTGGTTGTGGGCCACAATTTGATCCCAACATGTACCACAAATGTTTACGTGATTGCACGGGCGCAACAACACAGACTTTGGGTTACATAGGCACACATTGCATGGATTCATTTGAACCAATGATTTATCAGATGACTGACTTGAATGAGAAGCATTCGATGAAAGTGACGATGTGGAAGATTTCATATCAGAAGACATTCCAGTTAAATTGCTTTCATTGTCCACCCCTTCAAAGAAGTCCTGCTTTGAAAAGCGGTCAGCTAAGGAAACAGTGCATGTCAGAAATCCCTGTATATCTATTTCACCTCTTTCAAAAAGATCCATTGCGTCCATTATTTTTTTTGAGCGATCCTGAGAACAAAAATAATTAAGCTAACATATTATTTTTAACGATCAACTTAAAATGTATTCAACTTACACGTAATTTCTTCTTCTGTGTCTGATTTCCATTACCACCATTTTGAAAGAGTAAAGCAAACTCGCGACTTTTTTCATATTCTGCATCAATAAGACATTGAACAAATTTAAAAAAGTGCCCATTTGCTCGAATTTTATTTCCCAAATTCAAATTATAAGCTTCTACTGAGCTCGTGGTTCTAGTTGACCTCTTAAACACGGATATGCTTTTTGGTCCCTCCTATAAAATTAGGGTTTTAAAAATGTCATCTCTAGATTTTTCCAGGCCCAGACAAAGTAACTGAAACCTAACATGCATACACACGTACAATGGTGAGCAAGCAGAAAAAAAGCTAGAATAAGCTAAAAATTAAAAGAAGCTTAGAGATAAGCTAACCATAAAAACACATAAAAATAATGGTGAATATAATTTTATTGATATTTATACCCGATACTCAAAATGAGTATTGGGGTATATTAGATTTGTGGTAAAAGTGGATGTGTGTAACGTCCAGAAGGAATCGTTTCCGACCCCATAAAGTATATATATTCTTGATCAGCATCAATAGCCGAGTCGATTGAGCCCTGTCTGTCTGTCCGTCCGTCCGTCCGTCCGTCCCCTTCAGCGCCTAGTGCTCAAAGACTATAAGAGCTAGAGCAACGATGTTTTGGATCCAGACTTCTGTGATATGTCACTGCTACAAAAATATTTCAAAACTTCGCCCCGCCCACTTCCGCCCCCACAAAGGACGAAAATCTGTGGCATCCACATTTTTAAAGATACGATAAAACCAAAAACGCAGAATCGGTGAGGATGACCATATCTTGCAGTGCAAAATCTGAACCAGATCGTATAATGATTATAGCCAGAATCAAGAAAACAATTTCATTCTTTCTCGCTCTGTCTCTCTCTAACACACGGGTTTCATGGTCGGTTTTGTCAATTGCAAAATAAGAGTTCAAGGATCTCAGAACCTATAAGAGCCAGAGCAACCAAATTTGGTATCCACACTCCTGTGATATCGGACCTTGACCGTTTCGTGTCCAAATTTCGCCACACCCCCTTCCGCCCCCGCAAAGGACGAAAATCTGGGGCATCCACAAATCTCAGAGACTATTAAGGCTATAGTAACCAAATTTGGTATCCGCACTTCTGTTAGATCTCACTATAAAACGTATATCTCAGAATTTCGCCCCACCCCCTTCCGCCCCCACAAAAGACGAAAATCTGTTGCATCCACAATATTGCACATTCGAGAAAACTAAAAACGCAGAATCATAGATAATGACCATATCTATCAGATTGCTGAATCTGGATCAGATCGGATCATTTTTGTAGCCAAAAGCAAGAAGTAAATTTTCAGTGGCTACGCAGCGCCCGACGTCACGCTCAGACTGATTTTCTGTCTCTCTCGCACGCACTCTTTGTCGTGTGGTTCAATATTAGCGGCGTCTGCCGCAGGAGAGCCATACTGACTTAGTATCGGGTATAACTGTAGAGTTGCGGTGTCCGCAGCAACTCACAACGTACCACCTCGTTTTTTTTTCAATTTTTCATTAATGCATTATTTTATCCACTTCATTATGCTATGGCCGAGTGCTCAGCAATGTACAAAGTGCAGCCTTCTGCTCCCACAACTTCGCACAACTTGGCCCCAATTATTGCCTTACAAAAGCAGCAGTGCGCTTTTGTGGGGTCAGTTAGCACATTGTGTTGCCGCTCCTTAAACTAATCGAAATTTAACCAGAAATTTTTGAAATTTTTTTATAGGACACTTTCGGCATTTTTTGTATGTAATGTGTAAGCATGTGTAATACTGTAGTGTGACTGAAATTTATCAACGAAAAATTACCATACATTTATACACAAAATTGGATAATATACGAAAATACGAACAAAAAATAAGTTTTTTGTCCGATTTCTCGATAAAAATTAACAAATATAACAATACAATCAAAAAACAAAAATTGTTTTGTACTAAATTTGTATAAGCCAAAATAAGCTAAGTGATATTTCAAATAAGCTAGATTTCAAGCTATTTGACTTTATAATAAGCCAAATTTAGCTTATAATAAGCTAAAATGGCAACAGTGCTGCACACACACGCACAATCGCACGTGTACGGCTTAGGCTCGGGTAATGCTCTCATTTTGGCCCTCTCTTAATCGGGTAAGGCTCTTTGAACCGGTAGTCAACAATGAGTCTCATTCCATACTTTTAAATTATGTACCTAAATTACTGACATCGACTATACCCCAATTATTGGGGAATATTAACAGGACACATCCGGACATTCTGTCGCGGCCGTTTCCTGCCATCATGCTATTCAGCAGGGTACTTGCCATGTTGGTCACTTTAACTGAGCCCAATTGGTACTAATAAGTTATTTTTAATGTGTATTTGATATACACCACCATTTGGAATGTCCTTGTAAACTTAACTTATATTTTTAAATATACCGCCAAACTACGAATCGGTTAACGGATCGACGGGATTTTTGCTCTCGGCCAATGAAAATCGTAAAAAATGAAATGCAAAATTAAAATCCCAGCAGCATTATCCCACAACATGCATACCCTGGGAAAATGGATATTATAGAATTGCGGAAATGTTTGTCATCCCAGGATCTAATGAATGCAGAAACTATTCAGTTTCTGATTAAGTGGTATATTAACGATTTTTTAAAGAGACCAAGAATTGGTATCGGGGTCAGGATATATGTATATCAAATCAAATGCATGAATATGTCTAAAACATATCATTATGAGAAAATCTATTACGTTTTAAAACGGTATCTTCACATAAAATGAACGAAATAGGGTACACAAATGGACATACTCCGGTTGACTTGCAACAAGTCTTCAAATACCACCAACATTGACGTGACATTGCGATTTTTTTGAGTTGAACTTGTTTGTTTAAATCTTGTTTTACTCAAAATGCAATAAATGTTAGTTAATATTGTAGAAAATTTATTCATCCATGGGCAGGGCTGATGGTTTTAGTAAGCCAGAATTATTCAACGGAATATCAAAATTGAGCAATAGGAACGACTATCCTCTTACGTGTTTTTGTTTTGACCTATTTCGCTAAAACCTTTTTTTAGGCCAAATTCAATAAATGCAAGTATTTTAAATAAATGAGTCAAGTAGAAAATAGGTTCATTAATTGGATTAAATTATGTGGGAAGGGCTGAGAGATCTATCTAACTAGTAATATTTGACGGAATATCCAAAACGAGGAATATGTATTATAGAACTTGAATTCGTCAGTATATTTACGGTATATTTTAAAAATGAGACGGTATATTTTGGTATATTTCTGAGGGTAGGACGGTATATTTGAGATTTGATTTTAGAGAGTTTTAGTTTTGTTTAATTTTTGTTGATTGCGAAAACGAATTCAACGCTAACGCCAGCAAAGAGCGTCCAACAAGTCACTTGCAAGTCGATTAGCCGAGGTCGATAAGAACATTGTAAAAGCTCAAACTGAAGCTTATCCGGAGAACGATTGAACTTCAGAACTCGAACTTTGTCACCAAGTGGGTCTTCTTCAATACGTCGCTCGTTTACGAATGGAATGAAAGGCGGAATCAATAACAGAAGACAACCAACAACACAAAACAACACAACAGATACTGCCTAACGATTTACAGCACCCAGGTTGCACAAATAATTAGGTAATTAGTAAGCGCCGTCGACATTCCCTCGAATTCGAACGGCGGAACGATAGATGATTAATGGAAAATGAACTTGGACCGTATTCTATCTATCTTCCATTCATGGTCTCGAAACTCTCCTTCCTTTGTAGTTGCTTCACAGATGGCCGCCATTGGGGAACGTTTCCAAGCTGCCGTCAATGTAATCAAAGGACTGCCCAAGAATGGTCCCTACCAGCCAAGCACCAGCATGATGCTGAAATTCTACGGCCTCTTCAAGCAGGCCACCGAAGGAGCCTGCGACCACAAGAAGCCTGGCTTCTGGGACGTGGTGGGCAAGGCCAAGTGGGACGCCTGGAACGACAATCGACACCTGAGCAAAGAGCAGGCAATGCAGCGTTATGTTGAGAGTCTGCAGGAGATCATCGAGACGATGTCATTTACAGAGAACGTGCAAAACTTTGTGGGCAGTCTTGATGGCCTGGGGAACATCAATTTGGACGAACTGGAATTGGTTTCCCCCGGCATGAAGGAGCTCGCCGAGTCGCATCCCAACTCGCCGTTCCATTCGCGCACAAACAGTCCACAGCATGGAAACAGCTGTAACGGAGAAGCTGAGCCGGGGCCTCCATTAGCCTCGTCGGAGCCAATTACGGAGAATGGCGGCAATATTGTGACCAATGGACACATTACGCCATCCCTGAGCAATGGCTACACGACCAAATCGACGAACTATACTCATGACAGCCACAACTATACCAACAACAGCAGCGTGGCCATTGTGGAGCCCTCGGACGATGAATACGACGACCCATATGATTTAAGTCACGAGGTCACCCAGGCCATTGCCCATAATACGGATCTGCTGCGACAAATCCAAATCACAATCACGCGTATGAACAACGATGTGGGCGCAGTGCAGCAGCGTGTTCGCAGCCTGGAACAGACAATAAACGAACTACGCAATGGCCAAAAGTCGAGAGCATCGCAACGGCAACAACCCGTCTGGTGGCCCTTCAAGAATATATCTCCACTGTGGTTTGCTGTCCTCATTCTGTGGCCGTTCCTCGTGCGCCGATTTGGGCGAATGTTGCAGACATCGTCCGGCCGTAGACGCTGACGTAGAAGGGTGCTTAGACTAGAAATAGTGGCATGTGGTAGTTAAATTGTAAGTACGAGGTCATGACATGGTGTCGAAGTCAGTCTGCTCTAAAGAAATTTTACAAGCGTATATATGCATATCAAATTTCCGTTTTTACTTGAGATACTCCGAGATTCTCGGAGACCCATTCGGGGCTACTTGAAACCTGTTTGGTAGCGAAAGCTTTTACCGTTTACATTATAAAATGTACATATTTGCATTTTATTAACATATTCAAGGAAACAAACACAGTTTGTGCAGCATCTTTATACATATGTACATACATACATATATCACAGAAAGGAAAGTCTCCTTTATATACATTTATTATGGGGTTTCAGTTTCCTGATCCCAAGGAATAAGTGATTATATTAATTTTTTAAATGATTATTAACTGGGTTTTAGCCAATTTATTTTGTATAATTCCAGTTGGGACATTCCCTTATTCTAATAATCCCGATGATACTATTTAAAACGTATTCTTGTTCAGTAAAATAATCAGAATCCACCTTTTCTTTTTCAGTTACCTTTGGTTACGGGCAAAAGCTTGGTTGTCGGCTTTCTTCTATCCTCGAAAGTGCTTCATCTACTGTACAGAGTTGGCCTTATTTATAGTTTCGCAACCACTGCGGTTATACTGTTGCAATATCTACTCCATTTTTATAGATTTATTTAATTGTATTTGATGTACCTATGTACTTTTATTTAGTTTCGTAGAACAGAAACACGACCTTTTTTGGAAGACATTCCCATCTGATTTAGATTTTAAGACGAATGTCTAATGCACTTTCGGTCGGCAGGCATTGCTTTTGCAGAGACTAAAAGCCCTACCCTGACGTAAATGGTTGTAAGCGAACAATTTATTGTGCATTATTTTTATTGTTATTAATTATAATTTTTGTAATAAAGTCATGTTTCAAAACAATGTGTTCGGAATGTTCGCTCTTAGGGCTGTGGAGTGGTGCGAAGATAACCCTTGCCGGATGGCACCTCAATTGTCTCAATGCCCTTGGGGAAGAGATTCGGAACATCTTCTCCCTTAACGGTGGGCAGCACCATGCATTTGCCTCCCTGTTGCCAGTCAGCTGGAGTGGCCACGCTCTTCGTCTGGGTCAACTGCAGCGAATCGATGACGCGTAGGATTTCACTTAAGTGGGACAAATGGGTAATTACACCAAAGCTGGAACCTTTTTCTGGTCTGTAACTTACTCGAAATTGCGTCCGGTGGTAGCAGGATACAAAATGGAAAGACGCAATTTCTTCTTTTCATCAACGATAAACACGGCACGGCAGGTCAGAGGAAGGCCATCCGCATTCAGCTCATCCTTGTCCAGCATTGAGAGCTGGTGCGCCAGCAAGCGCTTGTCATCAGCAATGATGGGATACTCAAAACTGGGCAATTCTGAAAAATAATCCAATATATGAGACTGGCTCCGTAGAAGTAAAACTCTGAACTTACTGCCAAAGCTTTTGATGTCTTCAATCCAGCCCTTGTGCGACTCTACAGTGTCACAGGACAAGGCAATGGGCTTCACACCACGCTTTAGGAACTCTGGAATCAATGCAGCCACTCGGGCCAGCTCTGTAGTGCACACCGGCGTAAAGTCGGCCGGATGCGAAAAGAGAATGGCCCACGAATCGTTCATCCAATCGTAAAAGTCTATTTTTCCCACACTAGTCTCGGCCTCAAAGTTGGGAAACTGATCGCCGATATTCAGAGGGCTGCACGGCATTTTCATTGTTTAATATTTAAGCAAATTAAAGTACAAAAAACCAAGACTTTGAAGTTTTTGAGAAACAAAAGTGCCGCAAAATTGTTGTCAGCTGCCTAGGCCAGTGTGACCGTACCGATACCCAGCTGAATGCAGCCCTGGGCTAGATACACATACATTCGCAGTCTACTTGAGTCTAAAATTATTGGGCTGACAAATTACATTAAATCTATTGTTAGAGGCTACGATTAAAGTATGGATGATCTCATTGTAAGTGGCCACCAAGTGCAGACGCAGACTGTCGCTCCAGTGGAACCGTTTCGAATCACCACCAATGCTCCGCACCAAATGAACGATCCCAACATGACACCGGGACGCAAAAAGCTGCAGAAATGGTTGGGCCATGTCCTTCGCATCGTTATAACCGATGGACGTGTCCTGGTAGGCTTCTTCAACTGCACGGATCGGGATGCTAACATTGTGCTCTCCATGTGCGCCGAGTACCTGGTGGAGGGACAGGAGCCGCGTCTACTGGGCAACGTAATGGTGCCGGGAAAGCACATTGTGTCCCTCAGTATTGATGACATCAATGCACATCAGACAGCATCTGCGTCTGCCACGGCACAAGTGCAAGAATCTGGCAGCAGCTGAAGCCCGCTCCTTAGAGATCTATGGATCAATTAGATCAGCCAGCCGGCCAATTGACGATCAGCCGGGAATCATTCGACTGCAGCAGCGTCTATATTTTAAAACTATATTTAAACATACTATATTTTGAAAAAATATATCTTTCTATAAATTGTTGGTAGTCCTGAAAAGGATTTGTAAGGATAGGCGCTAATCTTGTATTGACCGCATCATGATTGGGAGTATCCATCTCAGACACTCCCACGACTATCGCCAAAAATCTATATGGATTGCTCCGGATTTCCAACCGACCTTCCCTACAATGAAGTTGCCCCATAGCTCCAGGTCCGTGCTGGTTAGCCTGTTCAATGTGGTGAACGGTGTCGCCGGGTAGGAGCAGACACAGCCAACCAGCATTTCCACCTCTTGAACCTCCCTGAGGATGCGGCTCTTTACATCTTTGTGCACCGGTGGATACGCCGTGTCGTCCCAATCTGCTGCAGTGCACTGGAAGTTATAAAGAGGGCCCAGCACTCGGTCTACAAAGCGATGGAATTTCGCCAAATTTTTCCGTAGGTACACCATGTCCCACAGCACAGGGAACTCCCTGGCAGCGGTCACTTTTGCTAGCAAATTGGCGTGGCATCAATCCGATATGACGGCCATTAGTCGGTTGCAAAATCTACGGCGGCGGATTGCGTCGAGCACCGGCGACAAACTTTCATCTATCGCCTCACTCTCCATCACCTGATGCGTCACTAAAGCCTGTGAAATAAATGTTAATAAGGTATATGAATATATTCTATATTTATTATTATATTATATTTATTAACTTACAAGTTTTATGTGAAGAAAGTTGAAATTGGAGCCATCCAGATTAAAAGCTGCAATGGCCAGCACCTTTCACTTCCTTCCATACTGGAGGCGAAGTTCGTCGAGAATCAGCACGAACGGATCTGTCTGGTAGCTCTGAAAGTTTTAAATCATATTTGTTATGTCGACATTCAATTCCTCCGAATGATTTATGTGATTTACAGCATTTCTGAGCTGGTGGCATAGTCAGGACACCATACTTTTGAACCTCATCTAATGTTAAAGACATTAATTATATACCTATTAATTTATTAAGATGAGCTGTGTAATGGTTATTAATCATTATTATTATTATTGAATTATCATTATTCAGCTTCCTTGATTGGTGAACAGTGCGGATTCGCGGACCAGACTCAGGCACAGGCAGATGCAATGACTGGCGCCGCCATGACCATGCCGCAGGACCCTAAGGCAGCCTTCAAAGCGGAATGGGAGGCGCTGGAGATCACAGAGTACCACAATGCTCTAAAAAACTAGACGCCGACATGCTCAACATCGTTGCAGCCTCCGACCAAAGTGAATGAGAAAGTTTTCGCAATTTAGATGTCCTAGCAAATTTACAATACAACAAAGAAGAGTTTATTTAATTGTAGAGTAGACTTTGGTAACAATAAACCATGTTATCTATTTGCGACTTGGAATTTTATGCTCGTGTCCTGACCCCTGCCCTGCTGCTTAACTAAATTAACAATGAACACATAAACATAGATATAATTCTAGTAGTAGGCCTCCTCAGTGGCCTCGGTCTGTGTAGGGGGCTCCTCGGCTGCGGGCTCCGGAGCAGCGGAAACCACTTCCACGGAGATGGCCACCGACGGTACCTTCTTCAGCTCCGGAGCAGGCTACCATCCCAGATCAGAGCCTTGTCGCTGCCCTCGGCTGACAGTCAGCTGAACTGATCCGCCGGGCAGCCCTTTCGTCACAGCGCCAGAAGTCGTTGTATTGTCACTACGCCATTTAAAATTATCTGGCCGGATACACGCCGTAGTTTTCTTTGTCCTCCAGTGCTCAGATGCTTGGGCTTGAACAGACGTCGTGAGTACTGCGTGTCACACCCCGCTGGCTAGGCAGATGTGGAAACAACTTGGGCGACTGTGCCGTGTGATTGCGCAGCACTTTCGCATCCGGTGTCCACACGGCCCGGATGTCGGTGAAATGCGACAGACGATGCAGCTCCACGGAATGACGCTCTTTGTTGACAGTGATCCTCTCCAGTCCGATCTTGTCCTCCAGCCAGTACACAAATCTCCCCAAGGCGACAATGCGAGATCACCTGCGAGATGTGCATGGAAGCAAGAGTTTTTCTGTAGAGAGGGAACAGGAGATTACACGTGTCTAGAGGTGTCCAATATGGTTGCTTACTGGTTCTTTCCATTGATGTCTATAACTTCGATACACATGGTATATCGGACTGTTGGTCCAACGCCGTGACTCCTTCCAGCTCCACACGCTCATTGCCATAGCCTCGGGCCCGAATGATGGCCCGATGGCTGCCGACATCTGTCGAGAAGAGCAGACGCCTCGCCTTCTGCGAGTTCGCCCAAGAAGCTAAAAGACGAAACGTTTTAGAACACAGCTGAATAGGAGAAAGAGCTTCACTTGGGCACGGATATTCTTGCTGGACACCGGCAGCGGAACATTCGGGCAGTCTGTCGTAGCTGGTTGCAGGGCACGTCCTTGGCGAGGCTGCAGCTCTGGCCCGTCTTGATCAATGTCCCCGGTGCTCCAGAATATAAACTCCGCATCGGACCAGTAGATGTTGCTGCCCAGCCAGTTAACAGCGATGCCGTCCGGCCCAATCAGTCCCGAGTCCACGATCCGCTGCACATAGGAGCGATTGAGGAAGGTCTGGTCAGTTCAGAAAATGCACCGCTCCACCACCGACACGTTTAGGGCGATGCGCACGCCCACATCCTTGAAGGGTGTCCGCTCGTCGTCGCGATTCCGTTGCCCTCGCTGTACTCGGTCGAGATGCGGCCCAATGTGCTCCTGGCGCGAAAACAACAGGAAGGCGGCAGGCACCACGCAGTGGGCTCGCGGGGCCGGTACAGGCAGAGGTGAAGCAGGCCCCATTCCCCACGGCAGAATCATGAAGACGCTGTCCAGATGCCGTTTTCAGACGAACAGCTGTTTTACCCCCACCCCCAGTCAAGGGTCTGCTGAAATGAATTTCGTCTTCTGGGGGGCCACAACTGCGCCAAAGGGCGCCGCTAGTCTTCAAAACGGCCGTCCACAGGAATGTCTGCCTCACAAATCCAATTGAGATGGCTGTGCTTCGATAAGTCGCGACAGCTGATCGCTAGTGGTGGTATAGATTATAAAATTGATATATCGATGCTGCTATTGATTATTTTAATATATACAAAAAAATACCAGAAAATACCGAAAATTACTTGAAATATTCTTCGTTTTTGATCTTCCGTCGAATATTACTAGCAAGATAGATCTTTCAGCCATGCCCACATAATTTTATACGATTAGTGAATCAATTTTCTACTTGACTGGCCTATTCTAAATACTTGCTTTTTTTCGATTTTTATATACGTTGAAAATTTAATTTAATAGATTGATGAAACTGGCAAAATATGATCAGCTGTTTGGTAGCCTAGCTCCGCGTTGCCAACCATCTCGTGGCCAATCAGCTGCGCCCATGGTTCAGATTTTTGTTATTCAGAACCAGAACAGCACAGAAACTATTCCGAGGCGCAGGCACAGCCAATTAATTTAATCAAACGAAACTCGGAATAGAAAACTCATCTCATTCAATTGAGAGCAATCAGCGATGGATTTCACGACCTTCGTAAAGCCCACCAACGGGGGATCAGGCGACGCCGATGTGGGAATCCAAGAGCTGCAGTTCTGTAAGCATGTGAAGTACATCGAGAATCATGGGAAGCAGGAGGACGACTACGAGTACTGCATGACCGAGTTTCTGCGCATGTCGGGCATCTACTGGGGCGTCACAGCCCTTGACATAATGGGGCAGCTGGATCGCCTGGAAAGGAAGCACATTATCGAGTTTGTGAAGCGGTGCCAGTGCTCCACGACGGGGGGATTTGCACCCTGCGAGGGCCACGATCCGCACATGCTGTACACTCTGTCAGCGGTGCAAATACTCTGCACATATGATGCCCTGAATGAGATCGATTGCGAGGCCGTGGTGCGATTCATTGTGGGACTGCAGCAGCCGGACGGCAGCTTCTTTGGTGACAAATGGGGCGAGGTGGATACCAGATTCAGTTTCTGTGCGGTTGCCACTCTGACTCTGCTCAAGCGCATGGAGCAGACCATTGACATTGATAAGGCGGTCCAGTTTATTATGTCGTGCTGCAATCAGACGGATGGCGGATTCGGCTCCAAGCCAGGCGCCGAGTCCCATGCGGGTGAGTCATGATCATGAGCTAATCACTTTTGTACCGTTCTGATTGGGTGGCTCTCCTGTAGGTCTCATTTATTGCTGCGTGGGTTTCCTTTCACTCACACACCGATTGCACTTGCTGGACGTGGACAAGCTGGGCTGGTGGCTCTGTGAGCGCCAGCTGGGCTCGGGCGGACTCAATGGGCGGCCCGAGAAACTGCCAGATGTGTGCTACTCCTGGTGGGTTCTCTCCTCGCTGACCATTATGGGCCGCCTACACTGGATCAGCTCCGAGAAGCTGCAGCAATTTATTTTGTCCTGCCAGGACGCAGAGACAGGCGGATTCTCCGATCGTACGGGCAACATGCCCGACATATTCCACACGCTTTTCGGCATTGGTGGTCTCTCACTGCTGGGACATTCCGGCCTGAAGGCCATCAATCCAACGCTCTGCATGCCCCAGTACATCGTCGATAGGCTGGCCATTAAGCCCCAGATAATGTCGCGGCCATAAAACGATCCCCTCGGAGCGGAACACCCTTAACTGTTATAGCCAATTGTTTCATCTTTGTAGTGCATATGAAATCGGAGCGCTCAATTACTCGTTTATTCCAGCACAGATCCCTAAGATTTACTTGTAAAACAGACCAAATTTCCGCCATGGAATCGCTTTAACCCAACGCTATTTGCTCTTCTACAGCGTGTATCCCCTCAAAAAGCTATAAACTATGTATTTTTTATGATTAATTGGAAGTAAACTTAAATAAAGACATTACTCTATTGCAGCAAGCCAGGAAATGCTACATTTTCTTCCTTCTGTGTGGGAAAGCCGTCGTTCTTAGTTCTTATTTCAATCCAAAATGCATATCGCATCATATTCGTTGGTTTACAAGTCGGAAATACTTTACTTCTAGTTTTTTAGTCAAGTCTAGAGGAACTCGAACAAAAACTTATCTTTCGATAGATTTTCCCGTGAGATATGATATGCTTTCTTTCAAGGTAAGAAAACCGGTGTGTTGTTTGCAAAACTGCATTTGCTGCGCATTTGCACATGCGAATTTGCTTTTGGCGCCCATCAAATCAGCTCTCTTGGCCTCGACAGTAAATGACAGAGTTAATAATGGCAGGGCTCGGCAATGTTCGCCCGTGAATCCACCAACGCCTCTCTTATGCGCATCAGGCGGACAAAACGGAAGACTTGGTCTCCTGTAATGGTATTCCATGGGATGAGGGGATGGTTCTGGACTATCAAAATGAATTCCGGTGGCACTTCTTCGATTTCAGGCCCACCTTGGAAGCCTTGACATTCGACGTGCGATGCAAGAAGTCCCAGCTGAGAATAAAACGTACAAATATTTGTCCAAATCTGTAATCTGTAAAATCTGTAAATAAATCTGTAAATAAATCTGTAGACTTGCTAGTTCTGATCTTGCTCACCAAGTTCTTTGTTAGTAAATATGGGATTATAATTTCGTATATTTCGTATAGGCGAGAGAGTCCCTTCAGGAGATCCAGAAGTTGGCCATTCGTAATGTTCTACAGCTGCAGTAAATCCTTCAAGGGCACGGTGGCGCAGGATACAGAATTCCTGGAGTGTAGAAACATTGCAAATACATATGCTTAAACTGTGCCTCCAACAAATGTGGCTTATCCAGGATAACACTTTCCACAGGAGAACCCTGGTTCTTGATCAACCCCTCGATGAACGAGTCATGTACACAACCGAAGTGACACACCTGTAGGTGTTTCAATCTGGGCAACTGACAGACCAGCTCACAGGGCAGCGTAGAGCCGACACCTACACTGCCGCTGCTTCATCGTTTGGCAGAAATCCACCAAGCTCCAGAGATTCCAGTTGATCCAGTTTCGTTATACTTATAAGGGAGTATGCAAGTTCAGTTTCCGTGGACACTCGAATTGCTTGAGATTGTATACACCACCCATTCCCCATGCCGAGATCAGCGTACAAAGATTTGAGCTGTTTCAGGCTGTATAGATCGACCATCCGCCCCTGGTCCGTCGAAAGATCATTTTCAAATGTTTAAGATTCGCTGGTCTTCTACTTTGAGATAATCCATTACGACTCTCTAGCAATCCTCACTTAAATGGAGAACATTTGTTCAAGACGTTCTCATATTGACTTCCTCCGCATTGCAAGTGCCGAAGCTTTCTACTCATCTACATTCCTCTTTCTAATTTCCTTGAGAGCATAATTAGCTAGATTACTAACGCAACCGTGTCCACTCATGGCTGAGTGATCTTGAGCAGTTTCGGCCAATAGAGGCTTGTATGATTCTTACTCGAACCAGCTTAAAAGGATGTGTATCAGGCCAGAATCTATTCTTTTCCAAATAGTTCCGATCTCAAAGACTTAGGCTAGGCAGTTACAAATTGCCGAATAATTCAGAAATAAATTGAATAAAATATACTTGTTGAATTCAAAAGCGATCGCTAAACAAACAAGAAAATATAAACCTAGTCGCTCAATAGTTTCTAAGATCAAACGTCTTTCTAAAATCTATTTTATTTCAATTTCAATGGTAAAGTGTAAAACAAAGCTTTTAGAAATTACGTGGCACCACTTATAAATCTATTTCAAAGTAATTTGCCAGCTTCATGGTTTTCTAGCTACGAGAATAGATATCGGGATCGAGTCATGCAAGAATATGTCAAAAACATGTCGTTCTGAGACAACGAGATTTTTAAATGCATATAGTCGCACATCAATAGTCCTAGCTAAACCCGGTTGATAAGAAACAAGTGTTATTGCACAAATCATTCTTTCCGGAAAAATTATGTTGAACCAAAGTTGGACGTGTCGTTTCGAAATAACAAACACAAAATCGGATGTCTGGCCTAAATTGTTATTCCATTATTATATTTAAAAATAAAATGTATGTAACCGCCGAGCTCGTTCCGCCTATCGCAGAAAAATACCGATACATCGATAATGATCGTATGGCACTACATCTAATTACCTGTCATATTTGAAAAGCAGAGAGGTCTTAAAGGAACAGCATGCAGTAAGAGCGAGAGAAAGATATGCTTTTGTTTGGATCTAGTTGAAATAAGTGTGTCTATTTCCTGAACTCAGATGAGAAGTTCCGTTGAATCCAAATTAGTATTTTCGGCAGTAAAAAATATATATCGATATATGGACCTATCAATATATTAACATCCCTAGCGGACTGGTAGTAAATAAATGTAAATAAATATTTTGGACGCCCGCCATTCCGTACGCGTGTCCACAGTCGGTTGTCCGGTCAAACACGAGTCGTCAAAGTCGCGCTAAACACATAACATACATATATACATTAGTGCGTACTACTCGTCGGCGATCGCTAAAAAGTTTTAAGTAATGTGTTAGCTTATATTCCGTGCGGCAAAAACATTTTCGTTTCGAGTATTTACATAATAAAGTACCAAGTAAAGTAAAAAACAAATAGTACAACATGACGACCACCGATGTGCGCAAAAGAAAAGTAAGGCCAAAGGTTAAAGGGGTAATAATGCCAATTTCGGTATGCACACACACCCACTCGCCGACACACGCACACTGATAGAATTAACCACTAGAGCGAGAACGAGATTTCTAAAGAAATTTGTTGCTCTTTTGAGGCGGAAGTTGAAAATTCAAACGATTCCCTTCCCGCCCGTCTTAACCAGAGGGAAATAATTGTTTCAATCAGTAGTATTTAAGTGGGTGCCAATTTTTTATTTAAAATTCCTATTTAAATACAATTCGGAACAGATATATCTAGCAGATTCAATGCCGGCAAGGGAGAGAGAGCGATAGATAGATTTAGAGTCATAAGGAGGAGTGAGATGGAGCAGTATTAGAGGAGGCTGCCAAACTGGTTTAAAGGGCGTGCAACACTTTATGAAATTTCATTTTGAAATAAAAGGTACACAGGTGTGTAGGTAGGTATATAGATAGCTAAAACTATTCACTAATTTTAATTTGTCTCACATATATGTACATGTATCCGAACTTTGCAATGGCTCATGTATAATAGATAATGAGATAATGGCTTAATTCGCTGACCTTTGCGCTTGAGCCGGCTGGTTTTCTTAACTTTTGGGTGCCCATACATACATATATCTCTCTAAATTTCTTATTCGCAAGGTCATCCAAGTGCCAGAACCCACAAACAAAAAAACGTACACACACAAATTGTGTTGGCACTCGATTGATGATAATGCCACCACAATCTGGCTAGACTAGACAACTTTTTCAATTGCTTTCCCCGAAACATTATTTGGGATACACACGAGAGAGTCTTTCGGTTTGGGGATCAGTGCATTGCATTGCATTGCGTGTGGGCGGAGTGGAGTGGAGCAGCAGCGGGCGCTGAACAGGTTGCAAGTAAGTGGGGGAATCGTGGCCCGCACAGTAGGTCTGTGAAACTCCATTTCTTGGGGAATTCTAACTGGACAACGTACAAATATGTATATTCTACTACATAAATAAGATCTTCTAATAAAACACTATCAACAGATTAGTGGGATAATACCATTGATTAGTATTGATTTCCACTTGTTTCATCGACGCCCAACCCACGCTTGTGCTAAAAAGAAAAAATGATATTGCATTCTGATCGAAATATTGATTTATATAAAACTAGTCTAGTCATTCATAAAATTGAAATAACAATATTGTGCGTGCCTCAATTCCAATTTCACGATTTTGTTCGTCCGTGTCATATAGTACTTGGATCGCCCATACGTACAAACGTATATACATACATATCTGGGACGTCTTACTCACTATTAATCGACACAATACAGCCGTCCACGTCTCTAGTTATCAGTTGCATTATTGATTACAGTAGTGCTCCTCCCCCAAGCCTTCGCAGCAGATGTGATAAGTTCTCACACTGAATATTTAATGGCTCTCGTTCCGCATGTCGATGTACATACATCGGACATATGGACATATGTATGTATGTACGATTAATTGATACGAAATGAAATAATTTCATAGTACTTGTCGTCAGCCCCATTTCGTGGTCGAATCGACAGACACACAACAGTCTGTACAAAGTTTTAGCTACGAGTATGTTGACTTTATTCCATTGTATTTAAATAGGAAGGGGGGACTTTGTCGTCACACACTTACCAAAAGCGAAACATTTGTTTAAATAATGGTAATTTCAGCAGTTTTGTTTGTGTTGCCCCAGCAACGTTTTTATTTAATCAGGCTAATAGATCTGACTGCCCCATTTCGTGCCCAGACATGCATAGGTACAGTATCTAATCGTGGGCATATCGCTTGAAGGTTGTGTGATAAGATGCCCTCCTAAAACGATTACTAGCCTGCTGCTCGCTGCTGTACACTAAAAATTGTGTAATTTGGCATGACTTTGAACTTTTGCTGGGGGGCAATTTTGCGCACCATTGAAAGGGTGATGATTGTTTTTGATGTGCCATGTAATTGATTCTGGTCTTCCCACCGATATGTGCATATAAGGTGTGTGAGGATTGGATGGGATATAATAAGGATGCGTACCTAAACGGTTATTCGATCTCTGCATGCAAGATTCTTTAATGAATAAATAAAAAAATTGTACCTATAGACATTACCCGTCTGTTTAGTTACGGCTGTAGGTTTTTGGTTTGCTTGGACAGGAGATGATGAAAGATGATGAAGAATGATTGAAAGAATGATTAAAATGTTACTAAAATTTGAATTGCAAATTTCAATGCGAATTTCCCGACTAACAACCTTTGTACTCCTGCAGCCCTGACAGCTGTTTGTCTAGTTATCGATTGCGCAAGCTGTGCTGCTCTGCAGCCCTGGCACATGTTAGCGAACGATAAAAGCGGCCCGAAAAAAAAGAGAAGAAATAATAAATGGAACAACACAGCCATTGACAATTGACATTTCAAGAGCAAACAAGAGACTGAGAAAAATAAAGCAAGATACATACATACATATATGGAGATGGTGTGGCGGCCTGCTAATATTTAAAACGGGCAAACACTTGAAATGTGTCTAAGCGAAAGCACCAGTTATGCATAATAATTGCGGCACAGCGACGGGCAGCGACAAACGCAACGAAACCGAGCAATGAAATACGAATATAAGCTGGTAGAAACCCATATACTATGCTATGCAACTAATCAATTAAAACATAATTTTAAATGATGTATTTGATCGAACCTACTCTAACCGTTCAACTTTATTCCAATCCCCCCGATTTAGCTGGCTACGGATGATAAACCGTCACAGGGCAACCGCCGGAAAGGCAGCGGCTCCGTCACTGGCAGCGGCGGAGGGAGTCGCGGTCCCAGCGGCCTCAAGATATCATTTTTGTGCCTGATTGTGTCTGTGATCCTCCTACTCTTTGTCTTTGGTGTGTATCATATGTATTTTGTTCATGAAGAGCCTGCCAAAGTTGTACTAACCAAACCTTCTGAATTTCCCACTGTCACCGTGCCCTTCTCGCAAATTGAACCCCATTTGCCGCATCAACCCATCGTTTCCCGTTCCTCTACCTCGAAACCGAAACGGAAAACAAAAACCAAAACTGAAACGGAATCTGCTAACAATGCAGGCTTTATCTCAGAGAATGCCAGTCCGTATCTGGCCCGTCTGGCCTCGAAGTTTGGCTATAGCAAAGTACAGTACGCAGCCATCATTGATGCAGGATCGACAGGGAGTCGGGTGCTGGCCTACAAGTTTAATCGTAGCTTTATAGATAATAAGCTGGTGCTGTACGAGGAGCTTTTCAAGGAGCGCAAGCCGGGCCTCAGCTCATTTGCCGACAATCCTGCCGAGGGAGCGCACTCCATCAAGCTTCTGCTGGACGAAGCTCGTGCCTTCATACCCAAGGAGCATTGGTCATCCACGCCGCTGGTCTTGAAGGCCACCGCCGGACTGCGACTGCTGCCCCAGAGCAAGGCGGAGAACATCCTCAATGCTGTGCGTGATCTGTTTGCCAAGTCGGAGTTCAGCGTGGAGATGGATGCCGTAGAGATCATGGATGGCACCGACGAGGGCATTTTCAGCTGGTTCACCGTCAACTTCCTGCTGGGTCGCCTCTCAAAAACCAACCAGGCAGCTGCCTTGGACTTGGGCGGCGGCAGCACCCAAGTCACCTTCTCCCCGACAGATCCCGAGCAGGTTCCCGTCTACGACAAGTACATGCACGAGGTGGTCACCTCCAGCAAGAAAATCAATGTGTTCACGCACAGCTATTTGGGATTGGGCCTGATGGCCGCCCGCCATGCCGTCTTCACCCACGCCCACAAGAAGGAGGATACACTGCTGGAGAGTGTGTGCGTCAATCCCATCATTGCCAATCGCACTTGGACCTACGGGAATGTCCAGTACAAGGTAAGCGGCAAGGAAAACAGCAAGTCCAGTGCAGCCGAGCAGCCAATTGTCGACTTTGAGGCTTGCCTTGAGCTGGTCAAGAGCAAGGTGATGCCGCTGGTCAAGCCCAAGCCGTTCACCCTTAAGCAGCATGCGGTGGCCGCATTCAGCTACTACTTTGAGCGTGCCATTGAGTCGGGTCTTGTGGATCCGTTGGCCGGCGGGGAGACCACTGTCGAGGCCTATCGAAAAAAGGCGCAAGAGATCTGTGCCATTCCCAATGACGAGCAGCCGTTTATGTGCTTCGATCTGACCTTCATATCTACGCTGCTTCGCGAGGGATTTGGCCTCAACGATGGCAAGAAAATTAAGGTAAATGCAGTCCAGACATTATTTTACATTGCTCAATGCGTATTTAAATGTGTGTGTTTCTTGCAGCTTTACAAGAAGATCGATGGTCACGAAATCTCCTGGGCCCTGGGCTGCGCCTACAACGTGCTGACCAGCGATGAGAAGTTCAGTAATTCCTAATGCTCCTCCATTAGTCCGTAGATGACAGACGACAGAATACATTTTAAATCAGATTGCTAGCTGAAATTGTTTATAGAGTGCCTTAGACGTGCATCGAGTATACCACATAATATACTACACTAGACTACACCATACCACACACAGAAAAATAGCCTATAAAGTCAGTTAATATTATTTTGTTTGTGCCCTGTGCAGTCCACTTCGATTGTCTCAAATTGAAGCGATTTCCAATTCAGTTGATTCTGTTTATGAAAGCCCAATGAAAAGCCGAAAGCCCGCACTGTGACTACTACACTTAAAGTTTAGTTCGTAATTCCATTGTTGTGTGATTCGTTTTTCGGATTCATATTTGTATTTCGTATTGTAATTGTCTGCCACGTTCTTAAATTTTAGCCTTTACACTGAATTCCTCATGTACATAAATTTAGACATCGATATGTATTTACCTAATATGTAAAGCGGCTTAGATACTACAATTAGCGAGAACATTTCAAATTGTTTTTCACATATGTATATGCAAAAAAAAATTAGTTTAATTAATTATTTTTTCAAATAAATCAATCAAATGTTAACTGATCTAAATCTTATTGTTATTATCTTATTGTACCAGATGCCTCCGAGATGTTCCTTTAGATCTTTTACATAGCTCTGCATCTGACGCAAGGTGCGGTCCAAATCGAGGCCCGGCTTAGAGCGTCTGGCATGATCTGCCCAGCTCGTCATAATTTCCGCAATCTCATAAATCCATCATTTTAGCCATTGCGCAGAAATACTACTACAATACTACATACCTACAATGGTCGGAGAAATTTGGTTAATTTCCTTTCTATTATTGGTAGTTTGGGCGACTGTTTGGAGCTTGTATTTCATTTGTGCAGGTACTAATTGTGTTTTGTCCAGGCTTATTAGAATTATTATTTAATAATCGTTTATACTTTAAATGGATTTGGGACGTCGTACAAAACATTATCATCATCGTTCTTTCTTTGAGTTGTTTTGGCTTCTCATGGTAAACTTTCCTCCAGACGTTGGA
Organism: Drosophila miranda; assembly: GCF_003369915.1. Classification (NCBI taxonomy): domain Eukaryota; kingdom Metazoa; phylum Arthropoda; class Insecta; order Diptera; family Drosophilidae; genus Drosophila; species Drosophila miranda. The sequence goes on along the minus strand of NC_046677.1, from coordinate 12,515,010 downwards.
ATTTACGCACAAACTTTATCTTGTTTGTTCTTTTTATACCCGATAGTTAAAATGAGTATAGGGGTATATTAGGTTTGTTGTTGGATGTGTGTAACGTCCAGAAGAAAGCGTTTCCGACCCCATAGAATATATATATTCTTGAGCATAAATAGCCTAGTCGATAGAGCCATGTCTGATCAAGAATATATATACTTTATGGGGTCGGAAACGATTCCTTCTGGACGTTACACACATCCACTTTTACCACAAATCTAATATACCCCAATACTCATTTTGAGTATCGGGTATAATAAACAGAAACGGGCCCAGATGACTTCCCTGTGGCACACCTGAAGTAACATTAACAGTATTTGACAACACGTTCGAAAACAAAACACGTTGAGTACGGTTAGAGAGATAGGACAAAATCCAATCTAGAAGATTCGTTAGAACCCTAATAAAGAGAGCTTGTGAATAAGCAGAGCATGGTTCACAGAATCGAATGCCTTGCTGAAGTCCGTAAAAACTACATCCGTCTGCAAACCAATTTGAAAACCACGGTGGATTAGGTTAGAAAACTCAAAAAGGTTAGTCGATGTTGAACGATGTCTGAAAAAACCGTGTTGCGACGGAGATATCAAGCTGCAACAAAGATGTTGCAGTTGCCGGGTGGTCAGGAACTCAAGAAGCTTCGGGATGGCGGACAGCTTTGCGATACCACGATAGTTTTCAATATTTGATCTTGAACATTTTTTGTGAAGCGGAATGATGTAGGACTCATTCCATATTACTGGGAGACAAGACTGTGTAACGAACCTAAAAGGTTTCGATACAATCCGTCCACCGACCTATAATGAGCGCATCGCACCGCACCCCACAACCAGCCCCCCCTCCGCAAGCAACCACCGATCAACACGCGCCAACTCCATAACGCTGACCAAAGACATCAGGTCACGCGGACTTCCCCCACTCCAGGCCAAGCCATCGGCCAAGTGCGGTCTTCCGGGTTCATCAACTGAGGAAAGATGACGCCGCGAAAAACTGCGACGATCACCAAAAACGGCGAAGTGCACCCCGACGCGGAAGTGCACTTTCGAACCCGCGGAGTCAGCAATACGGGCCTATAAAAAGACGGCGACGAGAACCAAAGAACGACTTACGCAGAAACCCGGCTCACAGTACGGTCGTGGTACCAGGACTTACGCAGAGACTCGACCCGGAGTACAGACGCGGTACCCGGAACTCACCAGAAGACATCGGCGCACAATTTAAAATAAGTTCATTTAAACCGCTAAGAAATAAAATAAAGTGTCAAATTATTAAAGCAAAAACACCCGATTGCGTAAGTTCACCCCAATTGGCCGAGGCACCGACTCCACCCCACTCCACGTCCACGTACGCCATTCGATACACAACACTAGCAACGCCCGCCCAAGCCCCGATCCATCTACTCTACGATAGGCCACCCCCGACGTCTCCTTTGAAGTTCCATCCATTTCTACAAATTTCTTGTGGATTGGCCCCTGGACGGGACTGAGCTTACCTCAGCCTGAAATAGGTACATCACAAGTGGCGCCCGAGCAGGGACCTGAGGGAACGTCAGCGAGGGTTCGTGGAGTAAAACCCCACGGCCACTAGAGAAGAACAAAAGAAAACGACTCAAAGAAAACCCCGACCTCGCACAATACTAACGGCAAGAGTTGCGCAACGAGCAGACGAAAGCGCGACACAGCGACAGAGAAACGGGAACAGTGCCGTCACCCCGAGAAGAAATTCGAAGCGTCGACCGCGAAGCTCGACATAGTGCCCTAGTGAAGGAAAAGCACAAGCCCAGCGAAACAGCCAACTCGAGTAACAATCGAAGCGATGGAATCCCATACAGAGGAACAGCCCAGTGGGTATTACCCTGGAGAATACGTCGCCAACCCAGGGGTGAGTACCGGCTGGATCCACAAACGCCGTCGAGAGGAGCTGGAGTCCTTCGCGGAGGAATTCGGATTCAGCCGCGAGGGTAACGTGGAAGATTTGCGGAGAAATTTCGCCGAACTAGTCGCCGGGCCCCTCGAACTCGATGCCTGGGTCAGGTTGGCAGAGCTCGAGCGGTAGTACGCCAGATCGCCAGGACGAGCCAGATCGCCCCAGCCCGACATCCCGTGCTCAGCACTAACGGAGAAGCGAAAGACGGACCCCAAACTCAGCCTACAAGTTCCAGGAGTCATGGAGGGCAAAGCCAGCACCTCACCGACATCGATGACCGTCGAAGATCTACCGAAGCCCCCGCCCCGGAGCCAAGGCCTTCGCCCATGAGAAGGATCTTGCCGACAGCAGGAGGAAATGGCCCCACAGATGGTCATTACTACAGTCACGCCGCACAGATGGCGGAACGGATCCGAAAGTGGGGAATCCAGTTCGACGGGCAGGACGACCCACTGTCGTTCATCGAACTACTGGAAGAGCGTGCCCTCTCGTACGGGGTAGACATGAACTACGTGCCGCGAGCTATGGCAGAGCTCCTCACCGACCGAGCCAACCGTTGGTTCCGCACCACCACCGACTCCAGAGCGCCTCTTGGGCCGATTTCCGCCAGGAATTCCTAGCCTTTTTCCTGCCTCCCCGGTACTTCGAGCAATTGGAAGACCAGATCAGGGACCGCAAACAAGCGGTGGGCGAACCGTTCAAGGACTTCGTGATCGAGCTCCGGTTGCTCATGCACCACGCCGGGTACGACGAAGCCAAGGAACTTAGCCCTCATCCCCCCTCGACAACCACCCAGGTACACGCGGCCAACGGCACAACAAAACGAAAGCGGGACGAATCGGGCCCAATTCCGAAAGCCTCACTGGAACACCTCGGAACCCGCAAGGAAGCCGCACCAGGTCGGCGCTCCAGCACAGGAAACGGCACATAGAATGATCACCACCCCCATCGCCAACCCACACGCAGCCTGTCGACGCTGCGGAGAAGCTGGACATGTTTCTCGCGACTGCACCAACCCATCGATCCTCTTCTGTTGGGAATGCGGCAGGCGCGGAACGCGCACCGTGGGCTGTTGCCGCCGGGACCCGTCGGGAAACGACTCGCGTCCCCAGCTGACACGGGAACAGCCGGGCACGACGCTTCCTCAGACAACCAACTAAGAAACCCGCTACAAGTACACGACGGCCGGATAATGGCGAGAGTGACCATCGGAGGACGGCGCGCGGAAGCCACGGTCGACACCGGGGCGTCCCGAAGCTTCATCAACGCCGACCTCGCCCGCAAACTCGGCCGCGACAACGACCTGCGAGCCGCATGCGTCCCGATACGCCTAGCAGACGGCTCGGCCCGCGCGTCAAACTAGACGAACAAGAGATACAGATGCCACTCTTGGTACTACCCGATATGGTAGAGCAAGCCATCATAGGGATGGATTTCCTGTGCGCCATTGAAACCACAATACAATGTGGCGCCACACGTCTCCATCTCAAAGGCTCCCAACGCCCCATCCCAAACACGCCGATTATCACCGCCAGCCAAGTACACGCCCCCGGACCCACGAACTCGCTTTCCTCGAAAAAGGGCAGAAAAATGCTGTTAGCTTGAGGTAGCTGGTACGGATACGGAGTGGATGCGTTTTAAATATGAGACGAGTAAGCGGAGGACGGCGGGCGGAGGAGTATAGAACTTAGGCCGACGTGGAGCCCGACTTCTGGTACTTTTTATAGAGCCTGGGTTTATTGTTTTTTAAGTATGACAAATACTTGGAGAACCAGGGAGGCTTGGACGATACGGGTACAGTGATATCTGGAACAAATGTATTAAGGGCGGAGTAAATAGAGATATACAACGAGCTAACAGTTAAATCTGTAAAATCAACACGCGAGAGATGTAGATCTAAATCGATAAAGTTTGTTTTGCGAAAACACTTTATGTGGCAAGGAGCCATGGAACTGTCAGCACAACCAGATCGGGTACACTCAAGGGATATCGAAAAAGTTGGATGGTAAGGATCTTCAGGGAACGATATTGGGCTTGCTCTAGATACCGTAGCAAGAGAAGCATCGTTAACAAACATGAGGTCAAGAGGTCTGTCCCTAATGTTTTTAACGGCATTAATTTGGACAAGGCAAATATCCGTTAGCCCATTGATAAAGTCATTGTGGCAATTGGGAAACAACAGGTTAGCGTCATCGCATGGCAGCCAAGAAAGAAATGGGAGGTTAAATTCCCCCTTGACAATAATTCGATCATTTCACCCTAATGCAGATACGGCAGTATTAATTGCTGAGTGGTGGTATAAGTAAATCTCAGCATCAGACCTGGGAGGAAAATGCCGAGCCAATACGAACTTTGACTGCAACAAATTCAATTCCATAGATGTTATTGAATGGGAATAACTCAGATGAGAAAACAGATTTGACTGCAATCAGAACCCCACCTGCAAAAGTCCATTCTATAAATAGTGTAACTATCAATGAAAATTTCATGATCATTGATAGAAGAGTTAAGCCAGGTTTCGGTAAAAGCGATGGCATCGAAATAAATATACCACCCCAAAACTAAGCTAAACTCCCTAAAATGCCTGAACTCTTCGAGTCCCGGGTATAAAACTCATGTGCATGATATGTGTTAATTTTATTGTTTACTGTTTATAGGATAAGTACAACAAAAGTATGAATTGAATTTGAAAGATAGAAAAAAAGAGTCAATTCGATTTGAATAGCCAGGTGGGAAAATTATGATCTTCACAAGGATTAAAAAATGTATATTAGGTAATATTTTAGAGAGACTTGCTATCAACCACTTGATTCCAACCAAAGGATATCGTCTGTATATGAATTAGATAAGCAGACTTTGATCTTCCTCTGCTGCTCCCTCTGTTCGCTCATCCAGGTATGAACACTTCTCCCTAAGTTCACTTTGTCTATGTCATCGCGATCTAGTATATTGAGAAATTTTAGGCAAGGAAGACCCTGTAGGAGATCCACAATTTGAACAGTCGTAATTGGCATGGATATGTGAAGGTTTAGGAGGCTCTTTAGCTTCACTAAGTCCTCCAAAGGGACGGTGTCGCAGTTTACAAGAAGTTCCTTAAGTGTAGAAATATTGCAAAGATGCTTAATCTGATCCGCGGACAACGCGCAACCTTCCAGGAAAAGACTTTCCAGAGGAGAGCCCTGTTTGTTTATCAATCCCTCGATAAAAGAGTCGCGTAAAGAATCTGTCCATACTTTCAAATACCGCAGCCGGGGCAAATGGCAGAGCATCTCATAGGGCACCGTTGAGTCGAGGTGTCCTACGTCAAAGACCAGACTTTGCAGCTGCTGGCAGTTCGTCAACAGAATTTCAAAAGTGCTTTTACTGAAGTTTTGAAGACATCCAAAATCAAGATGTCGCAATTTCTTCATCGTTTGGCAGCAATCCGTCAAGCTCTTGCCTTCGAGTCCATCACAGTAATCCACATCTAGGAATACCAGTTGATCAAGAACATGCAAGTCTCTTCCGCTATATGATACAGCCCTCAACCTCAGTTTTCGTAGACACGGCAATTGCTTGAGATTGTATACAAAATCCGAACACCACCTATCACCCATGTCGAGATCAGCGTGCAAAGATTGGAGCTGTTTCAGGCTGTATAGATCGTCCCATCCGCCCCTGGTTCGCCCAAAGGTCATTTTTAAATGTTTCAGATTCGTACAGTGGCTCCGCAGGCTCCGCAGGAGCCACAGATGCTGATCGCCCGTCGAACTGCGATTGAATTCGGACTCATAGCTAACCAAATCCTCACCAACGATCTGCAACAGTTGTTTAAGAATTTCGTTGCTAGTCCTACTCGTGAGCGATTCATTAATATGTTTGTACCGATGGCTTGCGTATCTCTGGAACATCTCTCCAAAATACAGGTGGGAGGAAGCGAGGCTTAGCTGGTCTCCTACGTTGAGAAAATCCATTATGAATCTGCAGCAATCCTCGTTTAAGTCGAGAATAGATGTACGAGACGTTCTCATTCTGACTTCCTTCGCAATGCCAGTGCCAGAGGTGTACTGCCCATCAGCTTTTCTCTTTCTATTTCCTTCGAGATCAGCTTTTTCCACATTAATACCGGCCGCTTGTTCACTCATTTCGTTTCCTGTATTACACGTACATATGTGTTGTATATGTGTATGGGAAGAGGATTTGTTAGTCACAAGTAAATGTATGTTTATGGCCATTACCTACCTTAAATCGATGCCATTCAATTGAACCGTCGATGGGGGCAGTTCTTTATGCACAAAGCCTCGTGGTGCGGTCCAGTTTGTTGGTCGCACTTACCAATACCAGTAGAGGCTTGTGTGCTCTTGCTCGAAAAATCTTCCGCGTGGAGTTTGAGGTTACAATTCAGAACCAATTCTTTTCCCAATACCTCAAGGGCTAAGTTAAGGCTGCTAAGATAAGGCTGCTAAGTTGTGGTGCACCACAACTTCCTTCGTCAAAGTTTCCTATGAAAATACGTTATGTAATTGAATAAAATGTTTTATTTTATGGACTTCCAAATTTCAGACTTTGTTCTGCTGCGTCGAAAGCTAGTTCCTTGAGTGATTTTATGAACTAGTTTAATAGTTGGTTCCTTAGCGTCATCCGCGCGAATATTGTTATAAAAAATAATTTATTTATTAATAATAATAATGTTATATTAAAATAATGGTTCAATGCAATAAATAATAAAGATTTCTAGGTTAATCTTAAATTTAACAAGGCTTTTTTTTGTTTGTTAACAGTAGCATAATTTAATTTTGCATAAATCGAAAGTTCGATTCGATTATTCTGCCTATCGGCGCTACTACCACCACTAAAAATACCAGAACAAAAGAAAAATGAAATGCTGGCGAGTAAAAATAAAGCCAATTCTTTAGAATAATTGTATCATTAGATAAGACATTTGTGTGATCCCCTGAAGCCATAATGACACTGCTGTATGTATTGCAACCATCGATGGGTTTATTGGTGTGAGGAAGAACTTCCTCCCACAAACTCTACAAAGAAATGGCCGAAAATATTATATAAATATGAAAATCAGTTCTTTTTCGTCCATTTTCCAGTCTTCTATTATCAATTTGAAAGACTTTAGCTTCAGTCTACTGATTACTGCCTTCCAGTTGAATACCCTTTCAGGTGGAGCTATTGTTGTGACAAGCTATGAATAGCTATATATGTTCTTGATGATTTTGGAGGGAATGGAATCCAACCAATATTTAATTATAAAGATCTTTTAGTATTGATTCAATGTAAGGAAGTTCGTTGAGACAGAATATTTTCAATAAATCTAATAAATGCCGTCTTTGAGTTGTGCACTTTTAGCATTTCATAATATTTTCCATTAAGGAAACTGTAATAATAATAAAAGGAATATAATAAATTCCAAGTTATGAATAGCGTCAATTCTGCATAAAATACGAGTACACTACCAATATCCGTGACCAGAAAACCACCAACCACCTTTTTGATTTTCAGCGAGAAAAGTGTCACTATCACAGTCCCAGACCACTGTGAAAACTTCATGTTCAGGTGATAAATTAGTTTGGTCTTCCTGAATATTTTCCCAGCAATTTAAGTTCGCAGGCTTAATTTCCGCTCCCTACTTTAAGCGTAGCGAGCATGGCGCGTGGTTCCATTAACATCTTGAAGTTGGATGTGCAGCCCGCGAGGAAGGGCCATGGTCATTAGATGGATTTTTTCCAATCCCAGGAAGAGGCTCTCCTGGTGGTTTCCGAAGTACAGGATTACAGTCTAGCCAGATCCGGAAACAATTGAATTTCAGGGCACTGGGAATGGGTCAATTCGGGGCACAATGACAACAAGAAAATCAGTTGAGTTGACGAATGGGAGATCATCCATACGCTTTATGACATCTGACTGCTCTTCAAGGGACTTTTGATACTCTTGAAATGTCTTCTTTAGCTCTTTATTTTGTGACCCAAGATTTTTAATCTGGTCTTTCATTTCTTCCCCGCTATATCATAGATTTTGTTATCATTCTTTCGTATCGATGACTCTAGAAGATTGTTGCCTTTCTTTATAGTGGACGATAGATTGTCGACTAATATTTGTATTTCCATAGCCTTGCGAGCCTTATTGCCTTAACCATAGGATAACAAACGGCGCCACAGCGCTCATCGTCCTCCTACCTGGCAATCTCACAGAGCTGGAAACGGAATACACAACTAATTAGTTTACTTAAATTATAGTTTCTCCAAACACTTACATCTTACAGCATGCTCGTAGCTATTTTCAGTGGATGGCGTGGCTGCCCTGCGGAAGATTTGCGATGCGATCATCCATATGGGGCTTGTATTTGAGTTGGCCCTGAATGAGGGCCTTGATGTACAGCTCCTGCGGTAGCTTATGCACAAATACCTTCAGATCCCCCAGAGTGATGTCTTTGAGGGACGTCCCTAAAATCACAGAATATAATTCGAGATGCAGATGGCATAGGGCGAGCCTTACGTTGCTAACTGTGATGGATATTCCAGGCTTTCTAAGTAGGACTCTCTCTGTATCTTGCGGTAACCAGGCGCCCATATTGACCATACCTTCGGCAATGTCCTCCACAATCAGATGGAGCTTTTCATTTTATCCGCTCACAAGTAGCCACAAACCATTGTCGCTAACCAAGAATCGGCAGTCGAGAGTGGCCTCTGCGGCGAGCACCATTTCCTTGTGAATGTGCATTTTCTCTGCAAAAATAACAAAAAAAGAGGAGTACCAAGACAGAGTTATTGGAAATACATTCAATGACTAGATGGCTAGTGTGAGATAGAAATTGCTTACTTTCTCGCTCTCTGACTCAGCAGCGGCGTGATAAAAAAGAATCAAAAGTAGGCCTGAGGTTCTCCAAATTTGACGTCCTGTCGGGCCCGCAGGTGCCCGTCATGCCCTGCTCGTACGATTGAATTTAAAACTGTTCAGGTGGCCGATCAGCTCGGACAAATGCTGCTCTTCGGTGCCGCATTAGAGCTCTCTGACGGTGAGTAGTATTTGCTTTTGAAGACCATCGACACCATGTTTATAGAGACGATCCGGGAGACGGAATTCGGCGACCTCAATCTTCGGCCGCTCTTCCTACAACTGACAGAAGAAACCGTTAGAACATTTTGAGAAGACCTTTAAATAGGAAAAGGTGGCGGACAGCACCTTATTGATGTGCTTGAATCCCTCGTCGGTGGGGAGAGTGTAGAGTGAAGCTGATCTCGTCCTTGCCAGCATGGCATTGGAGAGAGGCCACCGTTTCCGTTGTACTTGATCAGTAGCAGACTAATTTATCCGGATTGCTGTGATAGTACGGACGCACCCAGGTTAGCTCAAACTTGCGCCATTTCTCCACGACCTTGACGAGAAAGACTTGCTCGTGGAACGCCGGTCGGAAGGCGTTGCAGTAATCGAACTTGGTCAGGTCTTGCGCCTTGATGTCATGTGGATGTCATGTTACCCCAGTTGAAGGAGCAATGCGGATGGCCAGACTGGCGAGCAGCTGGTTGCGACGAGAGAGCGGCCACGTCTCATGGTCTCCTGCAGCACAAACCAAACGGATGCTTTAGAGAGAAGGTCAAGTATTTTAGACTCAACTCCAAGAGTGGTTCGGGCACAGTAAAGGAGAAAAGTGTGTCCTCGCTGAAGATTAATGGGGAGCATTCGCCGCCGTACTTTTCCACATGTGCAAAAAAGACGAATCTGCTGCCCATGATATGCTTCGATATGTGGTCGATCATCAAGGCACAGGAGGCGTAATTGGCCAATCCAATGCCAACCGATGGGGCCGGCCGATCAAAACTTGTAGCCCATTGTCCAGCACAAGAGATCTAGAAGGCAATTGAGTATCGTTTAGATGGAGTGTCTCACCATTTCACCTAGTTGTGCATTTTCCTGTCTTTCTCTGATTTATAGGGATCCTCCAGATTCTTTACTTGCACCATTGTAATGTGTCGGCTAATGAGAGTTTGATTGGATTTGTTACTATAAGGCCCACGCCAACGTCACGCAAAAACCAATATGGAGGAAAACGCGGGACACAACTTTCAGGGGTGGTCATAAATTTTATCGATAGTATTGATTGGTTGGTATCATCACTAACCGTACAGTATATACTGTATGGGTTTTTATTGTATTTGAGCTCCATTTGGGGTATTCCTGATATTCTTTTAGCTGTTCAAGCTATCGATAGGACAATAAGCCGCTAACTTAACTTCCACTGAATCCAAGCTGTGCATATCAATTTTCTGAAGAAGAAACAATGTAAGTTTACGGAGCTAACGGAATACAAGTATAGATTAGTATCCGTTCCACACAGACAGGGCCATCGACCATAATGAATAGAGAGACTCTGCACCGACGACATCGTATTGTGCGACGGCGTCTTAGGGGACATGGGCCGCCTCTGCATGAACGAGCTGTACTCGGACGTGTTGTTCCTTGAGGAGGATCATGATCTTCACATATGGATATAAATTATATATTAATATTTGTATTAAAACAACACTCCGAACATCATCATCATCTTCACATATGGAACTCATAGACTTGGGAACTGTCGTATCTGTCTGAAGAGGGTAAAATGCACACAAGTGGGAATACTATTTCGGGGGTCGTAGCATAAGCGATGGCTACTTCCATGTAAATGCCGAATATACAGGTGTTTGTAGAGTGACTCTTTAATCTAGTGATCATACGGAAGTGATCGTTCGGAAGTCGTCTTCAAAATCTTACAAATCATCACATAAATATATAATAAATCTCCAAGCAAAGGAAACCAAGAAATATACTTTTTTGGAGCAGGAAGTTACCATTGCGAAATATGGCTGCCGATGTCAATAAGGAAATGAAAGACAAATTGCATGTCATTATTAAAAATTTTTAGAGCCAGGCCAGCTCGAGAAAAATTATAGAAAAACTATCGGATCCGGCGAACTCTGTCTCGCCGCAGTTTAACGCCTTCAGATAAACCCCAGAGTGATGACAAAAACAAAGATACAGTAGCGGACAGTGAAATGTGGATACTCATGTTATCTAACATTAAACCGAAAAACGCGGTTCGACAAAACGACACCCGCTCTCAGGACGTAGGAGGAGGACCAACCCAAAGGACTATCAAAGCAAGATCGTATTCTTAAACATTGCCGCATCTAAAATCGGTTCAAAAAGGCATTAGATATTAGAAGGCAGTTTATTTAGTCAGTAGGTACCGATATTAGCACCAAAACTTTAGGGTGGTCTTTAGGAGAGAGGACTTAACGGTCGGCGGCTTTTGACTTTTGACACTAAAAATGCTCCGAAAAAGGCGCCAATGGTCCAATCTCAACGAAACTTTGACTGTGAATGATTGGAGAAACGTAATGTTTATAATTGATCTAAAATAAACGATTTTTGTTGGGAAAGTAGGACGAATGATCGTCGCAAAGTCGGAGAACGCTATAAAAGTTAATGCTTGAAACGAACGGTAATGCAAGGAGGCAGCAGGATTTTCTGGGGATGTTTTTTCTATTTTAGAGTTGGGTATCTGGGATATGTAAAGGCGGTCACGGACAAAAAAAGGATGCAAAAGGATGTCTTGTGGCTATGATGATTGCAAACAATTTAAAAGTTTGATTCGCTGGCGCAGAAACAGTTGCATCGGCGGCCCTTGAGTGCAAATGAAAACGTTGGCAGGCCTCCCAAAACGTGACGCACAGCACACCATCCACAGTACGCAGAGAATCGATGGATGTAGGGCCTCTAAGCCTCTAAGATGGAAACATTCATTTTGGCGTGGATGCCTCCGGGTGCAGACATCAGCGAAAGAAGACGCCATTAGCTTATAAATCGGATTGTAACTGGTTTTATCCAGTAAAGAGGGTATTATCTCCATTAGAAGTGACCTGTGTGAGACCCAGAATGACTTTTCAGTTCGTATGTTGCTAATTGTGGGCTTGTATTTCCAAGTAACTATTTTCACCTTTTTTGATAGAATTTCCTCCTTCCATATTCCACTTTATAAATTACCAAGAAAATTGTTGTTTTAATTTCAGATATTTAGATTGTTAAAAAAGCTTTGTTATGCAATGTTCAGCAAAACAACTTCGGCCTATTTAATACACCAACTCGGTTGCCGACAGGCTGAATCGGCTACCGCCCAAATACGATGATACCGTAAGTGCGTTGACTGGCAACCGATTCGACACATTTGAACGTCGCGCCTACTTTTCTACTTGTCTTCCACATTTACATTTACAGTCGGCTACTGTTATCGACTACTCTATATTCTCATATCGCGTAAATATTCCTTTGACCATTTTCCAACACTTGTCATGAACTATCGAATAAACAGCTGATTTGCCGAAATTTATATATATAAATATATATATATGTATCTTCGTGCTCTTTTCTCTGCAACACAAAACACGCAACTAAATTTCGTTTAAAAACAATCAAAAACAACACAAAATGGACTAGTTTCGTATTTAAACCCTTTACTCGGCCGTGTAGTACCCAAGTGAAGTGGATTTTCCCATGGAAATTGTTTTCGGAAACTTACACAAACATTTTTTCGTAAGCGCTGCCTGTGTGTGCCTCTGCCTTTGCCATTGCCTCTGCCTCTGATGTTGTCTCTGTCTCGTTCGCACAGCAGAATTACTAGTTGCTGTGTGTGTGCGTGTGTTCGCGTGTGTTTGTGATTTAGCGTACGTTTTTTATATGCTAAAAACTAAACTTAATTAAATGGGAAGGAGTGAGGAGAGGAGCGCATCGGCAATCATTGAAAATGCAACATCTGACCGCCAACGAAAGAGTAGCAGCAGCAGCAGCCGCCACAGCAAAAACAACAGCCGCAGCAGCAGCAACACCAACACCAACAAATTACTACACATTACTACACACGACTACGCGTTCGTGCGTGTGTGTTTCTATGTTCACATTGAATAATGTTTAAACATTTTTGGATTTTGTACACAAAACAATTTTAATTTGTAGCAGAGAATCGGCCTAGCAGTTAATCGAAGAGCAGGTAAGTCATTTGTTATGAACAAAGTCAGTACAAACAAAGGCAAATGTGTCAAAAGTTCGTTATGGCTCTCTCCCGCACTCTCTCTCTCTCTCTTGCACACACACACACACACACACACACACTCTATCTCCCGCCACGCCGTTCATAAAGGAAAGAAATTAATTTTGCTTTTGCATTTTCCTTTACCTTTTTTGCTCTCTTTTAATTTTAATTTGCCTTGCGCAGCGAATTCGCGCGCAAAGGCACAAAAAATACAGTAATAAACGTCAAATGCCAGACGGACAAAATGCCGCCGCCGCTCTTTTTTACTGTAAATGTCTTACAGTGTGTGCGTGCGTGTTTGGCTTTGCTCGTTTTCTTCTATTTGTTTGCTTTTGTCTTAATTTGTATTTGTAACTGCTTTTCAATGTTTTTGCAAATACAAATAAATAAAATACAAAGTTTCATTTCTTATCAGTTTGCCATGCTATTGAAATCATGATGAAAGACAGTCTAGAGAGGGGCAAAAATAGAGAGAAAGAGCGTCAAACACACCTAAATGCCGTTTTGATAAGAACCAGTGGTAATTGTTTGAATGCGGGAATTCCAATAGGAATGGGCATTAAAGAGCCGCACTCTCTCGCTGCCCCTAATTCTGTGATTCCTCCTCCGCCTGGGTGCTGATGGAATAAAGCAGTCTGAGGTCTCAGCATTATCTCAGAAATTTATGTTTTCTAGTTCATATTTTTTCAACAATAATAGTGAGATTGACTAAATCAAATACAAATAGCATTTCTCGAATATAAATTTAACTTTGGAGAGAAGCTGGAAGGTTCGAATTTGGTTAGAATGTCCAAGTCCAAAAAAATCATACAATTTCCAGCGGTATAGAAACTTCAATATCTGTGCACCTTAAATTCTGATGATATCATCATTGAGGTAGATTTCATTTTGAATGTAACAGGGATAAAAGTCCCACAAGGAGTTCAACACTAAAGTACTAAAAATCAGTTGAGAAAATGAGATAATTTTCAATCTAAAAATAATCTATCATGATGAGGAAGCCAAAGAAAGAAAACATTTGAAATTCCTGAAACTTGTTTAAAAAACCATCCTTTGTGAACACTGATAAACCACCTTCATAATTATACAACACTACTACTGTGAAATCAGCTTTACAAGTTTTTTTTTGATCTGTAAAGTCAGTAAATCTGCCAGATATTACATTAAAAGAACAATCTGTACAATATTTGCATCCAAATGGAATACTATTCCTCTGTTGTATGTACATTTATCACCTTTTTTACCGTTTCGTGTTTACTTCAGTTTATTTAATTTTGGTAATGAATTACAGTTATCAGATAGGAGGTCCAAATATGTTTACTATTCCATTCGATTCAATATTATGTCGGGGCGGCAGTGGCCACAAATACAACCGTTGCATCCCTGCCTCCTCTGCCCATTCCCATTCAACCCGTTCCTGGGTTGCTGTAAACACAAAGTGCGGACGTCATATGGAAATTGATTCATGAAATCAAATTACAAAACATTAAATGAAGCAACCATAGGCCGACCGAAGCTGTTGATACCCTGACGGATCTATCGTGTATTTAGTTTCCAAGGTTTTCCTAAGGACTTTCCTAAAATTAGTATTCTTATATAAAATAGTGATACGGATTTTTCGGGCTCCGATTAATTTCAGCCTTCTGTGGTGTTTGTTGCAAACCTCTCTTGAAAATATCCACAGTAAAGGGTATTAAAATCACAAACAAAAGGCCAACAGGCGGTCGGATCGGGTGTATCAATGTAGTAACGTAACGTGTAGTACTCCCAAGAAGAAGAAGCAGAAAAAGATGAAAGTAGGTGAGAAGGAGGAGGGGGAAGAGGAGTGCTTTTCCTTTTGTTGTTCGCACGGTTTCAAATTCCAATGTATTGGCAACATTAACATTTATGTACATTTACTAAAGCAGAGGCAGTGAGCTCGCGCTCTCGCTCTCTCTCTCTCGCAACCCGCTGTCTGACAATAATTCATTCATGGTTTTGTTACATTTGCTGGCAGGATATCAATGAGAAAACCATTCAACAAGTAATTGTTATATTACTGGACAACTCTTTAATTTTCATATTCATTATACCTTTAAAACTAATTCAATCTGCGACTAACATCGCTCTGTAAAGACGATCTTTGCTGCTGTTATGTCCGCTGATTAACAGCTGCCAGCTCTCACGCGCTCTATGCGCATGCTCACTCTCTTCCATTCTCTTTTGCTGGTTCCGTTTTCTTGTTGCCCCGCCGCTCATTTATCGGCGTTTGTTTTGTCAGTCTCGTCTGAGACGCCGTTCGTTGCTCGCGCCGTGTAAAAATGTAAGAGCGAAAATCGCCGAAAAGCGAAAGAGAAATATGTAATAAATTCAAGTGGCAAAAGTAATACACGAAAATCATCGTGTCATTTTGTGTGCCTTCCCAAATGCCGCCACCGCTCCCGCCCACCCTTTGAATCGTTCGTTGGTTCGTTTGTTCTCGAATCAAAAAAGTGCCCATAAAAATATTCCATAGAGAAGTGCAATAAATGTTTTTTCAGTGTGCAAAGTTCAAAGGCAAAGGCAAAAGCAAAATTATAATCAAATGAAAAGGCAACGGCAACGGCAAAAGAAAAATCAAAAGTAAATGAAAATGAAAAATAAATGTCAAAGCAAATGCTAAAAAGTGCTTTAAAGTTGATTAAAATATATTTATAAAAAGAAATGAAAAGCCAAATAGTAGAGCACACGCCGTTTTGCCGCCAGTCCCCCCGTCCCCTGTTTATGCCCCCTCTCCCTATCTCTCGCTCTGGGGCACACACATGGCGGCAGGCAGTTTATTTTTATTTCATTTGCACATTTTCAATGCAAATTATTATAGAAATCAACAGATAAAATACCAAAAAAAAATTTCGCTTTCGCATTTCAATACCAAAAACAAAGCAACAACGAAAACGGAACCAAAAAAGAGATGAAACAAGAAACGGGCGAAAAAGAAAAGAAACGACAAAAAAAAAGTGAAATGCGCATTGACTTTCGGGAACGTTTTTATTGTAAATTTTTCAAACGGCACTTGGACCGACGACCGTGTGATTGTGTTGCTCTCTCGCTCACGCTATCGCTCTTTCCACTGCTCACCTCGCTCTCTCCCTATCTCTCTCAATCACTTTGGCACGCTCACTCTCTCAACGTGTTCGTTCGCCTTTTGCTTTGCTCTTCAGTTCGCATAACGGAACTGAACTGCCTCGGCGGCTGTCTTCTTATTGTTGTTAGGCAAAAGCAGAGGCAGAGACAGAAAAAAGTTGAAGCGGTATGCGTGCGTTGCCCTTTGGCTCCACGCTTACAACTACAACAAAAAAGCAACTATACACTCATGAATGAACAAACGAATGAATGATGGTTGTTGTACATGGAGCAGAAGCCAGTGAAAGAGGCTTCTAGATAATTATCTGCTTCATCTCTTGAACATTTTTGATTTGTATTTAACACCTGCTGTTCTTCCATCAACGGAATGAATGCTCAATGCTCAATGCTGGCAATGCTCTATGTATGTAATCTCTGTGTTTGCGCGTGTCTGTGTGGTGCTGCAATTGCGATCAACAGCTGTTGCTGCTGAGTGAAGAGAGCTAGCACTTCAAGAGAGGGAGAGCGAGCACGCGTGGCTCTGTGTGTGTGTGTGTGTCTCCTTGCGTGTGGTTTTTGTTTTTGTGGTGTTTTGTTGTTGCAGCTGGGAAGATATTTTTGCCAAGTGGGAAAGGGATGGGAATTTATTGCGTTAAGATTAGGGAGTCAAAAAACAGCCTATCGAATTAAACACACAACTTATCGAACAATTACTATTCATATCCATGACGAACTTGTGCACTTGTAAACAATTTTTAAAACCAAAAACAATTTCCATTAAAAATTCTCATCAATTTTGCAGCCAACTAATAAATTAATCTATCAATCGCCTCAAACAAAAAGCAATACAACAAATTAAACGACAACAAAATGGGACAACACCCGAAATACAGCAACAAAAAGTTAAACATGTAGTTACAAATCAAAGCAAAACAAAAGGAAAGAAAAGAAAAGAAAATAAAAGCAAAGAAAAGTTTATTACGAATCGCATTAGCACAGACGTAGCCATTAGCTTTACAGAGAAAAAAAAGAAGCAGAAACATAAACTTTAGAGAGCCTATAAAAGTACGCCTTCCAATAGTTATTATTATATACAAGCATTATATACAGCCTATATACATACATACATGGACATAGCCATAGCACATACAAATTCGATATGGATGGTATATACAAAAGGAGGAGCGGGATGATGACAACTCGTGGCGGAGAATCGGGGTTAAAGTGCGTTACATTCTAACGGTGCAATCAAATCTTATTATACATATATAGGCACACACGATCATAGTATATAGAATACGAATATATATACATATATATATATATATATTTCTTATATCAAATACTCTAAACTAAACAATTTTTACAATCTGCTTGAAAAATCAAATCAAATCAACCGCAAACGCAATTACTTTAGTAAAAATTACTTTAAACAAAAACAAAAACGATAGAAAGCAAAGAAACAAAAAGAAAAACATTTAAAAAAGTCAAGTGCAAATTACAAAAACAAATTATTCTTAATAGAACAAAATAAAATTCAACAAATTATTAGAAATATTAGAAATTTCAAATATTAAAAAAAAACATAAAACAAATTTATCCTAAAACGTATTTCTTAGGTATAAATCAAATGAGTAACAAACAAATTTTTATATGTATATGGTAAATGCGCCCCAAGTGCTTAAGCAACAACAAACACCCCAAAAACAAAGCAAAAACAAAAACATAAAACAAACCTAATGTTAAACAACAACAACCTCAACCAACAGCGAATCGAGCAATATTATCAATAATGAATCATTAAATTGTTAAACGTTAAAGATTAAATGTAATGTAAAACAAAACAACAAAACAACAAAATAAAAATTTAAAAAAATCAACTAAACAAAACAGCAACAACGCTAGTAACCTGCCAACAAAAGACACCAACAACTCATGCGGTGCCTGAAAAAGTACATCATCATCGCCTTACAACAATCACAACAACAACAGCAACACCAACAAAAACAACAACAAAAACAACAAGCAAGTGCCTCCGCCTCCCCAGAGGCCAGGGGACTAGGAATAGGAATAGGATCAGAAATCAGAAACCGACGACCAGGAACTGGACCGAACACCCACACCCCCCATCATTCGTGGGCGGCAGCTAAATCGCCCAGATATCTTGGATTAATCATCACTTAGCTGACGCCGCCGCCACGCCCCAAAGCGGGTGTATGGGGGATGCGTTCTATGACAACAACAACAACAGCAGCAGCAACACCTTTAACTTTAACTTTAACTTCACCAACGATCACAGCAGGATATGGATATACATATGAAGAAACTAACTAAACCACGGTAAGTCCTCCACTACCACACAATATTTTCGCCATCAGTAGTATGTTGATCTATCATTTACCTATCTGTAGAACAGGTAGCGAAAAACCCACCATAATTCAGGAATACAGTAAATCAATTTCATTCTGAAAAGCCAAAAGGTGGACAAAAAGGTTTTCACATGCCACAATTTTCAAGATGTGTCGAACTCTTTTCTGCGAGTTATAATATTACATTACAAAAAAATAAATAATTTATTTGGAAAACACATTTCTATTAGCAGCACATTCACGTGCCCGGGTGCATTCCAACATCATTTTTTATAAAATATGGGGAGTTTCGCACTTAAAACTTAAATGTCTATATTTTCTTTTAATTTAAAACCAAGTGAAAATGTACCTATTAAATCAGAAATAGCTGGGGATGGTCTCGTCACTCGTAAGGATAGTGGCCGTTTGCTTATGGGTAATTTCTCTAACGAATCAACGGCCCATTCGAACAGCATTCCAAGGAAATATGTACCATATCGTATAACTTGTTAGTAAAACTAGATCAAATGATTCAAACTCTGAGGACCTTTGGCCGGTGATTGAAGAATGGACAGAAATCCTACGCACATGAAATTTAATCGGATGCTCTCTTTCAAAAAACTTTTCTCATTTCTGTAACCTCTTTTTTTGCACTCCCACCTCCGCTCCACTTCTTCGTTGCTTTTTCGTTTCCCCTGTTCCTAGTTGTATTTTTTGTTTATTTTTTATTGTCAATGAGCTGCGGCGGCCACTAAAATGTATAATTGAAAATTGTACGCCCACATTTACTGCACACACACACACATCTAAACAAACACACAAACACACAGAACAGATACGAACATACGTATAAAGAGCAGTCGCACCAAAAAAAAATAAAAAATAAAAAACGGATCACATAAATAACGTAGTCGACGCCCCTTGAATACCCTGTTAGTAAGCAAAAATAATCAAAAAACGTAGAGAAATTGTAGTGCGACTTCCATATAGGATCAAAAATAAGTTCATTATACGGAAAATGCGTAATATTCGCAAAAAGACATTTTTTTAAAGTTTTAAAATTTTTGTTTTGTTTTAAAATAATTCGTAATTTTTGTTCCAGTTTTCCTTTTCAACTAAAACTCGAAGGAGGTTTAGTAGTAGTAAAAAATTATTCGCTATAAGAAAATTCGTTATAAGGAGAGCAAAATGTACTGAAAATTTAACGAAATTACAGTGTTCTGGAACTAAATTCTTTATTGGAAAATTCATGGTACAGAAGGTCGTAGTAGAGAAGTTAGACTGTACTTATTAAAAGTTTTTAAGAGTTTAATATAAATTATAATATTATAAACAGTTTTTAAGTTTCAAAACAATCGGTGGACCTGAGCCGTTTTAAATATCAGAAAATAGCATAGTTATTTTGAATTGAGATTGTTTTTGTTACATATCTTAGATCTACGCTTGTTTGAAACCGAAATGATCATACCCCACCCCCTACGTACAGACGTCCAGGGTATGTAAAAACGGTCCCCAGTTGCTTTTAGCGCCATGCAATAAACAGAGCGAGAGGGCTGCTGTGCTGCCAAGTTTTTGCTGGTTTTTCTTTGGCTCCTCTTCTTCTGCTTGCAGACGAATTCCTCTCGTCCACCGCCCGACCGCTGCCTAGTCGTCGTCTTGCCCCACCCCATTCCACCCCACCTTGAGCAAAGTAGAAAAATCTTGGTGTTTTTTGTTGTTGTCTTGTTTCGGCTTTTTGTTGCTCTTCTTTTTCTTCGGGCGGCGGGCTTCGTCGTCGTCGTCGTCGTCGCCACGCACTGTTTCCCCATGGCTAAGCTATTGTGCACTTTTCGCTGCAATTTGTCGAAAACTTTGCTGCCTTTTTTTTTTCGTTGCTGCCGCCTCTACTCGGAGAGTGTATTCTTATACACTGCCTCTGCCACGCGTCCACGAAAGTTTAACCATAACAGATTTCTTTAGACCTTAGACCTTAGTCGGTGGGGGAGAAGGGTGGGGGTTGGAGGGTGGGGCGCCCTTAAACTCTTGAGCCCTCATTTTCTGGTTGAAATCTGTCGGGCGGAAGCTGAAGGACGAGCTGGCGATCCCATAGCTTGCATAAAAATAGTTTCAAATATATTCGAAATTGTATATTTTACACATTTTACTGTGCAACACCTGGCCCCTTACCCCTTGCCCCCGTCTGTTTCGAGTTCTTGGTCATTTAATGGCTTTTCTCTCAGTGTGTGTGTGTGTGTGTGTGTGGAAGCAAGGAGTCGGGGGAAAAACGTACAAAACGTGTGCGACACACTCAACAAACTGATAAAATTTTAATTTCTCCAAAATTGAAATTTTAATGTGTGTCTAGAGCGCGCGGTTTACCAGGGCGCCTCTCTGCCTCCGTGCCTGCCATTGCCATTGCCATTGCCACCGCCACTGTCTCTCCACTCTCCACTCTGTGGCATCCCCTAAAAACCCCTAACACTGAACCTAACTCTTGCCCCTCGCTAGAAATGTGCCCCTGTGCGGCAGCCACTCACACACGACTGCAAAAGTTTTTGGTTTTTGTGGGTTCTGCCTTCCCCTTCCCCTTCCCCTTTCCGCCCCCTGCCACAGCCACACCCACCACTATCCCCACACACCCGTGCCCGTCCTTGGCTATAGCATTTTGGTGTTTCCCATTCTGAGCCGACTTTCTATCATTGGCGGCTGCTTTTGGCGTTGGCCAAGAAGCGAATTGCGCCCATTTCCCCTGCACCGCCTCTTGTGCATATTATAGAGTTGAATTATTAAAATATCTGCTGGCTGTGTGTCAGTTATGAATAGCCAAGTGGCTGAGTGGCAAGGAGGCAAAGGAGAGGATGGTAGAAGAGGAACCTTCTTCCTTCTCCCAAAGATTGGCCAATGAATTACGATTTAAATCAAATTATAATCAATATATAAACGAATCTTAAGATCTAAAGGATCAAAGATGATAAAATACCAGAATGAATACTAGATTGTAAATATTCATCTATTCTTTTATAAAGTTCTGATCGTCTCTCGTACTTGCGGTCTTCTCTGAGCGAGCCCTCCCTCATCACAGCTTTGGAATAGGAATATTACAAGAGTAACGGCCAGCAATGAAGAAGTGTATCATTTTCTGCACATAGAAGAGGTTTTGTTGGGAAGTAAAAACTATTACCAGTCATGAGCATATTCTCTTTTAATCAAACTAAATGATTCGACGAGAGTCAACACACACACACACACTTACAGAGTCCTCTGTTGGCCATGATGCCAAAAAGTCAAAGCCGTTTCACCTCATCTCCCATCATCACCATCATTCTCCTCATTGGCCCACTTAAACTATTGACCTACACACCTAATTGATATGCCATACGTATAGTCAGATATCAAATTGCGGTCGCTGTGTGTGTGTGTGTGTGTGTGTGTGTGGGTCGATAGAGATGGAAGATGGAAGATAGAGAAAGGCAGCAAAAAAGATGAGATGGCGAGAGATTGGTTGGTGCCGTAGGAGGAGGAGAGGAGGAGAGGAGAGAGTGAAGCCTTGGGCGCAACGAAATCTCTGTGGGGATTTTATTTTTTATGTCGAAATTATACATTTTATTATGTCATTTTAATGCTACAAAAGGCACTGAACAACGTAAAAGTTGCAGAGAGAAAGGATCCAAAATGGCGGGCAGGTGGGGGCTGGGGGCTGGGGGCTGGGACAACAACAGTGCAAACTAAACAGCAAACATCCAACATCCTGGCCGTCTTTTATGCCAGACCATAAATCAGCAACAGTTAGAGAGGACACCCTTGGAAGAGGGTCCTTGCACGAAGGAGGAGGCGGAGGTAGCCCTGTTCCCATTTCGTAGGCAAAAGTGAACAAGGTGGAAAATAGAAGGAGGAGATTGTCCCCCTCCCAGGACGATGAGAGAGAGAAAGAGAGAGAGACCAGATTGTGCAGTAAACAAAAATACACAAGAAAATGACTAGACGGCCTTTCTACCACAGGAATACCCTATCTTTTTTATATTGCAGCCAACACCTCCACTCGAATCGAAAGATATATCCTTTTCTACCTTCCGAATAATTAAAAAACGAAAGTTTTTAGGGGTTTTTTTCGTTGTTCTGCTTTTCTTCCTTTGCTCCTTTGATTTTTGTTTCTTAGAACCAGAGATCCTGAGGGCGAAGGCATACATACATATACATATACATGCATATGTATTTGTACATTTATGTATTTGTAATTTGTATGCCTTATAAAAACCAACCGAAAACCAGAAAACCGAACAAAAGGCATCGAACGAAAGAACACACACGCGCGCGCAACATTCATCCCATGACAGATGTTCTGGCAGCCGTAAGGGTGACGGGAAGAGGCGGCAACGGTTGAAGGGGGGGGAAGTGGAAGACAGTGGTAGAGGCAGGAAGGGGTCTGGTGGGATGGAGAGGCAGAACTGTCATTGAGGGGCAGCCAAATTGTTTTATGTCTATCGATAAAGTAAATCACTTCCCCCCCCCCCCCGTGCCCCTCCCACCACCCCCGCGCAACCTTTGGCGCGCACTTTTGTTTGCAATATAATTCGCTTCGTACTTTTACAAGGGTTTCCTTTTCTTTCCCTTTTCTTTTTTTTTTTTTTGCCTCCAAGGTATATAGCAAATAAAAGGTAAGGCCGTGTGCTTTCTCGCCGCGGCTGGCCTTCCACCTTGCGTTCAATCAGCCGTGGACTGGCATCCCGTTTGTCCTTTGACTGTTTACGTTTTATATCTGTACATGTCACTCTCTCTCTCTCTTTCTTACTGTCTCTCTTTATTTAATGACCCGAACCTTGTGTTTGATGCCCAAAGAGAAAAACAAAAACAAAACCGAATCTGAGCGACAATTGGCACGTGTTGGGATTTTTGTATGTATCACGACTGTGTGTGTGTGTGTGAGAGTGAATGCGGTGAGCGAATGTGAGCCAGGCAGAGGGAGAGTTTAACTCCAAACAAAAGCACCTCTGGAGCTCATCAACGGGCCTGACCGCACACCCACACACCCACACACACACCCTGATGCTTAATACTACGATCCATACGCCATACGAGACGTCATAGAAGAGCTAATTAAACATTTGTTACCATGGCTACGATGTATCGGTAGACGGCCTGCGAGTGTTTGTGGGCTGGCAATGCCATAATTTGAGGATGAATAAGATCATAATATCCACATAGTTCATTGGAGTGGCTGTCCCATGAGCGAAGGCCCACCCTTCGTTTAGCTGGAATAAATCCATTTAAAGCATTACTGAATTGTGAATAAAACGCACTCAAAATATGGGGATATAGACAGAATATTGCTGGCTTGATTGCATATCTTTTCAATCGACGTCCACTCGCTTTAATGGACTTCCCTGCCAGAGCCACTCCCAGACACCGCGACCTGATTACACTGTCCATCCGGTTCCGTCCAGCTCCGCTCCGCTCCCCTCCCCTCCACCCACCGCACCTGTCCAAAGTGTTCTCTCACCTAAGATCTATGTATATCCCCATCTGGATTCCCTTTTGCCCGTTGCACCCACCATCTAAATGATTAACTGTTGCACACCGTCCCCATGCCACGCCCATCAGTCAGTTGCAGTTAAGCTGAAGGACACACGCGAATCGGGTGGGTCTTAAGTTGTGTGCGTGTGCGTGTGTGTGTTGCCTTGACGTTGTCCATGTCTATGTCCATACCCGTCTTCCTTCCCTGGCCTCCCCCGGTCTGGTGGGCTCTCGGCCCAGTCGCGACATCGTTGTCGCCTTCGACTCGCACATTTCACACACAAGTGTTGCCACTTTAAGCTGGCGCGAACAGAAACAGACTGCAACTTGCAACCTGCAACCAGCCACTGCCCCTGCGCCTGCCACTTTAAGGGGAAGTGGAAGTGGGACCCCCCCCACCATTTGACATTTGTTGTTTCTATACTTTTTCCCTCTGAACAGGGTCTCGCTGAATGGGTATTATAAGTTGGTTATGATGTCTGAGGGCACCACCAAAGAAGTTGTTCCTTCAGTTTACGCGACGCTGCGGCTGCGGCTGCCTGAAGGAGGCATAAGTCGTATAAGAAGCAAATTCTTTCGTTTAAATTTAATACTCAGGATTTCAGAATGGTTTTCCGTTTAATCCAGCGGCGGGCACATCCTTAACTGCTCGAGAAGCACAAGCGAATGCCCGGAAAAAAATACATGTCTTGTGCATGACAAAAGTTTTTTTTTTTTAAATCCTCCACACCGATTGAGTAAGAGTATCTTCATGTATTTTATACACATTTCGAGACACTGTACTTTCTAGAATCCTTCTTGTTGGCTCCTTTGTCTCGGGCACCATTTCCCCCCGCCCGCCCCACTGCCCATTGCCGCCACACAACCCTGCGGCAGATGCAGTAAATAAGTTGCACTTTTCCGCTGGATCAGAGTAATGGAAAACTGGAATGGGAATGGATTCTACATCAACCTTCTAGCTGATGGCTACTGGCTCAGGGCTGGTGTGGCC